>NC_090790.1:8490000-8818750 GCF_040054535.1 Antennarius striatus
ACACACACACACACACACACACACACACACACACACACACACACACACAAAATCTTGCACACATCCACGCATGCTTATGAATTCTTGCACAATATCAAATAGCAGCTGCATGTGAAAGGCCTCTCTTTCTTGTATTTTTGGTAGTTGTCACATTTTTCAGTCTAATTTTACTTTCCTTCTCAGTCCTCATGTGTGAAATGTTTCACACAGATGTCATTTAAAATGTTACACATGCTATAGTCAAAAGATTGTTATTTCTTATATATTTTATCAACGTGGAGGTATAGGCTAAACTAAGCTTATTTCACCACACTAACGTGAATGACGCGGTGATGTGCTTTCTGGTTATCAAAAGTTTAACACGCCACTGTTTTATTTCCATTAAGTCTCTCAGTCAACTCAAACAATAATTAACATCAAATAGCAAAACACTCAGAGCTCAGTGTTCAGCGTATTCGCGTCAGTTATTGCTTACTATGGGAGACAACCTGACAACATAAAAACAACACATAATAAAATAAAATACAGTTACAGATCATTTCAAGTCATTCTCAATTATACATTGGTTTAAAAAAATATGTCTGCCTGCCACAGGTATTGAACTCAATCACTAGAAAGTTGCTAGAAGCACATACCATGTTAATGCACAATAAATAAGGATAAAAACATATAATTGTTTTAAAATATGTGCATCTAGCTCCAATATCTACAATTAAGCATCACTCCTAATTCACATGATGTCTTTGAATTCAGATTAGTTTCTGATGAGTTTTTGCTCCTTGAAGAGAGAAAAAACTTTTTTTAATGCACACCAACAACAACAGCCAGTCAGCTGTTGATATTACTGTAGCATGTAGCACGTAGCTTGTTGGTCAGACAAGACATGGAAAACACACTGACATGAAGCCTGATGCTCTGAGACGCTCACAGAGACAACAACAAACGAGGACAAGAGGGGGAGTTGAGTGTTGGAGATACGCAAATGCGGCGGTGCTGCCCCCTCTGATCTTGTGGCAGAAAGGGGAACTGCAGTAAAATAGTCACTTTGTTCGTATCTCCAAATGTTCGTAAGTCAAAAGTTTCTATGTTGAGAACAACTTGTATACATGTGTAGATGACATACATATAAATGTGTGGGTAAATAGTACCATTTGGAGAACCAACAAATACTTTCCAACAAAACTCCACTGAGTTACTTCAAACAGAGACGCGGACGTCCAGGCTCTTTAACCCATTGATCACCTCGGCCTGTATCTGACAAGACCATTCAGATATCTATCTCTATATACGGTTTCCAGGACGAACGCCCATCATTTCAGTATAGTACTTGAGAAAACACACTGTCACTTTCTTCAGCACAGGTGTAAGGAGTAATGATTAACACCTGCCTTTCATTTAGGTGCTCATGGCCTACTACATTTCTACATTCCTCCCATCCTGGAACATGTGACTCACTGGGGCATCGGACTGGAACACACATGTTATTAGTTTCTCCCATACCGTCAAAACATCTAGAAATAGACTATTAATTACCCAAATGAAAACTCTTCTGTGGCAACAGGAACACAACTCGCAGCTGTGACCGATGCAAAAGCCAAACCTAAGTGCCCCCCACCCCCCCTACCCCCACCTCCGAAAAAAACATCTGCGGGAACACAAAATTCCTTGGAGAATCGCTAGTGTCCGTGTTTTGACAAATGCTCACCGGCAGCACCACCGTCTCATCCAACAGCTTGCTGAAGGCTACAGCGGCATCGTTTTGTTGCTCTTGTTACTGGGCTGTAAATTCAGCGGATGGCTCCTGTCTCTGAGTATTGATCCGCTCCGTCACCTTGAACCTCAGTATTGACACATGGGGCGACGCCGAGCAGGGAAAAGCGGCAATTTACAGACTCTCAATTATGACATTCATAGATGATGTCACAACAGGGGCACAGGGTTTTGAAACACACACACACACATACACACACAAACACACACACACACACCGATTTTGTCAAGGGATTAGATCCATTTTGTTTAGCTCTGTGTGCCCAAATACACACCTAGACACAGACCTAAACAACTTTTAATGGAAGCCTGTGTGTGTGTGTGTGTGTGTGTGTGTGTGTGTGTGTGTGTGTGTGTGTGTGTGTGTGTGTGTGTGTGTGTGTGTGTGTGTGTGTGTGTGTCGTGTGCGTGTGCGTGTGTGCGTTTGTGTGTGTTTGTGTGTGCGTGGACATAAGAGTATCTAAAGTATCTCGGGTAGAGAGAGATAGAGAGACGGAGAGAGAGTGTGTGTTTGTGTGTGTCTGAAGTCCTTTCACACACATGGATGGTTCACAGGACCCTGTTATTAGGAGAATACAGTTGACCGTTATAATGTCCTATCACATACCGCATATTAATCCTACAATAGCGTGAGGGCCAAACATCCTGTCTGTAGATCTACGGTCCAGTGAGGCAGGTTAGAAGCAGAATTCCTGTGAGTATTGAGAAACATTTGGACATTTTAAAGTCCCGACTTCCTGGTCTTTGACAGTGGTCAGTTTTCTGAACTGGAACATCTTCTTAATGAAATCAAAAATAAGATCGGTCAACTTTGATAGACTCTCATGCTGAAATTTTATGTGAGGACTACTTAAATCCATCATCAAAGGGGTTTATAGTTTTAGCACTTCACAAGATGGATGACAACATTTTCTCCTGACTATAGTTATATCACTAATATACTTGTTAGCTGCAGATGTAAATAAAAAATATTTTTAATGGTATTGTTTGTGCTACAAATTTTGAGTTCAAGTAAATGGAGTAATATTAAAGAAGTAATCTGAAGCATTTCTTCATTGGAAATGTGTGAAAAGAACTTTATTATACATTGAGATCTTTAAAACATAATTCTATGTTTCCGTTATTGTTCAGTGTTCAATAAATTTTATTAGTGGCGTTGGGCCACCTGTCATATTCCTTCCAGGAGAAAGTGAGAAAGAAAGTCAGTGAACAGGATTAAATATACAATGATAATTTAAAAATGTTGGTCTGCCTGAGTCTTTACAGACAGATTGTCTTCAGAGATTATTTAACTTTCAAGTATAAAACTCCCATGATCATTCACTGCTATCATCTTCTGTTTGTTGTTTATTAAGGACCCCAAGTGGCAGAGGTACATATTGAGCTATAACAGCACTCATTTCAAAAAGAGAAAATGAGTCCATGACTCACTGACCCAACTTCAGGTCCTGACCTTCATGTGAAGTACACTGCTATATTGCATTTCAAATGGATTTCATATTGAAGCCATATCAGATGTCACATATCTGATTCAGTAAGTAGTGGCCAGGGGCCGCCCAGCCATCGTTAATACTGTATTCACAATCCATTGATGAGATCATGAAAAATTGTGTGCGTGTGTGTGTGTGTGTGTGTGTGTGTGTGTGTGTGTGTGTGTGTGTGTGTGTGTGTGTGTGTGTGTGTGTGTGCTTGCCCTCCTAAGACTCACCCCTTCACGTACTGACACTCATAAAGAGACACACTCCCCGGGGCCTGAGTGCTCTCAGTGTTGACCATTGAGGATGTGGGTCAGAATGAGAGGGCAAGGAGGGAGAGGCTCTCAATGGTCCACACAGATGGACCATTGAAACATACACACACACACACACACACACACACACACACACACGCGCACACGCACACACACACTGTGGGAGGTCAGGGTTCACTTGGAAAAGCTCTGGTCACTATCCATTCATCAGTTTTATTACAGAGGCATGTCAAAACAGAAAGTGGACCGGAGGTGTAAGGAAAGAACAGATTGCTGAATTAGGAAAATTCAGGCAAGAAGAGACTCTTTAAACAAAGGATGATAAAATTTAATGAATTAAAGGTTATAAGATAAAACAGCAGTAACAAATAAATGCACTTCCTATGTGCAATTTTTCACTTTTGGGCCCCCAGAGGTTTTGAGTATATTTATGTATGTCAGAGTCCATTCATGCGTCATGCATACTTTGGAAGGAGGTCTCTAAACGTGTGTGTCTTTTTGTGTGCATATACATGTCTCCCCTTATTTCCTGGAGTTTTCCCAGGGGAGAATGGTGCCATTTTGTCCTGTCACTCCCTTGTGCTTTTTTCCCTCCTCGCCTGTCCAATAATGACAGTTTAATTTGCCAACCAATTACACCTGAGCGGTATTTAAATGAGCCAATCAGGACTTGTGACAAGATGACTACTCGCTCCAGTTAGTGCTAGGATGCAAAGGTCGATTTACTCTCTAACTCACTTACTGATGCTGTTTGACCAGTGGTGCTTTATTGTGCTCAACTCTATTTATAATAGACATAACAGCTTAACTTAAATTATAAGGGAGGAAAAAGTGATTAAAATGTGGTTTTTTAATGAAAGAAAAAGTACAAAAAATGGCAGGAAAGAAGAATGAAGAAAGCAACTAAAAACAAAGATACAGTAGAATGAGGTGAAACTAAAGAAAAAAGGAGTGATGGGGGTCGATTATAATCCCCTCTTGCCCCGAGTGTAAATAAAGTCAAAGCGTCTTATCCTGCTCATTTATGTAATGGGGGACTTTACTGTGTTCATAAGCTTCTAGAGGCCTTAGATGTATTTGCACAAGTCTCTCTCTCTCTCTCTCCCTCTATGTGTGTGTGTGTGTGTGTGTGTGTGCATATTAAATAAGTGCACTTTTTATATACCTATCCAGAAGCATATTCATGCAATGTGTTTTTTTTTAACCTCGCTATGCAAGCCATTTTCATAATATGTTTTTAATGTGGGAGTTTGTGTGTGTGTGTGTGTGTGTGTGTGTGTGCGTGCGTGCGTGCGTGCGTGCGTGCGTGTGTGTGTGTGTGTACACACTCCTTGATTAAACGGCGCCTTTAATCTCTGCTGCCAGTAAGATCCACAACCTTAAAGCACAATAACTGTAACTGTGCTTTTTTAATACTTGCTGATGGTAAGTAAAAATAACCTGAGTATAATATCTTCAGATTAAATACATCTTCTCCTGTCCGGCTTTGGGACGCTGCACTTTAAACTACACACACGCACACACACAGACACACACACACATACACACTCACATTCAAAGACAGTACTGCACTCACACATCCACACACATTCACACTCACTGAATGCATTTACTTATAATCATTGCTGTGCAACCATACTTAAAAATATTACATATTTGACCTGACTTGCAAGGCCTTTTGGCACCCTGATAGAGGATTACTCTGCTTGATGATTTGAGATTATGATTACATCCTGCTGCTCGCAGTCAAATGAAGAGGAGGAACGTGTTAGAGTGATGAGTCCAGAAACAAGGAGCTAATTCAGCCAGAGCTGCAGATTTAATTGCCTCCGGGAGAAGGAGTTAAACTCTGACTGAGGCCTGTCAGGACAGCAGGTTGATCCCTCAGAACATTGCTCTGCAGTTTGTGATGAAATGCTGATGAAGATAACTGATCCAGCGTACCTCATCATGCTTTAATTACATGAGCAATGAGAAAAAAAGAGTGGTGAAGGTAAGAAATGAAGAAGACTATAAGGGCGAACAAATGAAAGGGACAGAGGGGAAATAAGATGCCTCATGTTTTATCTGTTTTTGAATTATTTATCTTGTTAATGTCCTTTTTATATTTAAATGATTTGTTGATACTGTTCATTTGAGAATCACTCAAATAAGATTAGTGAATGGGAGCCACAACGGAGCCAGTGGAATCATGGGAAAACAAGCAAGGATAAGAAAGAAAGATGGAGAAACCAAAAGATTCATAATTAGAGTGAAGTACAGGAGGAAGGGAAAAATCAGTGGAGGGATGATGAGAAAGAGAGGGAGTGTTTGGCAGTGGTCCAGTCACCATGCTGAGTAGGCACAGAGAAACATAGGAAAGACACACACATCCATTAAATCAGGACACCTTTGGGTCAGGGGTCGTCACACATAAATACTCAAAGATACACTCACACAGAGAAAAGCATGCTGGTGTTTCCAGGCAGCGGGTGAAGCCCTGCTGTGTGACTGACAGCATTCTCCATTAACCCCATCACGCACTCAAACACACATCTACATGAACATGACTATATACACAGGAGACAGGGAGAAAGGAAAGGAGAGAAAAGGAGAGGAAATAGAGGGAGATATGAGACAAGGCAGAGGAGAGGAGATAAAGAAATAAAACACCAAGACTGAGAAGACGGGAGGAGATTAAGTTAACAAGACAAGGAGAAATGGGTAAGTATGTATTTATACAGAAGAAGAGAGGGGAAATGAAAAGTAAATATATAATGTGAGAAGGAAGGGGAAACAGAGAGGAGAGGAAAGAAGACAAAAGTGGAACAGAAGAAAAAGGAAAGAAGAAAGTAACAGATGAAAAGATGTGAAAACTTTGACTTGAAGTGAGACAGGAAATGAGAAAAAAGAAGATGAGATGAAGTGAGGAATGGAGTGAGGCCAAATTATGGGAAATGAGAAATGAGTATAAGGGGGGGGAAATGAAAGAGTGGGACAGGATGAAAGAAAAGTAGGAGAGCAAAGGAGAAGAGAGACGAAAGGAAACAATATTTAAGTGGAAAAGGGCAAAAATAGAAGAAATTAAAGAAGAAATGTGAAGAAAAAGGGATACGGGGGAAGAAGATGCGAGAGAGCATAATCAGTCTCTTTGTTTGAGCTCCATCTGTGTCGGTGTGTTTGCAAACAAAACGAGCATCGGCACCTCAGTTAGTTAGTTAGTTAGCAGGGGAATCAGTGAGTACTTAGGCCCCAATTATCCACTAAATCTGCCTCTCTCTCTAAATGAGATTATTGCCACACACAGAAGCTGTGGCTCCCATTGGGTTCCATTAACTTTGATTACTCCTCATTATTTACTTACAGCTCTGCCACTGTTATTTCTTCCACTCACACACATACACACACACACACACACACACACACACACACACACACACACACACACACACACACACACACACACACACACACACACACACACACACACACACAAACACACATATGCAAGGAGAAAGAAAAAAGGGAGGATGCAAATATAGTGATGCACAAGACATACTGAGATGGAGGAAGACACACACATAAAAAAAGCACAAAATGTAAGTAATAAAAACGGAACGACACGTTTGTGTATAATTCTACTAAATGCAGATGATGAGAATTATAAAGGACAATGGACACAGCGAAGGGGAAAGAGAGAACATGGCAAGAGAGATGACAAAAAGATGAGAGAAGCACAGAGAAAAGACTATTTACACAGACAGGTGGTGTCAGACACCACCGTGAACATTTCATTTCGCTGCACACACGCCGGTAATAGTTTTTGAGGGAATAGCATCAAACGGAGGAGGAGAGGGAGCTCAAGGAGGGAACGGGAGCAACAACTGAGCACCGAAGGATACGCAAACAGAAGTGGTTGCATGGATAGAAAGGGCATTTCTCCAGCATTTACGTTAAAATTATTTTTACTTTTGTTACAGTGAGAGGGTCTAGAAGATAATAATTACAGTTGTCTGTCTGGAGCCAAGGGATCGAGGAGATCTACTGCCTATCTATCTATCTATCTATCTATCTATCTATCTATCTATCTATCTATCTATCTATCTATCTATCTATCTATCTATCTATCTATCTATCTATCTATCTATCTATCTATCTATCTATCTATCTATCTATCTATCTATCTATCTATCTATCTATCTATCTATCTATCAAATAATCCATCCATCCATCTTTAATCATCAGTTTAATGTTACATGAATCACAGAGATGACCAGAGGTTAATTCTTATCATAATCTTTTGGGGGTTTTTTTATATGTACTGAACAATTTTCGCTAATTAGCAATTATTGTTGGACTAAAATATTATCCATGGAATTAGATATTGTCCCTGGACCTAGTGTGGTGTCCCCAACCCAGGATTTGGGGTTCCCCGAAGGGCCAAATCTCACTTTAACCCAAGTCAGATGTATATTTCAGATCAAAGAACACTCAGTTGTGCTGGATGGGAATGACTGGAAGCATGTTAAACCGTTTGGGTTTGAGGAGTGTTGGTAATTGAATAGCAATGATAAATACATCATAAAGATCTCAGTCTATGAAACATACTGAACTGAATCAAATCTGTTTTGATTACGACTTGAATCAAGGTTTTAATTAAAGTATGTTTTACGTTTCCAAATGCTGACTCTTGCTAGGCGAGGCGGTATGGATCTCTGTCAACCCTCTGAGGGTTTTTTTTTTCTTGTCTTTGCTGAGGAAAGAAACACTTGTGTTTTAAAGGAGACCCCTCGCTCCCTGAGAGCATCTTCCCTAAAACCTTTACTGTAGAGAGGACACATGTTTATTTGGGAGCTGGAGAGCTTTTCCATTGTTTTGGGGCCGTGCCCAGCGCTTGCGGCGCTCACCACTTTAATGCCACACTCTGTGGGCCAAACTGCCATACCGGCCAAATCACCAGGGCACAAGTATGTGCTTGATGTGCGTGTGCAAAAGTATTGTGCTGTCTCGAGGTTGCGTGCATGCGTCTGAGACCTATTACCACACGAGCATCAAGAGATAGCAGCTGTTTCGCCTCCAAACTTTCCGATGACGAGAAGACAGAAAACTACAGAGGAAGCCAAGACACGAAAAAAAAAAAAAAAAAGAACTCAGCTCTGAGGCCTAATTTCAATAACATTGTCCCTCACCTAATTGCAAAAATCCCTCCATCTCGCCTTCCCTCCCTTTTGTGTGGATGTTCCGCTCCAAGGTAAAAAAGAAGCTGGGTTCTAATTTCATTTTGGTTTGTCTTAGGACAACTCTTAGATGTTTAATTCTATCCCAATTTCATGTAATCAGGCGAAAGACTTCCCTAGAGGGAGGGCAATGCGGGCCAGGGCCTGGCATGTGCTATTTCCAAATGTAATTGGTCCACCCTTATTCTGCTCGACCTAATGTTCAGACTGCCTTTTCTCTATTTTATCCTCCATTATTTTTACCATCTTCTTTTTTCTGGGAGCCCCATGTCTTCCTTTTCTTCCCATCTCCTTCTGTTCCCCCTCCCTCGTCCCTCCCCTCCCCTCTGGGCAGAGCCAACGTGGTTGTTATTGTGATTTCATATTTTCTTCTCATTGCTGCCTCTGCAGCCTCTGGACATTGACTACAAAATCCATTATCATTTGTATATTTTAATTATGCAAATGAGGATAGCTCAGCTGGCCTGTTGGAGGCTGCAGGGGAGAAAGCAGGAGCTCCATCGCGGGTGATTACAATTCATCCGCTCGTCTCGCTTTAATTGTAACAAGCTAATTACCTTGTTTCCATTTAGTTTGAACAATGCCAAATAGAAAGGGAAACAGTGATAGCTTTGGCTAACTCACATGGCAAAGCTAGCTGACAGGCTTGAAAAGGGGAGGGAGGATGGGCGAGAAAGGAGTGACAAATGAAGGGCGGGTAGATGAAGAAAGACATTCAGTGATGCAGTTCAAGCAGGAGTTTGTGGAAAAGTTACAACTGCAAACATGCTAAGTAGTACAATTTGCTTTAACCTCAGATAATGATGCATTTCATTGTCACTATAATTAGGTTAAGTTCAAGTTTTGGAGAATCAACCCTGATTTCTTTTCAGTGGTTAAAGTATCCAGATTAGTAGGAAAAATCAGACCATATCTGGAGGAAATATGTAATTTAACAACAGTAATTTGATTAATAACTAAATAATATAATATTGCTGACTGTGAAACTTCCAATCAGATTTATTGATTTTGACGCCGTAATGTCATTACAGACCCTTTTAATGGACTCGATGAAATGAGGGGCCATGTTTTTGATCTAGAGCAGAGGTGTCAGAGTCAAACACATGGAGGGCCAAAACAACAAATTTGCAACAAGCCGAGGGCCAGACTGGTTCATTGTTTATTAAAACATATTATAATGAACATTGCCTTTTGAACCAAGAGCTAACACAGTGTGTCAGTGTGTATTATGTAATGATTAAATGAATAAAGCAATATTTTGTTTTGGCTCTTTCAGTAACTTCAAGGGGAAACCTTTTCAACAGGCAAACAGCAAAAAAGTAAATGTACTTCAAAACCAAAATATGTTCCTTAATATCACGATAAATGCATAAATGAAATTGCATGCATTATAAACTGAAAATACATTATTGTGCATGCATTTTCTCAAAATTATAATGCATTATTGTGCAGAAATATTTTTAAAATGTAAAACATTGGTGTGCTGCTCTAAGATCCTACTAATCACTGCTTTCAAATAGTAAAATTAAAAAAAATCAAATCAGTTGAATCCTTTCTCATGGCTCTTATCTGCAATTTTCTCTGAGTCCATTCAACTGAAATAAATATAATAAAAATAAAATACAAAAATATATGGCACGCGGACAAAACAATACTTCCTTCAAGGAGACATAACGTCTTGTAGAAACAAATGTAAAAATGTAACTGAATTTAAAACTGAAAATACATTACTGCTGTGTGATGCTCACTTGTCTGAGGCTGACCCTGATATTTGATGGTGTCTCATCTTATCTGCAAGTTCGTGAATGTTCGGGGTCAGGCTCTTCGGGCCTTGACTTTTACATATGTGATCTAGAGTTAATGGCAGTCAGAACAAAAACTGATGAAGGGTCATTCTTCCACACGTATGTCCTCCAGTCCAAAACACAGACTTGAAGACAACGTTTGATCTATTCAAGAGTCCAAATAAGGTTGCACAAATTAGTCTCTAAAAACTAAGTGAGCAATTGATTGAATGCTTTCTTTGGAATTTGTTCTTAATTTTTTTTTGTATACCAAGAATAAAAGGTCCAGTATTGTTGACCCTATATCTGGTTATATTTGACTTTGGTCCATCAGAAAAGTATTTTGTTGTGGCTTGCTTGTAATAGTACAGTCAAATTAAAACACATTTAAAATGCAGCGATGCACCACCCAAAGTGCTGTGTGAAACATCAGACAAATCAAGCAGGACAAAACAATTTAAATAAAAATAGTTAAGGCATAAAAACAAATCAAAAACCATTAAGCATAAAACAAATCAAAACAAAACAAACAACTGAGCTGCAAAAAAAAACAGATTTGAGCAAAATGAGCGAGACATTGTGTTAACGTCTACAGGGATAGTCATAAGTAGTATAAGAAATTATGAAAAGATCAAATTAGCGTTAGGATAGAACAGCCAATGAGAAAACGTTTTTATTTTGATTCAACGTTCATGACTCCCACCACCACCACAAGCCCCACCCTATAGTTAATGCACAAAGAGTCACATCCAACTTGGTCCTCTTTTCTGCTATATCTAGAAAACAGTAAGACCAGCGGGGCAGAAGTTGAAGGTAAAGCAGATTACTGTACTGTATCTCTTGAAAAATAAAACTTCTCTATGCTTACAGTGCCTTGCAGGCACATAGTCCGCTCGGATCCCTGTATCAGAAACTGGGTTTGTGTTTCTGCCAGAGGTGTACAGTCCCATATTCACTCTGTTAAGAGGTTTCTCACTGAAATGAGTCCAGGGCTTCTGGGGATCAAGACCATGCCTCAGCTGAGTAAGATCTCATTATCTCTCCCTAGCATAGACCCGTGTTCACACCTATATGTGGACACATCCTGCATATAGACACACACAGACATGTACTCACACATGCACATGTCTTCTCACACAACAATGAGCAACATGTCACAATGAGAGGACTCTGTATGTATGTCACTGTGAACAAGACACAAGTATAATACTAATGTAAAGGAGACAATATACTCTATACTATACTACAGTTAAAAATCAAATTTGTCTTAGAAGGCCAAATTTGATTTTTAAATGTTTCTATTATGTGTTCTTCTGCAAATGCAGAGTCAGGTAGTCACTTTATAAGCACCTTTACAGACAGACACACACACACACACACAAACACACACACACACACACACACACACACACACACACACACACACACACACACACACACGCTGCCCCCGTCCGACAAGAGCGTAAATATTTGCTTTCTCTTCTGTCTGTATGGGGCATCTTGGTATTCTCCATCCTTTTCCTCCATCCCCACCTACTTTGTCATGCCATAAGGGAGAGACATGAAAGGTATTTGAATCTTTCTTCCTTAATCATTTCCTGGGTCCCACAGGACACACTGTGTGACGTGATGGAGGGAGGACTGAGGGGAAGAGGGAGAAAAAAGAAGAAGGATGGGGGAGAATGATGTCACATATCAGTCAAGTTCTGTCCGAGGGTTCAGGAGCAACGCCCTGTGACACAAATGGAAGGAACTGCAGGAATTAGTTAAACTCACAAGACACATTTTGAGACTTATGAGATCCAAACTGGGTCATCTGTGACATCCCTAGTTGTGTTTTATGACATCACATCACCACTGTGAGTGAGAGGATACATTTTTTCACTTTGTTGACTCACCGTTAGAAGTTTAACAATCCTTGCCTTGCCTTTGCGTAGAACCATGTGCTGAATTCTTTCATCTATGCCACAAACAACATGGTTCACCCCCTGAGCTATGTGGCTGTCCATCACTCAACCATCACTTTATACCCAACTTGCATGCTTTCAGGTTCTTTGTGTGTGTATAGCTATGTTCACACATTTGAAACCAAACTTATAAGAGATTGAAATAGTTGTGCCTCCGAAGAGTATGAAGGTATGGTATGAAGGAGACTTCCCCCATGGGAGCATGGACACTGGTGTCGTTCAGAAGTGGAGCTTGACGTCAGGATGACTTCATGACAAAGACTTCCAGTAGGGAGAATTTGGTTGGAGGTTCCAGAATGTCCTGAGTTAAGGTAGTTAAGGATTGGAGGTTTCAGCTCTTCCATTCCTGCAATCACAGTTGAACGATGGCAGAGAGAGCTTATTTAAACTTTGACAGCTTGAAAGTGATTGGCTATGAGGGGAAAGTGACAGGTACTGATTTGATAAATAGATAAGGAGCTACTTAAGCCTAACAGCAGGAAATTGCTTGTAATATAAGGAGTATGCACAGAGATTTGTCTTTGTAAGCTTCATACATGAGAATGTTTGAGAATAGAGATTTCCAGTTTGGTTTATGATTTACATCCACATACTCTCTGGACACAATTTGCCAAAATAGAGCCTGCCTGAAAATTTATATGAACCAGTTGGACTTCATCAATGGCTCAGTTGCCAACAACTTCACTCGTAGGAATCCTTAGGCTATGCCCACTAATTGTGCCGCAATGTTTGCAGATGATGGTTCAGATGATTCTGAACCCATTGAAACCAACCGGTGTATCAGTGTGACTGTTGAGGGTGTTGTGCTGGACTGCCAATGCACTGGTGAGGATAAAACTTAGTCTGAAGTACTTAATTTGTATCCATTGTTCAGGTTTTTTTAACCCTGACCTTCATGTTTCAGTGATAGAGATTGGTTTCTTTTGCAGGATTGCTTTCAATATCAGGAACAGGGCCAAGAGTTAATGCATACACAAGTGGCACAAAGTATTGCTACTCTTTTGCCTCCAGGGAAGACTCCAGGGGTTTGATGGTGGGGATTTTTTTTTTCGCTTATTAATGAATCATCAATGATACAAATCTCAGGAAATGTTGTTGTGATGAAGATTGTCTCAACTACATGTCTTACTTTCCTGGACGCTGCTGCTACTCAGATCCTTACAAGCAGTTATCCATATGTTGGTTGTACTGTGTCTTTTTAATGTCTTTTCATTGAAAATATTCACACATGTGTCTCACTCATACTACTGATGTCCGGTCCATACAGTCCGGCGTTGCGGTAGAACTTGGTCTGTGACAGAATCTCCCTGAGGAGGATGAAATCCTGACCGAGCTGAAATCCATCCACTCGAATCCCCACATAGTGGGTGAGACACATACTGTATGTCTCACTCACTGTGCTGTACACTGTCACTGTCCAGGGTGACGAATTACAAAAAAAGAATCTAAAAAGTTACCAGAATAACTTTTTAGATTTTTTTTGTTCAAAGCACTTTTTCAACATGAAGAGAAGCATTGCATTATGTAGTATTTTAAGCTTCAAAGGATAAATAATAAATTATTTTCTCCTTATCCAGTGAGGTGGAAATCTGCAATATGTTTTTTTATCCTAATCTGGAAACTCTATGTCACACTACAATAAGAACATAATGGAAACGTCTGGAGCCAATAACATCTATCTCTGCCTGCTTACATCCGGAGAGCTAACATTACGTTAATCTACTTTATATATGTGAGAGTTGCTGCATGCTTACATGAACAATTAATCATCACTCCACACTTATGTTACACTGTAATGTAAAGTCAAACATCAAATAAGTGAAATATCAATAACAATAATAATAATATTAGTAATAATAATGAGGTATTTCTGCGTGAGGTCTTTGTACTTACTTACTCTTACACTGACATTATTTACATTTCCACAGATCAAGGACTGCTGAACTTGAACTCTAAACCTTTACATGTACGTCTGCTGCTGGCCAAAGCCCTGATCCTATTATTATTCTCGATTACTTTGATATGCAGATGTTGCACTTTGAGTTAAAAGCTGCTAGAACCAGAATGTCTTAATGCACAGAGATGGAAAGAGAGCGATTTGATGTCCTTAGTAAATACGCAGCAATCACAGATCACCCAGTACAACAGCTAAGTGCCTTGATGCCTATTTGACCTATATGAATGGCAGTACAGTAAAGCTCTGCGTGTCACCATCTACCCCCTGTCTTTATGTTGAAATCCTGATGATTCCATATCCATATTATGTTTCATTTTATATATATTTATTTTAGATAAATGTAGATTTTAACTGACTAACATGTTCAGTGGCATGTAGAGGTCAGGTACAGCACCTTTGTAATGACAGACCAGGGTGGTGGTCTTCTTTCTAAAGGGGTAATATTATGAAAAACACATTTTTTTCCCCATGTTTTTATATGTATATAAATAGAGTGGTCCTTTGTAACCTTACCAACTCCTAGAATGTGGGGGGGAAACGGGTGGATGGATGGATGGATGGATGGATGGATGGATGGATGGATGGATGGATGGATGGATGGATGGATGGATGGATGGAAGCTGTCTATATTTGTGATTAAGGTCATACAGACATACTGTATGTAACTTATTATAAACAGTATTTGTATTAATTAGGTAGTCAAACTCAGATAATTAACCAAACATGACATAATCAGAATTTAAATCTTTGTCATTTAATTAATGATATTTTGCTTACACACATAAATTAGTGTCTACCAAACACATAGTGTACTGTGCTTCACACGCTGTGTGTCCATCTAGTTGTACAAATGTGAAATGAAGTTCAGCCTTTGCCATGGATGAATTTAACGATTAAAATACATCTCAGAGGCTTGTAAAACTGTACACATCGATACAGGATATACTAATCTAACCTCTAAAATGTACGATTCACAGTCTGGTATCCGTTAAACACATCCGAAATGGTGAACAAAATGCATTTTCGATGACAGGATTACTTAAAAAGAAACTTGTTGTATTGGCAGCATGGCTGTCCAAGAAGATCCTGGGTTTCGAATCCTCCTGAGACTTTTCTGTGTGAAGTTTGCATGTTCTCCCCGTGTCTGTGTGGGTTCTCTCTAGGTTCCCCCAAAACCATGCAAAATATGTGAATTGGTGACTCTAAATTTCCCATACACATGAATGTGAGTGTAACTGGTTGCTTGTCTTTCATGTGGCCTTGCAGTAAATTTGCTACTTGCCCAGGGTGCACATTGCCTCGTGCCCAATGTCAGCTGGGATAGGCTCCAGCCCCCTTGACCCCCAACAAGATAAGGGACTAATAAAATCAGTGAATTAACGAATCAACCTGTCCTACTGTTCAAATATTCAAAAAATATAGAAAAACAACAAACATGAAATAGACCGACAAATTGACAGACAACCAAAGGTATTAACGTTGTTTACTGTTTCCTTTTTACTTTCAAGTATTTGTATGCCCTAATCAAATAGGAAAGAAGGCCAGCAGGCCACACATTTAAAGATGCATTTTTGATTGAATGTCTTGTTTGTGGCCTCTGGTTTTCAAATACAAGTCAGAGGTTTACCAGCAGGTTGGGATTACATAGAGAGCAAAAGTGAAGAGAGACGGTGTGGGCGGGGGGGATTTAAACATCAGCGTTCATTTAGAGATCAGACACCCAGAGGATCATCTTAAAACTGTCTCTGAAAAATAACCAGTTTAAATCGCCTTAAGATATTTATTTATTTATTTATTTATTTATTTAGCTCCACATGACTTGGAGTTATCTATATACATGTTCATGCATGGAACCAGTCTGTTCACACAAGCATCGCCACATGTGACCAAAATCTTACAAACGTCATTCAATTATTAAAAATGAATGAAAGATATGGCTTCAATCTTAAGGAAAAAAACTTCCAAAAATAAACTCAGCAACAAAGTTTCAAGAAACAAAAGCATAGTTATGTCAAAGACATCCCTATATGATCCATCCATCCATCCATTTTCTTGTACAAGAGATGGCTATAGCCACTTTTCCATTTTGCGTATTGCAGGTGTTGCTTGATCCTATCCAAGCTGACTACGGGGGGAGGCAGGGTACACTCCGGGCGCGTCACCAGTGGACCCTACAGTATATTATGTGTCGCAGAAATATATATAGTAGTTAACATGCTAACTAGCTAGCTCCACCCATCCTGTAGCACTTTGCAACCTCTAGAGGTAGAAATCCATTAGCTCCTTAGCTGGGAGATGAGTTCACAAGCTTTTCAATTTCAGTGTATTCATTCATTTATTCATTCATTCATCTTCATACTGCTTCATCCGCTGTTGCAGGTCGCGGGGAGCTGGAGCCTGTCCCAGTTGACTAGGGATGAGGTGGGGGAAAGTCCAGGTGCAACGCCAGTGCACCGTGGAGCCACACAGAAACATAGACAAGCCCGTACCCACATACACACCTACAGGGAATTTGGGACCGGCCAATCAACTTGAAGCGCATGTTTTTGGAGGTGGGAGGAAGCCGGAGAACCCGGAGAGAACCCACGCAGACACGGGGAGAACATGCAAACTCTGCACAGAGCCGGACTCGAACCCAGAACTGCCTTGCTGTGCAGCAACAGCGCTACCCACTGTGCGACCGTGCGCCTTCAGTGTATTCAAAAATACAAAATAAATTCAAAAAATATTTAGATATCACATTTAAATATTGTTACACCAGCATTAGACCTTCTAAATTCAAATTTGCCTTTTAAAGAACTAAAATGAGCTCTATTTCCTCTTGTTAACTCATTTTAAAACATACTTAAGCTTAACAAAACTTACTAAAACTTTTGTCTTTCCACTCTGGCTTGGAGAACGAGTACAATGGGGGGGGTTTTCCCATCCCCATCAGTTGTCTCATTTTTAATTTACTTGTCTTTACACTGGCATCCACCTGGTTTTTGAGGCTGTGTCAGTCACTCAGTATGATGTTCAGCTGTTTTTAGGACACTGAGCCCAGTTGGGCAGAGGAACTTGTACAAACACTGTCTACTCTGCTTTGTGGCCCACAGTTCCATTTCTAAGAGGAGTTCAATCCCCAGCTTAAAGTATCTGTAAAAAAAAGTT
The DNA here is from genome assembly GCF_040054535.1 of Antennarius striatus. Classification (NCBI taxonomy): domain Eukaryota; kingdom Metazoa; phylum Chordata; class Actinopteri; order Lophiiformes; family Antennariidae; genus Antennarius; species Antennarius striatus. The sequence continues at coordinate 8,507,595 of NC_090790.1, forward strand.
TGTGGTTTGTTGATATGTTAGACCTACTTTTGAATTCTACACATATGTCTTGGCCCTTTGAACCTACAGTATATGTCATTGTTGGATGGCTCATCCTGAAGCATCAGCTTTACACCACATTTTGAATGTTTTCGGTGCTTTGTTCTCATACAGCATCGGACGCCTTGGTATGATGATTCACTGAAACTTGTCTAAAACTTTCCCACACCTTTGGGACAAGGTGACTCAAATGGCCATTATACTCTATTAAAACTCCATGTGAGATTGCAATGGAGCCATCCTCCATACATTTGACTTCTGAAATGATCACACATCTTGCAGAAGAAGGTATGTTGTATCTTGCAAAGTGAAAACAGAATAGAGCCAAAGGCAGAACCCTGGGGAACAACAAAACGACATTCTTATCCTGCCCATCAAGCATTATATCTTTGGATAAATATGGAGTAGAACATTAGTTTTGGTTCAGTGAAATCAATGAAAGCCAGACAGATACTTAACAAAAATATTCCAATCATTGCACCAATTCATGATTTTGACTTTGCAACTGGATATACCCCTATAAAACTATAACCTGAAGGGCATAGAAAGAGTTGAACAATAACTTGCTTGAAAAGAGAAGGAACCTGATGAGTTTCTGAGTTGCAGATACCTCAAAACCCCCGCAAACCAGTTCATTTTTTTTAGATGTAGAAACTAAGAGTCTAACCCAAACTATAGGTAAAGTGCCCCCTACCCATTGTATACAAGAAATACTACTGCCTCTTATTTTTGGTTATCTTACGTGTGCTGTACGCTCATTACCTTTACCACTTTTTATGTTTACTGTATCTATGTTTTTCATGTCACTTCCTGTTTATCACACAGCATCGCACTTTCTTTGTTTCTAAAGTTCTATACATTAATATTTTAATGATTAAAGATCTGATCCAATCAGCATAGCAGAAGGCCCAGGATTACCCATGCAACATCTGGGGAGGGGTATGCTAATGGATGCATATGTTTTTAAAGTCTAGATTTAGAAGCCAACATCTCGCTCTTAATTTCATCTCAGGGTTGGAAAGAGGGTGACTGAGGGTGATGAAGGGAGGGTGGATTTACTCTTAAAATAAGTGAATCATGACTGATCACAAGAGAACCACCCAAAGTGTTTGAGTGTCTCTGAGCACTTAAGGAGACTCAAATAGCTCCATCTGTCAATTTTACACTCTGTAATTCTTACTTAGCACACAGAACCCCTGTAAGTGTAATATGCTGTGAGGATTTGATAAAAACCAAATACTTATGTCAAAGACAAAAACATATTTACGCTCTCAGCTATGATTTTTAATCCATGTTTTAGAGAGAAAACTGGTAAAGAACAGTATTTTAACGGTCAACTGTAGGGCAGCTAGGCCAGTTCAGGACAAATGAATGTTCTGTGTATTTCTGCGTTGGACAGAAATATTCAATTATTCCTGAAAACGGTTAGTATGGTGCATGTTATTTCATGTATGTTAAGTTATACTTGTAAATATATGTTCATATGTTCATACCTTAATGATCTTTGATCTATAAAACACAGACATTTAACATTTTTTATTCAAATGCTATTAAAATTGTCATACATTTTTTAAATGTCACAAGCAGCCACGACGTATCCATCATATTTTCAGTCAGACTTAGAAACAGTGGACCCATGCTAACACTAGTAGCGATAATGCTAACATGTTAGCAGCGATAATGTAACATATTAACACATCATTTGCCAGCTTCATCATCTTGGCTTAAGAACGCGAGTGAAGCCTGATGGAATCATTAGAATTTAGAAAATTCCACAACACTACATACTAACATTTGTGGTTTCAATAAATTTCAACAAATATATTTTTTTTAAAGTTGTGGTACAAGTAGTTTTACGATGAAAGTTTAGTGTTTAAACATCATCCTGACCAAATATAAAAGAGCTGCAGCTTTCATTTTCATTCTAATATGTAATTAAACTTAAAAATAATTCCTTTCAAGTATGTAGGGATATTACTATATATGATCTAACTATATCTAGGCGTCCAGTGTTGGTACTGAAAATGTTTTCATTCTCTCATCTTTTTCACAACATCTGTCACTGGATCGCAAAACATAGATTACATCAATGTTTCATTAATCCACCAAGGGCAGATGTGAAAAACATCTTGTAATGTGTCATGTTTGTGTAGGTATTACAAAAGGCACATTGGGTTTCTTGATGCGCTTATATCAGAGAACATGTTTGTTTGTCAGTTGGCTCGTGAATCTCCAGCTTGTTGTGATATCTCTGTCAAAAACAGTAAAGCCTTGTGTTTCCGTCAGTGTCACATATCCATCATGCCTCTTTCAGCCTTGAATTTAATCCCTCAGTTCACACACTACTGTCGAGGGGTGTTTGTGTATCACTGGCTCAGCGGTAATTCAGCAGGAGATCAAACAGAATAATATTAACAATAACAATAATAGAGGTGAAAGCAGTTTCAGTGTTGAGAATTAACATGAAGGAATAACACATCGAAAACAATACTGATATCAAATCCAGCCATATGTATTGGGTATTATCCTGTTTGTAAGTATTGGCCAGAGAAACAAGTTATTGTATGTTATTTCACTGAGCAATTCCTCACAAATACTTTTAGTGATTTCTAAACTGACAATGAAAACTTTGAGGATGACAAATCTTTCTTTGTCCAGTTAGCCCACACTGGACATGTAATACAATAACACAAATAATAAATTAAAGGAACCACAGCACTATTTTACATAGTTTGAGTATTATTTTGGTCACAAAATTATCACTTATTTGAATAAAAGCCTGCTGCAGTTCAGTGTTTGTTATGTCTAAAACCTCCTGTGTGTTTTAATCTCCAGGTTTGTGTGTGTGTGTGTGTGTGTGTGTGTGTGTGTGTGTGTGTGTGTGTGTGTGTGTGTGTGTGTGTGTGTGTGTGTGTGTGTGTGTGTGTGTGTGTGTGTGTGTGTGTGTGTGTGTTGTTTTTGTTGTTGTGTGCCTATCTGTGTCCTGCATATGTGATCCAATTTAAGCTGCTCTCTCTCTCTCTCTCTCTCACACACACACACACACACACACAGACACACACACACACACACACACACACACACACACACACACACACACTGTTGCTGCAGAGAAGAAAAAAAAACAGTTGTTATTTAAAAAACAGAGTAGATAGGCAGCTGAACAATAATTATTTTCTGAAACAATAATTATTACCATTTAATTCTGTTGTTTACCATTTTGCCCGGTGGCCCTGCTTTAAAAGCTAGTCCCTATCTATAATGGCAAGCCCTTGAGCAGAACTGCGTTTAAGACAAAAATCAAATAATTAAAAATCAAATAATTGAAAAATAAAAGTGCCGCTTCTTTGTGTGTGAACTTTAATTGCCAGTGAAATGAGCGAGCTGGGGGTTTTTTTGTTTTTTGTTTTTTACAGAAGGCACCTCTTGGTCAAGTTTGGTGCCAGATTTCATTGTCTCATGTTTTACCTTTAAATGAATGTGAGTTGTGTGGCGCAGTGGGAAGTGCTGTTGCCTCACTGCAAGAAGGTTCCAGGTTCAAATCCTTTCTGCTTCTGCTTGGGTTTCGTCCAGGTTCTCCAGCTTCCTCCCATGTCCAAGAACACACAGCTTCGATAACCTGGTCACAATAAATCATCTGTAGCTGTGAGTGTGTGCGAGTATGTGTGTGTATGTGTGTGTGATGGGTCAAAATGTAGATTTCAAAGTCATTGGTCAATGATGTGCTGTGTGTTCCACTATTAGTTGAGTGAAACAGCTTACAAATTATGGCTGAAGTTTAAGAAACTTTTCAATTTGGTTTATTTGCTTCATTTTGTTTTGTTTTTTTGCGATAGAGCCACTTGCATTGTAATTTTGTTCTGCTGTTGATCTGTCTGATTGATTGTCTGAATGGCAATAAAGACAATCATGAATCTTGAACCCTTCAATGATCACATCAGAATTAGGGGAACATTTGTTGATCACAAAACCACATATTATCATTTCTATTATTAACAACATATAAACAACAGAAATCCAGTGGACTGTGCGTTGGCTCAGATATCTGATATTGTGCTTTTTAAAGAGATTACAAGCCTGATCATAGGATTACACAATTATATCTGGTCTGGGTACTGAGCTGGCGGCTGATGCGACTCAACATGGCTGGAATGCAAAAGTCCGTCCAGATGAAGTGGGATGCAGAGGATTTGTTGCTTCTTCCACCATCAGGCTACAGAAAGAACTGGGCATCTGTGGAGAGACTCTGCGACAGACAATTAGAACACTTTCTGAAGCAGCTGAAAGAGGCAGACGGTGGATCTGGATTAAGTGGAAAGACCCTTGCTGGGCTATAAGAACATGACCCCCCCCCCATACATATAGACCTGGGAATTCAATTGAAAACCCTCAAGCATGAGGGCATATGAGGTATGCTGTCAGCTGTCTGGCAGGCTCAGGGAAGAGGACGCCCCTGCCTTACATGGTCCCTTGTGGGGCGTATCTTAACGATTGGGTATGGGACACGAGCTAAGGCTTGATCACCCGTTAGCTGGCCACCTTTGATGAGGGTGTGTAGTGTTTAAAGGTACAGGTGTATGGAGTGGCTCAGCGGTAGAGCAGACGTCTTAAGACCAGACATCACCCAGCCTTTGGCAGTTCGAGCCCCGCTCCCGCCAGACATCCTCGGAGTGTGAGCTAATAGTGGGAGGTGTCAGGGGTGGGAAAAATGCACGCTGCCTGCCCCATGGCAGACACGGCTACCAAGCTCTCGGTGACGGGCCCTCCAACCAGGCCTGGCTCCAGACGTGGGCCCCGGGCTTCCTCCCACCACAATAAGTTGATGGTTCCTTGGAGAGGAACCATGCTGCCCTGCTGATAAACAATGAAACCTAAAGCCCGCTTGTTGTGCCGCAGTGACTTCCGCTACCGTTGCATTGTGGAGAATGTAGTTTTGGTGCATGCAAAACACCAGCAATCCAATGTGGCCTGCAGGTTGGTTCTAATAGTAATTAAAAATCATGTGGCGGCCATAAATAATCCGCCACGGACCAGATCTCGCAGGCCTTGACTTTGACATATGTGGTTAAGAATATACCTTCCAATGCCACTCTCAACATCAAGACAGGTCTCATGTGAGCACATACCATCTATTGGCACAATGAACAGTTTTTAACATCACATCCCGTGTTTTATGATTCTGGGAGGGAGGGGACGGCGAGGATCATCAAGCTGTGATGACGCAAAAAGGCAGGTAAGTACACATTCATTAACATATGGTGGGAGTCAAGCATGGACTCTAGTGATTACCAGGTGTACACTGCATGTTTTGCAGTGTCAGTCATCTGTCTGTCCAACACTAGAATGGTGGTGGTTTACCGCGATAAACTAAAAGGCTTTAGATGGCTTACTTCAGTCTGTGTATGCCCGAAGTTTAGGTGCATTACCCAAAGCTGTTTTGACTGTGTTTATCTCACGTCTCATATAATCCTGACAGGTTCTATTACATGTATTTATACTAATATTTGTGAAGAGACACCCGCTGATTCAAATGAATTCTAGCTGATTAGGTCACTGAGATCGCTGTTCCTTCTCCTCTTTCTTTCACTTCTTTAATTTGATTTCTGTGGGAAAGTAAGCTCTCTCCTCTCCTTTTTATCCCTCTCCTTCATAATTGTATCTGTGCATCACTCTCTATGTAGCCTGGTGATTAAGCGGTAGATTAACCTCCAGGCCCCATTAATAATACAGAAGCAGAAAAAGCCCTGGTTGTTCCGCTTCCTGTCTGCTGCACTAATAGAGTCCTGAACACTCACATGAATGTGGCTCTTGTTTACTCAGGCAGATGGACTGACAAGTTGGGAATGTGGAAAGGCACAAAGGTGAGAGGCATCTAGGCATTGTGTGTAGTGGAATGTATGTAAATTGTGAGGCCAAAAGTATCTAGATAGATGAACACTACACCAACATGTGATTAATCAGTCTCACTCCAAAAGAATGGGCTGTAAAATAAAGATTTGCATTCCAATCGGATTCTTTCTTACCAGACTATTTGCTGTATTGTCATTGGTTCATGCACAGGAAGCTGAAATTGCACTCAAATCCTTTTTGATACTAAAGCAGTAAGATCTGTGTGAATGAAAGGTGTCTTGACACTTTTGGACATGTCTTGCAAAGTCTTTCTGCTGGCTTTGCCTCAGCTGAAATTGAGGCCATCCCATAACCAACAGGTTGCAAACATGATAGTCAGAATGCGTCCTACTAATGTGAGCCTGAGTAACACACTCAGCCCCTTTTGCCTGTTAGTTGCTCTGCATGAGCACCAATAAAATGTACATGTGCAAACACAGGAGACAGGCAATTACTTTCATGCCATTAAACATGCCTCTTCTTTTCAAATGTGCTCATATCATTTAGGAGTTAAGCGCTCCACATATGAGTACAAGGTTAATAACAACGAGGAACTGAATTTTCTTTTCTTTTTTTAAAAAAAAAAAGCTTCTACACACATGCACGCTCACACACAAAGCCAATAGACACACAGACAATACTGAACACGGGCCTTATGGGACGACATTTGTGGTAATTCATTCAGAATCCATTTTAACGCATTGTGCAGGCCTAAGTGCCAATCTTCCTTTTTGGTGAGTTTCCATGATTTTATGTCCCATATAAAACGATGCAGTTTCCTCCACAATGGCCTATTTAAGTTACATTACCATCGAATATTCCCCAGTAAAGAAAATTAAGCCGTGATACTGTGAGATCATCTCGGTTAGTTATCTTCTCCCCGCCGAGATGTGTTGCTTTGACACCCTGCGGAGAACTGAATGATTCTCTTGGACGAGAGATAATAGTCTTATGCAGAGTGGTGCTTGCCTACAAGCTCTCTCTCTCTCTCTCTCTCTCTCTCTCTCTCCCTCTCTCTGTCTCTCTCTCTCACCCCCCCCCCCTCTGTCTCTTTGCTTTACATACCTGAACCAAAAAACGAGTTGTATGTTTAGTGTTGCATAATGTTGCTAATTTGAGTTGTAAGTGTTACTGAAGGAAAATAACGTTGAACAAATGCATGGTGTAGAAACTCTGAATATGTGCCTATCACAAACAGACTCATACCTGTACATCAATGTAAATGTCGTTCAGCAAGAGGGTGATGTGTGAAGTGTTTCCATATAGCAAAATCAGACGGCGCCTTTCAATGTAAAATTGGTCTGCTCAGGTTTTGCAGTACTAATTGCTACATTAATATTATACAAGTAATAATAATAGCAATACATAATCCATTTTCTATTGTCACTTATACAATGTGGGTTTCCAAGGGGGGGGGGGGGGGGGCTGGATCCTTTCCCAGCTGACCCTCAGTGACAAGTTGGGTCACCCTGGAAGACCAATCACCAGCTCACCACGGTTGCCCGTTCATATATATGGGTCATTTTGTGTCAAAATTTGCTGAATTGGCATGTTTTTAGACTAGAATGAAACCCCACCACTCAGAGACAATACAAGTAAATACAGCAAGCATATCCAAACCTTGAGTCTGGATGCAAACCCAGTGCCTTCTAGCTTTAAAGCAAAACATTTCTCTGCTCCCACTACGCTTCTTGACACACTTTACAGCACACACAAAAAGTTTAAAGCAGCCCACGCCACACACTTTCTTGAAACCTTTATCTGAGCTATATTGAGCTATACTCGGGAGATAAAACCAGTCATAGAACCAAATCGGTGGTTTAACATGTTTTAGTTCATTAACTTCAAATTGTATTGTGTGCATTGGATTCTTGCTGCCAGTTTTCCACAGTACGCCACAAGTTTTGGCTTAGATTGATATCACAGCTTTGGGAAAACACTTCCAATCTGTTATGAAAATGATAAGGTGAAAGTTTCACCTCAAAATAACCTCATTGTTTGCAGGGAAGAATTGGTTATGCCAAAAACATTCAACCCTGACAGCTTCATGCTGTCAGTCACTGCAGGGGACATCGGAAAACCATTGACTTGCTTGTTTATCTGTCTGCTCCTGAGGAACGTGTGCAATCTTTTATGTCCAAATTCATCAAATATGAATGAACAAATGTAAAAACAAATACCATAAACACAGCAACAACAACAAAAAATCTACAGTTTTTCAAAATTGTCTACACACTATTTTAAAACATGCTGCAAATCATATATTTTAGAAGGGATTCATAAAATCCACAGTGGAAGTAGAATTTTTTTTTTAAAAACCTCTACAATGACTAGTGCTTGAAATACAGTAATTCCTCGCTTATTCGCGCTTCAGGATGAACGGCTTCACTACATTGCAGAGTTTTAGTGGGTAGTCACGTGATGCAGTAGGCACACGCTACTGGCTGACAGCAGCCGAAGTGCGCTGCGTTCGAGACTCCGGGAACGCAGCGCACTTCCATGAGACACAAAAGTGCTTTAAACAGTCGATAAAAGTGTGGGGAACTGTGATACAGACATAAGGTGGTTTAATATTAGTATGGGAAGGGTTCATAAACGTTTAAATTACGGTAAATAATAAAATAAATAGTACATCGCTATATTGCAGAATTTCGTTTTTCACGGGTGGTCCTGAACATTAACTGCGAGTAATGAGGGATTAATGCAAATACTTTGTTTTTTGTGTTATATTACAAGAAATCTCCATTCTGTTGAACACACAAACACACACACTCACACACACACACACAAAGTGCACTGCCCCCTCTGACCTTGCAGGCTTGTCGTTAGTGCGCACTGTAGCGCCCAGCAGTCTGTCTGCACTGCAGCTAATTGGCTTCAGCTCAGTGTTCACTGTTAACGTCTCATTACTCATTCCACTTAGAATAACTTCCACAAGTTTGCTTGTGTTCAGGAGTCATTACAAGTCAAGCAAGCCTTTAATTATGACCCAGCATCATTCAGTAAGTAAAATTGTATCTTCCAGGCGCTCTGGATGTACAGTTATGCTTGGAGGTCACATGTAATAGTAAAATCAATCAGAGGGAGAATAAATAAATCATTTTCTGATCAACAACATAATAATGTATTAACATAATTCTGGTATGCACAACACCCTCTACTCTACGCCATCACCACAAATTCCAATATGGAATCAATCGACCCACTAAATATGAGATATACACATTATAATTATTCTATGACTGACTATAACAGTATAGAAAAATTAATAGCAGCTTGCTCTTGACCTTTAACCCCTCCACTAACATCAGTGTTCAAGGTTGGAAAAACAAAATTATACAGAAATGTTATGAAAAAACTTTTTTTTAAAATTGTCTACATGTAATAAATATGATGTATTTTTATGGTTTCCTTTGACATTGTCTTTTCCTCTTTTGCTCCATAGACTGTTGTGATTTATTGTTTTTCCTGACTGCTCCAGTTTAATTCTTTTTTTCTTATTGTTTTGTTTTGTTTTATCATATATATTTAGTAATTATATTTAGTAATTATCACAACAGGCTTCTGCTTTTTTATTTACACCTACAATCTTTTTGGATTTAGGGAGGAAATCATCAACCCTCAATCAAATCAATCTACAAAAACCATGAGCTGCTATAAGGGTTTTAAATTTAGGGATTAAGAAACAAAGCACACTTAAATCTTTGACCTCCTTGGTGTAGCATGCCTCCATTACATTATGATCAAATTAATGATTATGCGTAAACCTGAGGGGCGAAACTTACTTAATCTTGATTAATAAACAATAAAAGCAATTAAATAAATACATAAAAGAAAATCTCATGGGATCTTTAGTGCATTTATGATTGATTAAAATCATTGCGCTTCTTTGTAGATTTGCATCATGTGTTTTGTGGATTTTACTTTATTTTTTAAATTCTCACCAGCATGCTTCTGATCTTCAATGAAATATGAGGATCTTTTGCGGTTGGTCTGCCGTGTTAATTGGTACAAGCGCCCCAGGCGACTACATGCAACAAACTGGGGAAAGCATCATTCACTTGAGGGATGCGTCTGTCCTGCTATGGGAACAATTTTGAATCGAAGCATAACGAATTTCAGTAAAGACATATTTCAAATAATGTACTTAAAACGATGTTTTAAAGTGAGATAGTGAAAACACCATAACAATAACTACTTATATATATATATATATATATATATATATATATATATATATATATATATATATATATATATATATATATATATATATATATATATATATATATATATATATATATATATATATATGGGAACTTATTCTGAAATAAACGTGTGGCTCTAGTTTTTACAATTTGTACATTATAATTTCTATTTTATTGCTGCAATAAAACTACAAACATTATAAAATAAAGAGTGACGGACGCGCCCTTATTTCAAACGCTCATTCAAAATCCCCTGCCCTCTCCAAATTCACAGAACAATTTTGCTCATCAAGGGGAATGGGCAGACCTCGTTATTATTTTCTCTATTTTATGTGAGATGTATGTTAATTGTGATGAACAGCTAAATCTTGCATCCAACAGAAGACTCCCATCCAACAACAGACGTACGGCATTAAGTGAGGATTAAAACTGGGGCATGCATGCAGGGCGACTGTGCGCCATGCTGTATAGCCTACATCTGCCTTTAAATCCACAATAATTAATAAAAGCATGGTAGCTTGCTCTAGGATGGCTTGGAACATGTCCCCTTTCACATGGTAAAACACTTATTTCTGCATTATTTGAGGACAGTTTTTTGTTTTGTTTTTAAATTCCATCCTATTAAACTGCCAAGATCAAAGTTTTGGAAAATAATTCAATAATAAATTCAAATCAATGCTATGTGTATGTATGTGATTCAGGTTTGCTCCAGTGCATTTTGAGGAATAAAGGAGGGGCGATTCATTTCAATATGGTAATCACTCACCCGGGGCATGTTTCATTTATTGACAGATTTGATGTTAAGTGTCTCAGGATCACTTACTGTTGAAGCTCTTCGTTTATTATGTTTCTCTGTCTCTCTCCCTCATTCTCCCTATAGTTTGACCCTCTGAGGTCACACAAGCAATTCTTTTTTTGAACGCATGATTAATTTCCCGGTAGGGAGGCCGACCACTGCATCAAGAAACAAATGTTAAATGTATTCCAAAGGGGCTAATGGCGCTATTGTATTCCAATAAGCTTTGCTTTACGTGGCTCAGACATGATCCGCTTTTGATAACATGTTGGAAACATCTTTCTAAAGGAAAGAGACTGAGCACTTTGGTTTATTGGCGTAGCAATAGTTAAACTGTTTTTTTTAATACTTAAGTATAGTTGGAAATTCGGTATGGTTCAGATAAAGACCGTCAATTTCAAGTGAATAAATAAACAACATGTATAAAAATCAGTTTTTATCACACAAAACCACGATTTTCTGCATGCTGCAGAAAAATCCCCATGTGAAAACCTACAAAACTCGGCAGCGAAAGGTGTAACATCTAATCTTTAGTGGTAACGGATATAAAATATCATAAAAGTTATTAGACCGTAGGCTATAAACTCATCACAGTCATCTTTAGAATGTTTTATTTCTCAGAAGTGTTCGCCGAAATGATTCTTCTCCAACGGAAAATTGTTTATTAGCTCTTAAATCCGCTCTTGGCCTACCAGTTTATTGGATCCCATTATCATTTGCGCTCATCTGTCAGCTGTGACGTCATCAGTTTCAATATAGCTGCAGCACGTGCGAAGCACCCGCTCGTGAACCGCAGCGCAGACGTGTTCCCGCGGCGTCCGTCCGGAAGACAAAAGCACGCGCGCTGACAACCTAAATTGGTTTGAAAAAGAGCAGATGGGGCTCGTGGTGTCCGTGTCGCACACACGAGCCTCCAGCGCACACTCGCGGACGTCACACTGTGAGCTAAAGTGAGCCTGACATGTTTATCAGGACGGTGGTGAGAAAAGATCGGGTGACAATAATTTACAGACATAATACCACACAGTTATATTGAACGCTGATTGGACACGCACATTTTAAAAATTATTTTTTTTTTTTTTAAAAAGACATTGAATAAAATATTTTCTCAAATATCTGTTGTTGTTGTTGTTGTTGTTTTTTTTGTGTTTTTTTAAATACTTTCACTAAATTTAAAGCTGATGTGATTTTCTTGTTTGGGAATCTACAACATATATAAAGCTCTGATTCGAACTAATGAGTAATGTTAGAACTGTAATAAATAAATAAATAAATAAATAAAAGTCTACCAGGTCACAAGTTTAAGAGGGAAAAAAAAAGATTGGCAAATCGCTGTCTTTACGATGTAGACTCTGTCTTATATGGAGAAAGTTTTATGAGGTGCTGACAGTGTAAGTGAAATAAACATGATGGTCATGTCAGCCATTTGTGAATGTTTATTTTTAACCACTTCATTCTTTATTCTTTTCTTGCATGAATAATGCATCATGCAGATGTAGCCACTTCCCTTTGGGAAATAAAATTAATTTTTAGTAATTACTAAGAATTCATTCTGCGTGATGCCAAAATTCATCTTCTTTTACAGTAGAATCAACTAAAACATTGTTGGCTATACTGCACGTGTGTTTCTTTAACGTTTGTAAATCTATTTCCTTTGTGAAACTCCATGCACATTCTATTTCGTAAACCTTTTCTTTTTCTTTTTGAATTTGTTCCTTTCGTCCAAGATCGTATGTGCCTAAAAAGAGTTTGTCCCGAAAACAACTTCATTAAGTTGTTTTAATTAACGAGGACAATCCCAATCTGAACTGACATTATCCTGACCCTATCAGCTTCATGTCTCTCTGTCCTGTTTTGTTCACATTCATCCCACATGTTCAAGCTTGTGTTTTAATCCATGCCTGTGTTTAAAAGTCACATTTATAATGCTCAATATGGCTGCTGATGCCAGCACCGCTTTTATCAATAATTTCCGAATTAATCAAAGTATCTGCTGCTGAGTGTCAAATCACACACGTTGTTATTTACTAAATTATTCCAGGAGTCGAATCTTCTTTTAACCACGTGTCTGTGATCCGAAGCATAGATTGGCTGCATAACTTTATGCCGTGTCAACGCACTTTATAATGAATATTAATGACGTCAGTATAGAAGTTGAAATTAAACTGTAATTCGTTGTCTGGTCTGCTGTGTTGTCATACTTTAAGAGGCCATTTAGAGTTTCATCCCCTGAGACTTCAAAGAGGTCGTTCCGCGCACGCGCCGACATCCAGCCCGCGAGCGCAGTCCATGGCTCGTGCGTTCCGTGTGCGTGCTGTTAGTTTGACTTTTCCAACAAATGAGTGACGTTATTGTAACGCTCTTGTCGGACGGGGGCAGCGTGTGTGTGTGTGTGTGTGTGTGTGTGTGTGTGTGTGTGTGTGTGTGTGTGTGTGTGTGTGTGTGTGTGTGTGTGTGTGTGTGTGTGTGTGTGTGTGTGTGTGTGTGTGTGTGTGTGCATCGTGGTGGGCTGAGCTCGCGCTGCACGCCAATCAAACTCGAGGCGGGTGTGTGGTCGAGAGAGACAGGGAGAGAGAGTCAGATCGGATTAGGACGCGCGTGGGGTCCCTGATAGGCGAATAAAGCCGGCGCGCGCGTCGCGGTTTACTCACACCTCCAGATCAACTCGGTCGACAGTCCGACACCGAACCCGGAACCGGTTCCACGTGCTGTTCCAGGATATAATCCAGTGAAATCGGTTAGTTTACGTGATGAATATGAGTTTTTTTAAAACAATTTGCGAAGAATCGATCTTTTTCGTGACGGGGATATTTTCTGGCGCCGTGACCGTTTAGGGATTATCCTCCAGACTCAGAGGTAAGGACCGCTGCAAAGTTGATTCACATTATGTTCAAAACTGAACTTTATGGCAAACGTGTGCAGTTAGGTTCTTACTTTCAAATAAAGGCGCTTGAAAAAATACCATTCCGTTACAGTAACTCTAATTAAAGATTCTCTTGACACGTATGAATTATTATTATTATTATTATTATTATTATTATTATTATTATTATTATTATTATTATTATTATTATTATTATTATTATCACCATCATTATCATAAATTGACCTAATAAATCAGGCTTGATTTTGTTCTTATGACTAAACTGTATCGCTACTTTGCTAGAAATCAAACGGGGGCTTCATATAAACGATAAAAATATAAATAGTGTGATATATCCTGTAACCACGTTTTGAACACTTGCGTTTAATTGGTTAATTTGTTCTGGCGTAATGTTCCTTCTCCTTCAGTTTGTTAATTGTTTATCACACAGTTCCACCACGTTGTGCTGTAACAAGTAGGCCTAGTATTCGGAACAAAAAACGTGTTAATAATTAGTCGCTACATGAGGGATTATTTACTTTTTAAATCCCACATTTCCTAAAATTAGCAAATGACAAAACAATTTCTCCCCTTTTCTCAGTTGTTTCTGTGCTTATTTTTTTTAAACTTATAGTACAGTACTTGTATTTAAAAAATAATAATATTGGCGTGTGGAAATAGAAATTATTCAAAGTTAATTTTCAAAAATCCTTTTCAAAAAATATTCACTTTAAGCCAGAAGTTAATAAAAGTATAATACGTGCTTTTTATTTCAAATTCAAAATATTTCATTATAAGTTTAAATTTGAACACAATTATGTTTGTTGTTTTTCCACAATGAGATGTAAAAAAACAAAAAAGAAAAGAAATGGCCTGTTTTAACAAATTAAATATTTGACTGATATAAACTGGATGTGCAGTACCGCAGTAACCTTTCTTACAGAAAGATGGGACTGGCATAAGGGTTCTAAAATTGTATAGTTTAATTATTACCAAAAACATATTTCTCTGTCTCTGTTTTATTGAGCACTAGTGGGATGAGTTGAATAAAAATGGTTGTTTTTTATGATAAATCTTTAATCAATTAAAGACTGAAATTGTGCAGTTAAATTTTAAGGAAATATTTGAAATATTAGTTTTCTTTTTTTGTTGTTATGTATGATATTGATTTTAGAATGCTGTAGTTTTTAACAATTATTTAACATCAGTGTGGCATCATCATGTGTCACAGTTCTTTTCCAATGTCGTTAAAAATGCACTCAAACAAACTCAATACATTATAACTATGAAAGGAGAAGTGAGTATTTTTAAATTAAATTGAAGGACTGACATTCCTGATTCAACATTTTAGGCACAGCAACAGCCGTAAAAAAAAAAGAAAAAGTAAATCAGTCATAATTTTGCTTTGGACCAAACACTTCACTTAGCATTCAAGCAGTGATAATTCATTGTATAAAGTTTCTGTGCCGTCAATAATTCAGTGAGAGAGGGCTGTGATCAACAGCAGTCCCATGTTGGAGATAAAGTCTGATTTTATTTTTTACTTTTAAATTGAATTTCATAATTCACTTTCATCTGTAGTTCTTTTTGGTATGGTTACATTTCTATTAGACAAGGTTAAAAAAATGACTTAGAATTATTTTAAACACATCCACAAACAATCCAATATTTATAAATAATTAGGTTACACAACATGAAATCTCTACTGAGTTCTTCATCATTCATTCTGTTTGACATGACTGATTTTTGATAACGACAAATTCAACGCATGGAATTTTCTTCTCTGTCTTTCATGCAGGTAATTCAAAAGTTTCCACCAAGTATGGACAAGACCCATCTTTCAAGCACAAATGACATCATAATGAACAGCTCAACAGGTCCTTACCAGCAGGAACCCCTGACTCCACCCAGGCCCACCCATCTCCACTCCTCATCTTCTTCGCTATCCTCTCCCTCTCCATCCTCTTCCTCTTCGCCCCTGAAGCCCAACCAGGTCGGCCAGGTCATCTTGTATGGCGTTCCCATTGTTTCACTTGTCATCGATAACAATGAGAGACTTTGCCTAGCACAGATTTCCAACACGCTCCTAAAGAACTACAGTTACAATGAGATTCATAATCGTCGCGTGGCGCTGGGCATCACCTGTGTCCAGTGCACTCCTGTTCAGTTGGAGATTCTCCGTCGGGCTGGTGCGATGCCTATCTCATCACGCCGCTGTGGCATGATCACCAAGCGTGAAGCGGAGCGCCTCTGCAAGTCCTTCCTGGGAGAGAACGCACCACCCAAACTGCCCGACAACTTTGCCTTCGATGTGACACATGAGTGTGCCTGGGGTTGCCGTGGTAACTTCATCCCAGCACGTTACAACAGCTCCAGAGCCAAATGCATCAAGTGCTCTTTCTGCAACATGTACTTCTCCCCAAATAAGTTTATTTTTCACTCCCACCGTACTCCAGATGCCAAGTACACCCAGCCTGATGCCGCCAACTTTAACTCCTGGCGACGACACCTCAAACTTAGTGACAAACACCCAGCCGATGAGTTAGTTTTCGCTTGGGAAGATGTCAAAGCTATGTTCAACGGGGGCAGCCGGAAGAGAGCACTGCCTTCATCAGCCCAATGCAGCTCCATGGGCCCTATGAAGACTCTTACAGGCTCAGTGGTACCTCACATGATGGGACCTGATCTGGGTTCTCAAAAAAGAGCCCGGTATGAAGATGAGGAAGATCTGGATGGCGCAAGCCTGTCTCCCCGTAAGACACCACGTAGCTACCCAGTCATCCCTGTCCCGAGCAAAGGTTTTGGCATGCTGCAGAAGTTCCCTCCTACATCCCTCTTCCCCTCCCCATATCCCTTCCCAGCATTCGGCCTCTGCCAGCAGAAAAAAGACGACAATGATGTTTCAAGTGGGCAGAAGGGAACAGGGTTGTCAGGTCTTTTGTGGCCTGGGCGCAAAGACACTTTTTATCCCCCTTTCTGCATGTTTTGGCCGCCAAGAACAGCAGGAGGAATCCCTGTCCCTACCTACCTCCAGCCTCAGCCCAGCGCCCTCTCTTCCCTGGCAGACAACCCCTCTCTCAGGCAGGCCTTTTTGGATCTGTCAGACCCCAGTGAGCCTCTACCTGTCAATGGAAATGCAAATAGTGTTGGTCCAGCCATGCCCCCTGGCAGTGGGACTACCACATCCAGAACTGGATTGTTTGACCCCGAGTGCACAACGGTAACGCCTGACCTTCGCCCTGTGACATCAGAGGGCTGGCTCAAACTCCTAGACACTCCAACTCTCCAAGCCAGGAAGCCAAGCTACGGCTCTGCCTTCCGCCCTGTCATTAAGGATGCCGAGAGCATTGCCAAACTCCATAGCAACAGTGGAGGGGTTTCTGGGGCAACAGATGACGACTTTGGAGTAGTGGTGGCCAGGTCAGACCGCCACCAGCGGCTGTCACCCAGCAGCAGCTGCAGTTACGTGAGCGAAAGCGGAGGAGATGGAGAGGTAGATGGAGTAGAGGGTGAGGAGGAAGGGGAGGTGGATGTGGAGTCGTCAAAGCAGGAGGACGAGGAGGAGGAAGCGAGCTTTACAAGCAGGCCGTCACAGACTCAAACCAACCTGTACCTCTCTGCACTGAGCGACAATCCTGGAGATGAGAGGGGGAAGGACAGAGGGAGTAGCACTGTGTATCCTGGCATCTCCCCTCCCTCCTCTTCTGCCCTCGTACAGCAGGCATCCCCCAGCCTGCCTGCCTCCCCTCCTGCCAGCCTGCCTCTCTCCAGCTCCACCCCACCTCACCGAGAAGACCCAGCTTACAAAAACGTAAATATCCCCTCAGGCCACTTCAGCTAATTATTATTTAAATGGTGCTGCAGTCGGGCAGTGATGTGATCTGCATAAGCAGATTGATAGGCTGGTTTCTCCCTGTAGAAATTGAAAGAGTCACCCCACTCTGATCCAGGCTAATAGGCCCAGGTGTGGATTGTTTAATGGCCACAGTGTGTTTGTTCTCCCTCTGTCACCTCAGCCTGTTAGGGCAATGCTAATCTTTAACCTATCAGCTCCCACACTAACTAGGCCTCCGAGAGACAGAAAGAGGAGGGAGCTGAAGTTATGACGACCAAAAAAGAATGAGTTAAATCCTATTAAAAAAAACACATATTCTTCACAATGGATTGGGTTTAAGTAATTACTGGCAGATAAAAGCAAGCTTTCTTTTGCAAAGACAAGCTATTTTATGTTAAAAAAAATCATATTATCAGAGAAGTATAACAGATACCTGCAATATAAAGGGATGTCTGTTGTTGCAAATAATATATTGATTTTGCAACATCTTATATTTCAATGTGTTATAACTGAACTGAAAAAAATCAATGAATAACGAATCACAAGTCTAAGATTCTAACTGGCTGTATGTTGTCTACAGACTCACAAAAACAGAGATGAAGGACTACCTGCATACGCAACCAAAGACAACTCCAGCATTTCTGGTGAGTTTTTTTTTTTAAATGACAATTTAAAAGGTCAAATGACTCTTGGAGAAATCATTTCTTATGGTGTTATTTGTCTCAATTATTTGGCAATATTAAAAAAAATATTTTTTCAATTTCCCATTTAATAATAAAAAATGTTTTCTTGAAAGTTCAAACACATTATGCACTTTAAAGCATTTATATAAACTAAAAAAAAAATCACTTTGCTTCGCTCTGCTGTCTGCACGGGTCGCTTGACACCACCTCGTTCACCGTGCAGTGGTTTTACTATGTGTTTGGTGTCATCAGATGTTTTAACATGTTTTTACACCATTTCATCAAATAGCTTTACACAACCTATTTCGGCAAACTGTTACACACTATCTGTTTCATCAGATGTCTGAGTCAGTTGTATTATGCCGTCTTTGTTTCATTTAGTGTCTGACTGAGTGGTTTTATAGTGTCTCCTGGTCCCTGCAAGGCTCATATTCTTGTGATGTTTCATTTGCTCCTCTCATCTCTTACTCTGACCCTCTCCCCAACAAAAATGTCTCACGGACACACACCTGCACACAGAGGACACACATTGGGTGCACACTTAGTTATCTCCATGTGTCCGGATAACCAGCTCAACAAATGGGCCTTACTGAAACTCTCCTGTCTGTCTCTGTTTCATTTTCCCTCAGATGAGAGCAAAGAGCAGAATAGTTTCTTCGTACCAGAGAGTGAGACGTCAGCGCCTGACTACTGGAGGGAAAGCTCAGGTAGAGACACTGTTTTTCTGCTTGTGGAGCAGCTGCAGACGTTAAATGACAACATAAGTCAATGAAAATATGACGGCAAAATTTTGTAACTGCAAGTTAGGCACTCCCAATAGTATAATTATTGGGGTGGTAATGTTAATATAATTACTACATTTGGTTTTACTCTAGTTTTATTTGAATCTCACATCTGAAGTCTCCATATTTAATCAGTCTCTGTAAAAGCAGGAAATAAAAACAACATTGTTTGCAAATGCAACTTTTGGCTGTAAATGTAATTTAGAATTTTCAAACTATGATCTTTAATAACTTTAATGCAGACCAGGAATCAAATTCATTCTCTTTAACTGCAGTCTAACATTAAATCCATTCCATGTATATCTTTTGCTTTTGTAAAAAAAAAAAAAGAAGAAGAATGTGCCTTGTAAATATCCCTACACATAAAACAAACAATGCTGATTCAAAAACTCATTTCGAAAAGGATATGACTTCATATACACAAGTTACAGTGGCTTTTCTTCTTATTACACAAATGAGACTCAGAATACTTAAAGCTCCTCAGTCTTCAGCTTCACCCCCCCCCCACCAACCCTCCCCTCTCCTCCTCCTCTCAGACAGTGAATTAAGGGATTCATATAAATACACAGAGAAATGAAACAGCAGTAGTAAGCTGCCTCTGCCACCGCGGCTCCTCTCTTTAGCGGCATTGTCACCAGGGCTGTTACTCTTAGGGGGGCCGTTATAGTTCAACAAGAAAACATCAGCTCAGAGATAAGCAGCCGAGCTGGCAATCTCCATCCTAGACTCATATCGCCGCCGACATAATTGCCTTTTTTTCCCTTCCTCAGCGCAAAAAAACCTTTCCGTTTGAAAAAGATCACAGCTTATTGCCTTTTTATATCTGTCAGGAAGACATTAAAAGTGCTTTATGACATCTGTGCCAACATTTATATCTACCCCCCCCCCACTCCCTCAACCCCCACATACACACAACGTAATGATCCCTGCGCATAATGTATAATGTATTTCGAAAAATTACACGAAACAAATTAAATGAGACCACCTTTCCCCTGATTGCCAAATGTCTCCCTGGGCGGTGGGAAGCTCTACGTGATTAGAAGGCCTGATTCCTCCGAGTCCCACCACCACCACCCCCATCCACTGTCTTTAAACTCTCCCTCTGTTTCTAGGGAGAAAAAATAATCTAATTTTCCATTTATGTAATGCAAACCGCCTTGGCTTTGACTATTCACGGTTAATTGACTGTCAAACGAGGTTGTTATCCTCGGGCACTGTCTGCAAATTTGCTTGTCAAATGAGACAGAGAGAGGAGAGGAAAAGAGAGGGAGGAGAAGAGGAGAGAAGAGAGCTCTCTTTCTCTCCCTCTGCTAAATGAGAGAGAGAGAAGCATAGGGAGGCTTAAGGAGCCAGGATATGAAATGACTGTTGGAGAATATACACATCGAGATGGTTGGATCGCTTCATTTAAGGTGTACACTCTCACAATTCAGATGCTGGCTCATACACATCCATACACATAAACACAACAAAACAAAACTTTAAAGGTGACAAATATGAAAATGTCTCATAAAGATTTTGGTTGAAATAAAGCCCTGCATACTTTTCATATGAAATGTATAAAAGTATTAAAGCAACAAGTACAAATCACATGAAATACAAAAAATACATTTAAATGAGGTATATATTACTTCCTCTTACTGTCACTGATTTCGGTCAAAGCTATGTGTCTGACAAAAAGTGATTGCAAATTGTGCTGCCACGTGAAGCAGAGGAACCTGCAAGCTTATTTAAATAAAATTGGTGAAACATTCTTTATACTTATTTTTTTCAGCACAGGGATGCAGTTCAATTTTAAGAGCTGCAAAATCAATTTACTCACATCTGCAAAGACAAGTGTGTCCTTTTGTTGTCCTAATAGAGAGCAGGAGGAGCAGGAGACTGTTAGACTTACACTGACACCTATTGGCCAAATAACGAATTACAGCCTTCTTGGCTGAGGCGATTGAGAAGGTTTAGTGCTGTTAATGCATAAATAAAGAGAGGATACAATTAGGAAGACTGATGGGAAATCAGTCCATGATAAGAATAATGGACATAATACTGAAATACTTATGTTGTGATGGAGTCTGCATCTACATCTGCTTCCTGCACCAAATGTACTGTAACTATAACTGGAATTAATGTCATATCTGTTCTCAGGTGATCCAAACCAAGACACAGCCTCTCCAGTGCCTCTAAAGAAGGATGTCGAGCACATGGAGAAAGGTAAAGGTTTGTCATCTGAATCACATAGGTTTTAGGAAAACTTTTCCATTTCATCCTGTGAGTAAGACATGCTTTACTGTATTTATTTCTAACAGACAGTCCTGTTTTCGTCTGTCTTCGTTCTCCTGCAGAGGAGCTCCAGAAGGTCCTACTTGAGCAAATTGACTTCAGGAGGAGACTGGAGCAGGAGTTTCATGCTCTGAAGGGCACCTCACCATTTCCTGTATTCCGTAAGTCTTTTTTTCCCCCCCTCTGCTTGTTTTGTTTTTTTCATTCTCTGAAGGACAATTTCTCCTTCTCTACCTTTCTTAAGTTCTTTTCTACGCCCCCATCCTCCTCCTACTGTTCTATTCCCCTTGTTTATGTAATTCACCCTCATCTTTTATGAGCTGTCTTTTATAACTGTATTCAATCATGACAGCACAGCTCAGGCACATCATAGATTTTTACGCTAATTTCAGATAATTTCCAAGACCAGATGAAACGAGAGCTCGCCTACAGAGAAGAGATGGTTCAACAGTTACAGATGGTAAGACCATTTAGATGCAATCAGTGCTGAACACTGATGGAAAATAAATATAACTTCTACACCTTTAATGACAAATAAAACATCCTTTTAAAGATACATTACTTAGAAGAAGCTAATGATTTAGAGAAGGAATATGATTGAGACTAACTATGAAGCACTTTTCAATAAAATATAGTCATCCAATTTGAAATGTTTAAAAAAACAAATGAGGGGATGGAATGCAAACATAAATATGAAATCTTACACCACTGCTTAAAATTAAAACTTTTAAAGTTAGGGCTGAACTGGACATTTCTGTGGTTGCTTATTTGTCCATCAAAAGACAGAGTCAATCATCTGGCTCGTCTTTCATGGGTGAGTGGTTCCTCTGCAGCATTCTTGTGAGTGTTCTGGTCCACATCCATCACCCAAGCTGCTGGCAGACAGGCTGACAGACGGTGTCTGTCTTTGCTTTCTGACACAGACAACATCTGCACGTGTGTGTGTTTGTGTGTGCGCTTGATCACAAACCCTACACATACACCAAAACTCACGCGAGTGCACGCTGTATGCAAGTGAGCGTAAAGGCAGACGGCTGAACGGGCATCAGAACTTATTGCAGAGCGTGTACGTACACAACGAAGAGCACATGAATGCATGCCGGTTAAAAAAATGACAACTGCCTCCACAACCAGCAGATGGATCCGTTTGAGAACTAATGATACTTTAATTTTACGCTCATTCTAATGTACTCCAACACAACTTGGGTTAATATCACTGCAGCTTATTTTAGAATCTGATGAATGAATATCAAACATATAGTCTAGATACATTGCTCTTGCTTTTAGGTTGACTTTAATGCATTCTTAATCATACTTACAGAATCATACTTACATCAAATACTTACAGAAGTTGAAAATAGGAAAATGCATTCAACTGTTCATCTCTATCACCATATCCTGTTTTATTATCATTAGTTGTCCGTCTTGTCTATTCAGGATTTATATAACTTAATTTCAGACTTTTTTCTTTTAGATTCCCTACGCAAACATCATCAGAAAAGAAAAGATCGGCTCTCATCTCAACAAGTAAATAAAAGGTGAATGCAATAATACAGCACGTTATTAGAACAGTGACTAATATATGTGTCTGTAATGTGAGGATATTAACACTTGTAAGACAAGGCAGCTGCAGCACTTCGTGTTTTTAAAAGGATTTTTAAAAAAAAACGTGAACCTCATTTATACTGAATTTTATTAAATTCAGATCAAGTTATACTCCTTGGTGTACTTTTATTTTAAGCTGGTAATTTTATGGTGAGGTTTAGTGATTTTTTTTTTTTGTTGCTATTTTAATTTTTCAGCAATTTCCTATCATGATCCAGTAAATCTCAGCTAACAGTAGTTTAATAATGTCTGAACCCACTGTAAGATACATTTGAAAAGCACAAATACTAATGGGTTGCTGTTTATTTTTTGTTTTCACAGGCTGAGTTAACAAAATCCTACGCAAGAACAAAGTCTTTGGATTTCTGTGAATGCTCCACGAATAATAAATGAAAAGCACATTTCACCCCAAAATTAACAGAAATATTGAAGGGAGATGCAAAAAAGAAAGGAATAAAACCATATAGTATTCGTACATTTCTTGCTTTTCCCTGGGACATGTCTGGCTCTGCAGTTAGTAATAGACTCTATTACTAACACTTTACTAAAAATCTGTCCAGTGACAACACATCTGGACACTGCAAAAATATTTATTACTACTACCAACTCCCATAGTCCAGTTTAGTGCCCAAACTGAGTGATCTGAAGTGGGACCAAACTGGTGACACAAAAAGGCCACCTGCCCACTGCCCACCACACTAGGACGCAAAGCTTCATCCAACAAGGACCAAACACCCACACCCTGTCTTGTCTTTTGAAAAGGGGCTGCTGAAGATCACCAGGAAGGCAGTCGTGTTGTAAGAAAAAAGTCAAAGCAAGACTGTCATCGTGCTGCTGGCCAAACTGTACATACACAAAACTGAGGAGGCCGACAAACTTCACAATAAGATTGTTGTCGTCTCAAAAGGGACCCTGAAAAGAATTGTTGGTCACCAACCCGTTAGTGTAATCTCAGAGGGACTCCCCTCTTCGTGTCCAGCTTTGTTTATTGACCAAACTTCCCCTTGAACACAAATTGTGACATTCAGGTTCAGTCACTGATGAAGAAGTCAGATATTAGTAGTGACTCAATGAAATGTGTTTCATTTCCATAACTTGAATTTGCCAGAGGAATAAATTAAATGGGAAACAATAAAGTGTTTCTATTATGGGGATTAAACCTAATGATGCATTTGGACCAGTATTAATACAGTGTGGCACCACTAGAAGGTTTTGTGTTTTATGCAAACTGTACACCTGCAGAAAAAAATTGTATCCACTTTTAGCATTGGAGTGATTTCTTTTCTGAATGTATAAAAACATAAAGTATTAAGTTCAATGCATATGGTTATTTTATACTATTAATATCTAAGCATGTTAAAGTGTCTTCACCCAGATTTTCAAGAGTGAACATAAACTGCTATCATCAGCTGACTGTTTAGGTGTCATCAGATGGTCCATGAGACATTTAAAGGCCAATTCTGTGTAACGGTTTGCTTTTTAAATCAATGCCCACGGCAGCGAGGCGCAAGAAGCTGAAGTTCTTCAGTGTTGTACAGCTCTCTGTAAATGAATTCACCTGATTGTATAACATGTCATACGTGAGAATATTGAACCTCACTGTCGGTCTATATGTGTTTGTTTGTTTGTTGGTTTATTTATTCATTTATTTATTTGAATATCAGACCTAAGACCCTGATTGTGAAAGTATTATTTATTCTAATTTTAAGTTGATGATGATAATGATGGTGCAGTTGAGCGTACGCAAATAAAGAATAAAAGACAGAACTCACACACCTCATTTATAGAATGAAATTAATTGATGAATAAAGTTGTCCTTTATGAGAGAAATGTTATCATTATAAACTGTCAATGCAGATGTATTTAAATATGTCCTTGTTGTTTCTCTACTATTTATGTGTAAATTAAAAGTCTATACAGTAACAAGAATGTTTGTGGATTCTCAGAAAAAAACAAATGCAAGGTATTATAGTATTTGTTATACCACTACTTGTAATTTTAAAAAGTGACACAAGTCACTTTGTTTATTAAAGACATTGTTTGCATTGACATTAAGTTGTTGAGTTACAACCTTTAATACTATCATTAAGATCATTGTCAGTTTCTCAGATGAAAACTATGTTTATTCTATATGTCTTGGTTTATTGTGAAGTCAAGTGTATGACTGAGTAAAATTCTTGTTAATTCATAATTTCATTATTGCATTTTAACCATATTGGAAGCATAGTGTGAAGCATCTGTGACAGGAGGCTCGAAACAGTAAAAGGTGACGCGCATCCTTTCCTTCTGCTGCGCGACAGTTCCCTGCTGGTTTACGGCACCTGTGTCTCCGGGGGTGGTGAACGAAGAAGAAGAAAAAGAAGAGACGAAGAAGAAGTTACCAGCATGGCGCTGACGCTCTACTCCCTCATCCAGACTGCTATTCTGTGCACGAATGCCATTGCTGTGCTCCACGAAGAGCGTTTCCTCAGCAAGAGTAAGCTCTCCGCCTGCTTTTAGAACTCGAACATCATCCGCTTCGAGGAAATAACGGTGCACGTCAAGCTAAACACAGCTAGCTAGCGTGAAACGTCACCACTCTGTTACAGCTATGGTAGCTTAAAACCTTAAAAAAGTGTACTGTCGAACAAGATACAGTAATCGTTTCTAATTGTTTTCCTCTACTTTAACATTTCTCCCCACTGTCTCCTTTCGTTTGTTTTGTTTCTATCCTCCCCTCTCTTGGTGCATGTCCAGTCGGCTGGGGTGTGGAGCAGGGCGTTGGAGGTTTTGGGGATGATCCAGGAGTCAAAGCCCAGATCCTCAATCTGATCCGCTCGGTCCGGACTGTCATGAGAGGTACCCAGTTTGTGTCACCGTTTTACTTTACGAAGCAATCCAAGTCACTCTCTTGCATCAATTTCAATTGTCTTCTCAACATAAGACAACCACATAAATATTTTGTAATGATGAAGAATGAAATTAAGCTTAAAACTACTTTAAAGTAGAAAAGCATGTAAAATTTTGTTTGCTTGTTGGTTTTTATTCCCTGAACAGCCAATGCCTTGCTATTTTGAAAGTTGAAGAATTTACCCCCCCCCCTCTTGTTTTCACAGTTCCTTTAATTATAGTGAATTCAGCCTGCATTGTCCTGTTGTTAGTCTTTGGGTAACCGCATCACAGCAGGTCCTGAAAGGAAGCTGGAGGGCTACAAATGGCCAATGACAAACCTCAAACACAGCCAGAAGAACCAGAAATATCCATCACTCATAGACTTCTACTTGATCCATTCATCAGCAAGATGGAAACGTTTTCCCATGGGGCTGCTATGAGAATAGAAGGTCCATATCCAGACAAAATATGAACTGGGACCTCTTCCACTTGAAGATATGGCTGGTGGGGACTCTCCAGCCTGCTTGTCTGCATGTGTGAAATGGAAAGTGTGTCTCCATACTTATTACCCCATCATCTCAAATATTTTCATCATGTTTTCTTTGGGACACATTGAATCTGTTTTGGTGATTAAATTTAGGTCATTATGGTTTTATTATGTTACAAACTTGTTACAAACAGCAGTAAGGCTTGACAATATGTAAATATCCTTGATTACTTTTACTTTTATACACGTGTGAAAGTTACATAACTTTCTTTTTACAACGTAATTTTATTCATATTTTAAACTTCTGCATCATGGGTTATTGTTTTTACCTGGAATATTCAAGGGAGAGGAAACTCAATTAAATAGAGAAGTAAAATTTTGTAAGTCAGGACTTGGCCTACTGATGAATACTGTACCCCAATCCAAACCTTCATCACATTGTCAATGCTGTAAACATCTTGATGCTTTTTTTGTCTCAAAATACAAGTATTATTTTGTTGAACTTATTCTTCAGTATTTGTGATATTTCAGCAGTAGAAGAAAGGAAACTATACTTGCATTAGAGAAAGTTTTCATAAGTTTAAAATGTGATTTGTCTTGAACTACTTTATTGTATAACAAGTTCTGTAAAGACGAGCTTTTGTTTCAGCTGCAGTTAACCAAACTAAAATGATAAAGAGCGTTGTAGTGTTTGGTGAACACCAGTAATCATCTTTACTAGTAAGCATTGTAAATTATTCTCATCAGAGTTATATAAACTCATTTAATACTTATTTAATACTTAATGAAAAAGCATCAGCTTTTTCAGTAAGATGCTATTTCATCTCACCAGCCCTTCATTCTCAGTCCAGGGAAACGTTGACATGTTTTTCTGGACTGATTGTTCATCTTTCCCTGCTCCATTTATTGATAATCCCCATATGTTTTGAATTATCATTTACTCTACTGCTAAGCCTAACATTTTTATTAACACTACTCTAGTGGCTATTCTAAATACATGGGAGGAGGCGATGAGAGAGACATTGGGATCTGTTGGAATTAGAAGCATATGTTTATCATGGAGATTTATACAGCAAAGCCAGTTTGATCTGTGATCAGTCAGTTTAGCTGTGGCCTCAGTAAAATGAGTAATTTTCACAGATGTCAACACATACTTATCTGCACGTCACAATACAGCATATGTGATGTTGGATTCCTGCACATTCATGTTTGATATAATTTGTTTCAGTTACTCTTAATTTAAACTAACTTTATGAAAACCATAAACGTTAAGTTAAAAACGTTAAGTTAAAAAGCAAATACAATTTGTTTGGGGAGTGTAGTTTTCAATGTAGTAGGTAAAAGTGGCATTAAAAATGAGCAAATGGATTGATTGTAAGAGAACAACTCAGCTGCACAAATGAAACTCAAAAGATAAACACTTTTCTCACTGAAAAGAGGAAGTCACAAATGTGTTATTTTTTTCAAAAAACTTTTATTAACTGTTGAAATCCCTGAAGGGAAATTAGGATTCTGCGCTACACGCAGGTTAGTAGTACCATGTAAATATTTTTATAATGTGAACAGGTCTGTAACACACATGAGGGGTCTGTGGGCATTCAGGTGAGGGGGAGGTAGAGTAGCAGGCAGCTCCGTCATGGTGCACCTCCAAATGAGCAACTTGTAAAGGGGATGGCGCTTTGCTCAAGGGTGCCTCGGCAACACTTGGGAGGTGAGCTGACACCTCCCCCTGTCAGCTCACGCTCCTGGGCAGGTTCGGAGCAGGAATCGAACCGCAGATCTTGGAACATTGGATTACCCGCTCTACTGCTGAGCCACTGCCGCCCCACAGAAAACAAAACAAAACAATAAAAAACTGAAAAAAAAGAAAACCATAAAAGTATTGAAGCAAAGTGTTCTAATTCATGCTTGATTGAAAAATTTAACTGATGCAGATATATCATAAAATAGTGTGAGATTAGTTGTTGTTTGCTATACTTTTCACTGTTAAGAGTTTCACAATATTTACTGAAAAACAGAAACCGAAAACAAAATAACAATGTTGACAAAAATATTAATTTGCTGGTGGTCTATGGAAAGAGGATTTGACAAGAGTTGTCTCCAGTGTACGGAGTAAAGATTATTTTCGCTTTGATAATACATCCCATCCTTAATTCTGAATGTCCTAAATGGCCCACTAATGCGATACATCTGTTGGTTGTTAGTGGGATGGAATCATGGTTTTTTTTATTATTCAAATGAGTGATTAAGTGGTTCAGGATAACCCTCTTAAATGATTAGGACATGTGAACAGGAAATAAAATGACAAACATAGATTGATAGAATTATTTCAGAAAGGACAGCGATATCAAAAAGGCTTTCCCCAAAAAAAGGGAAAACACTATTTCCACGTTAAGATTTAGGAGTAGGAGTGGTTAATACCTGCCACCAGGGGCAGCACTGAGCTCGTGGTGACGCAACTCTTTTGTAACCAGCGAAGAAGAAACGTCAACAGGAAATAGAAAGGTGCTGCTTCTGCTGCTGAAGGTTAGCTATGTTGACTCTTCAAACATTATTTTTATTTCATCTTTATGCCGTTTGTCTATTTGAGAGTATTGTGTTGCAAAAATGAGTAGAAATTAAAAGTGTGGTTTAAGTTTTTCTCAAGTGAGTTTCTTTGCATTTTGGCCCAAAGGGGATGTTTATCTTTATTTTGACAGGAGTACCGTTCAAGAGTTTAGCACTCGTAGAGACCAAGTTTCTGCTATTACATGCTGCAGACACAATAATCTATGTCTTGGGAGTCCATGCATGGAGCCAGTTTGTAAATTACGTGAAAGCAATACCAGAAAAAAACAAACAAAGGTATGACTGCTGAAGTAAGTCTGTGAAGATTACAATGGTGTATTTATTTAGAAGATTCCTTTATTAGTCCCCCGTAGGGGAAATTATTTTTTCACTTCTGCTACTAATCAAAGCATGGGTATAAGGTACAAGTCGGAACACACACACACACACACACACACACACACACACACACACACACACACACACACACACACACACACACACACTAAAATGACCGCCTCCCCTAAACCCTTACAATTAGGCAGTTTAATTTAATTTCAAACTCTAAATCTGTTTGCATGGAGAAAAAAAAATGCCATCACAAACTTTTTTTTCTTCATGATGCAGTGAACGCAATCCCTTTTTGATCCTGTGTTATTTGTTTTAAATAAAACACATTTTTTATATTGAGCTATTGTGAAATGTTCATTGTTGAGTTGGTTACTGCAAATAATTAATAGATATTGTTGCTTTAATGCTCCTGTTGTTATTTCTATGTTGCTGGGAAACACACATGCATCTGCACACATTGTCCTGGACACACACTGCCGTTTTCTGTTCTTAGTTGGACTAACCACAAATGACAGATTCGTGGCCCTCAGGTTGTGTGTGTCCATTTAAGCCTTTTTGGGTTAGTATTAAAGTCCTTAACTGTGACCTCACATTGATAACTACATGACCAAAATCCAAGCATGTCTAAATAATCGGGAACGATGCAGTCAAAGTGCAAAAAATAAATACAATCCCAAAAGCTTTATTCTAGGCAGGAAGTCATAACCAGTTGAAAATCCTCTCAGTTTGTCCTGATGAAGGTTTGATCGTTGCAGTAATCTGATCATTTCTGTCACTGCTAATGTGCATTATGAATTTATAATCTATAATATAATAATACATTATTATGACAGAATAAGCTTTTTTAA
This sequence comes from Antennarius striatus, assembly GCF_040054535.1. Classification (NCBI taxonomy): domain Eukaryota; kingdom Metazoa; phylum Chordata; class Actinopteri; order Lophiiformes; family Antennariidae; genus Antennarius; species Antennarius striatus. Next base: position 8,537,676 of record NC_090790.1, read on the forward strand.
ACTGAGTAAAGCCCCATTTACAGTGGACCTTGGTCAAACTTGGCTGTTTAGAAAATCAGAATCTTCTGTCACAGATGTCTGTGAGCAGATTGTATGTCACAGTGTGCTGCTTGGCTGCAGCTTCTGATAACAACGAAAACTTGACGGTCCTATTGTATTTCCAACACTATTTGAGAAAGTATAAGAAGAAAAATTGTTGATTTAAATCAGGACATCTGGGCGTCGTCATGAGCCACGTCATCTGTACAAGCTACAACACACTCCTGACCTATGGTCGTATGCACCATTCATCCCATAGTGCAGGTCTCCGCCATGGCAGGCAGACGTGCTCTGAAGGCCGTGCTCATCGACCTGAGTGGAACGCTACATATAGAAGACACCGCAGTGCCTGGAGCGCAGGAGGCCCTCGATAGGTAGGAAAACTCCCCCAAACCAGGTACAGACAAAAGTAAGGCTTCACTCTGAAGAATACTCTGTTGTATGACGTTAGAATTAAATTAATCATGAATTTTTCCACTGAAATTCATTTGAATTGTACATGATGTTGATGTCTTGATGGTGTGAGGTTACGGCAGGCGTCTGTTGCTGTGAAGTTTGTGACCAACACCACAAAGGAGAGCAAGAAGAAGTTAATGGAACGACTGCAACGTCTCAACTTCACCCTCCAGGTAGAACATCCAAATCCACGTTATTTAGTCCAAATGTCAATAAAATCCATGTGCAGCAGATCGGAGATTTACTTGTGTGTCTGTAAATGTTTTGGGTTTGATTTTGACCCCTGGGATTCTGGATTTGTTGCTGTTCTTCATCCGATAGGAGAAAGAGATCTTCACATCACTGAGTGCAGCCCGGAGTTTGTTAGAGCAGAAACGACACAGGCCGCTGCTGCTGGTGGACGACAGGGCGCTGGAAGACTTCACTGGTACGGAGCTGTGAGTATGTCTGAGTGAAGGGATAACAGAGATAAGACGCACATTTCGTTTCTAACTAAAATATTAAGTCTAAATATTGTTAATGTCTCCCCTTTTTTCAGTAATGATGAAACCCACCTTGGTTTTAAACTACTATATTTTATAGGTTACCTAAAGTCAGTGAAAATATTCGGCCTCTAGTAGCCTCATCAGCGTATTGTCCTGCTGTAGCCAAACTTCAACACTGACTTTCCCGTAAACTGACCTTCCATCATTTTTAAATTTTGACACCATTTTCCAGTACTGTATTTCACTTTTGACTTGGGGTTGTTAATGATGCCATGTGGTCGTGATTCTTTCTGAATTTCACAACAGCGCTGAAGACGCTGCTGTGAAATTTAGTTTTTTCGCCAAATTAAAAAACAAAAACAAATTATCTTTGTAAATCTGAAGATTTCACAGTGAATGACATTCAAAATAAATAGTGTGTCAAGACTAAAACTGCTGTGATTGAACTTAACACAGTGACATTGTTTTTCTGCAGGGATCGACACAGCAGAGCCCAACGCCGTCGTCGTCGGACTCGCTCCAGATCACTTCAACTACCAAACGCTCAACAAGGCATTCAGGTGACATACGTGTTATGGTGCTCTCCTGTGGACATCATGTAGCACCAAGTTCAGTCTGCTGATGATCCTGCATACGTTCCTAGAATGATCCTGGATGGAGCTCCTCTTATCGCTATCCATAAGGCCCGCTACTTCAAACAAAAAGATGGTTTGGCCCTCGGCCCCGGGCCCTTTGTGACCGGACTGGAGTTTGCCACAGACTGCAAAGCCACCATCGTGGGGAAGCCAGAAAAAACATTTTTCGTCCAGGTTGGGAACTAATATTTTCATGATTTCATTTTTAAAAAAAGCGTATGTATGTATTATATAAAGATTTAAACTTTAAATCAGTTTTAACTCGGCCATACAATTTATATTCACGTATTTGTTGTCTGAGCTAACCTTATGGGTTTGGTGCCTTCTGTTTTCTTCTTTCAAATAGGCCCTGTCCGATTTAGGATGCAGCCCAGATGAAGCCGTCATGATAGGAGACGTGAGTACATTTTCCATTTGGATTCATTAACTGGTTTATTATTTTACCGTTTTATACCATATGCAAATTTCTCTGTGTATGATACACGCATCAAAGCTTGTCGAGAATTTTTTTTTTCTCCATTTGGAACACTGAAATGATTTTGTTTTTCCCACAGGATGCCAGAGATGATGTGGGTGGGGCCCAAAATGCAGGAATGCTGGGAATTCTGGTCAGAACTGGTAAGGATCTCCTCTACCCCTTACATTTTGTATCTTCTACTCTGTTAGATAATTATGAGATATTGAATTTTCTGGTCCAGTTATTGTGTTGATTGTTTGTGTCTGTGGCTGATGTCATCCCGCCTCTCTCCTGTCATCTCTCAGGAAAATACAGGGAAGGAGATGAGAACAAAATCAACCCTCCTCCTCATCTGACGTGCGACAGTTTTCCAGATGCTGTTGAACACATCCTAAAGAACTTACAATAGTATTAGTCACAACAGAACTGTTTATTTTAAAAAGATTGTTACAGTTTGCAGACAGGAATACAGTTTATCTTTTTCTGTGTTTTAAGATCAGAGAGAAGGACGAAAACTATTAGTTCTCTTATCCACTCATCCTGGTAAAGTATGAATCACCATCCTAAAAGAAATATCCAAAAGTAGCAATCATTTCTAGAAAAATGTCCAGTGTTCAGTCACCACAATAATCTTGTTATTGCATCATAATCTATAAATGAAATCTTGAATAAACAAGTAATCAAAGTAAAACTAAAACTTCTCTTAAAACTTTGAGGCAAAAAAAATGCCTGAGAAATGTGGACTGTGGAATACTTGATCTAATGTCAAATATTCCAACCCAAGCCACACCCACTTCCATAATTGGGCGTGGCTAATCTCAACTCATTTGTATTTTAAGATACACACAGACGTTTATTGACAGAATGTTGAATATCCAGGAATCCCATAATGATCCAAGTGATGTTTTAAACAAGACACTTCAGAGGCTTGCTTTGGGTCCTTCAGGGCCATGTGTGACGTTACTAATCAAAGAACAGTCTGACATTGGACCTTCAAAATGGGTTATTTTTGGAAGCTTGAATAAATGACACTATCTTGCCATGGTAACAGCAGCACTTCAGGCATGTTGTAGTCATTATAAAAGTCTTGTACACCTTTGCCTTTGGTGCTTGTGTCTCAGACCGACTCGTACTCTTTCTCCCAGGCTGCATATTTGTCCATCAGGTTTCGGGCTGAGGGTTTGGTGTGTGTGATGACCTCCAGGAAGTCAGCGGTCGTCACAGTTTCCAACTGGATAGGAGGCACGTCAGTATCGCCTGTGAAGAATAAAGTCAGCATCTTATTTCTTAGTATATGTCATGCAAAGTGTGTGTGTGTGTGTCTGCTGTGAGGAGCTGATGGTGATGCAGTTGTAGTCTTCTCTGTGTACCTTCCTGATGTGACTCCAGAGCATCAAAGATCTTGCGGACGGGTCTCATTGCAGCCTCCTTACACACCAGCCGTATGTCAGACCCAGAGTATCCCTCCATCCCCTGAGTAATAGGAGTAATAATATTAAACTGTGAAGTAGATAACGGATCAACGCTCGTCTCAACTGTAACACACCGCTGACAGAGTTTCATAGTCCAGCTCTGTTTGAAGCTCCACCCCTCCCGTGCAGCTGAGGGGAGGCAGCCAATGGGAGATCATGGCTCGACGAGCGGGTAAGGAAGGAAGACCGACTAGAATCCGCTTCTCCAACCTCCTCAGCATGGCGTGGTCCAGCTCCCTGACAGAAAATCAGTTGTTACCGGCAGTTTCCTTCTCATTCACTTCTCCACCAAATGAGACATTTGGTATGACTATCTTTACTTAAGGATCAGAGTATTTCTTCCACCGACTAAACTGTGCCTTTATTTTTACGTGTTACCATGGCAGGTTGGAGGCTGCTAACACAAACACCAGGTCATCTGATCTGGCCAGTCCGTCCATCTGAACCAGGAGTTCCGTCTTCATCCTGCGACTCCCCTCATGCTCTCCTCTGGAGAAAAAAAAAATTCCTTACTTTGATAACGAGACCCTTAATAAAACAATCCCTTTACTTTCTTTATTCTGCCAATAGTCGCTCATGTTATAGAAGTTCTGAGGTGAGCAGACACCGTGTGCCCTTCTGAAGACAAGATATTTGCCACAGTTTATTGTTCATCTCACCCCATGCTGGTTCCTCTCTGGCTCATCACTGACTCCAGCTCATCCAGGAAGATGGTGGATGGGGCGTGGTATCTGGCCAGCTCAAACAGAACCTGTGTAAAAAAACAGGCGTTCAACACCCAAACTTTAACACACAAAAGATGTGATCAGCATCTGCCCCTCAAAAAACAAACATCTGTTGAGGACCAACCTACCCTGACAAGTTTCTCTGAGTCTCCTCTCCACTTGCTGACGATGCTGGAGGCTGAGATGTTGAAGAAGGTTGTTTTACACTCTGTAGCCACAGCCTTGGCTAGCAGGGTCTTACCCGTACCTGTGAGTGCACAAGAGAGAAGAACATACTAGAATTCTTCACATTAGGGCACTGATGAATCTGTTTTTATGAGAAAACCTAACAAAGTTTTACAGCAGTGCCATCTTTACCTGGGGGGCCATAAAGCAGCAAGCCCTTCCATGGACAAAGGATGCCTGTAAAGAGCTGAGGGTACTGTAAAACAAGAGGTAACGAGTCAAACGTGAATTAAAAGCACAGGCATCTTTAGTAAACGGCGTCTATGTAATAATGTTTTATTCTCTCTCTAGGCCAATCACAAACAGAGCTTTGTACAAAGAAAGCTGTGTATCGAGCTGGTGCTGCAAATACCACACATCACAAATTACTCTGAATTTTAGATGGCATACAAAAGCCGAGTCCAATCACCAAGCTGACCTTATACCCCAGAGAATGAATAATAATGGCGACAGAAGTTGTGGATTGGGAGGGTAGAGGTGTGGTGTTATTCAATAAAACAGGCCGGCAGAAAACAGGATCAACGCATCCGTCCTCATCTCTGTCTGCAAATGTCAAGAGGATGCAGACAAGCTGATTTGTTGTCATCATACCCATGAGAGGGGTCCAGGTGATGATGATAAAGGTGTGTGTGCGTTTCAGGTAGGGTTTATTTCCTCCATTATTGTTTTTGTGGAGCATCTTTCATCTGTGCAATCTCTGTATGCAGATAAAAAAAATGTGTGAGCGTTGCTTTGGGTATGAAATCTACATGGTATATCGTTCATGTGTGTTCCTTCATCCTGCTCTATCCATCAGTGTGTGTGTGTGTGTGTGTGTGTGCATGTGTGTGTTTTTCATATCATCTCAGATATAGATTTAATGTCAGCCTAACAGACTGGTCTGACCCCACCGCCCTCCTTCTCTTTAAGCCCTTTAAAGGAGATGTATTCAGAATCGAAGACGAGCGACCGGAGCTGAAATATCAGCGTGCTTCAGCAGCGGCCACACCTTAATGGGATATACGACGGCCTCTTTGACTAATCGCTTGGCATCCTCCAGGCCGATGATGTCCTCCCACCGAACATTGGGGTTGTGCAAATAGATATCCTTTAAGGGCAAACAGACACAAAGAGGCAGAGTGAGAGATGGACGGGGAAGACATGAGACCGAAACGGACACACATCCCAGTGCGATTAGGTTTGTGTAAATAGGTGTCCTTTAGAACGAAGCATCAGATAAGGGAAACAAATAGAATCTGGAACTTCATTAATACAACAGATCGATTCGTTCCCATTGCCATACACTGCCCTCCTGTGGAGGATTCTATCAGTGTAACCTTCTGTTAGGGCAAAGTCAGCATCTTATTTCTCAATATTTGTAATGCAAAGAGTGAGTGTGTGTGAGTGTGTGTGTGTTTGTGTTTACTACCTTGCTGATAGTTGCAGCCAAGTCTCTCATCTCACCACTCATTCCAGAAAAACCACTCAGGGGCTTCAGCAGTCGTTCCTGAATCAGAGCAGGAAACACTTTCACCAGGGTCACTATTTTTTTGTCTTCTTGGTCTATTTTGTGCCAGTCAGACATCAGACAAAACACTAACAGAAGAACTAACAATGCTACTGACAGAATCCATCAGGGGTAGTTACCATGTGCTCCGAGTCAAGGTGAGCTCCTCTGAAAGCGTCACGGATCAAACCTTTGCCATCAGTCACCTGACACTGAGGTGGAAAAACGACACAGCAGATGGTGAAGTTCTGAAGATCCAGGGGAATTGGGAAATATTTTATCACAGGAAATTGTCATTTAAATAATAGTTTGTACTGTTTCCACTTAGTTTCACTGGGTTGATAATATTTGGAAAAAGATATAATGATCGCCCTCTCTCATAAGAAAGACAGTTTCTTCAGTACCTTTCTGTTTCTGGTCGTTTCCTCAGTTGTTCCATTTCTGATGGAGGAAACGTTGAGACCAAATTCCACAGGAATAGAGGAGCCATTCTCCTGGAATGTTAAACATAGTTACCATGATGTCCTGTTCATTTTCATACTCTGATCTGGATCGTTCTGCGTTGGATGTTATACAGGTGCACAGGAGCTGGCCGCTGTCCTCTTGGCTCCGTTTCCAGACTTTGGGCTCTGGCACTGGCTAATTTTGGGGAGAGGCTTCACAGCTGAACGGGAACTCCTGAGGGAAAAGACAGACACAGATAACATCTAGCTATAACTGATGTATGTCATTGAATCAAACAAAATGTGTTGCGTATTTTACTGTTTTTGTTAATATGGGCCTACTTCCTCTGTTACAGTGAACAAAAAGTATGGAAACCTCTTCAATCCGCCACTTTTTGCGGGCCTGTTTTCCACTTGATGCAAAAAAAAGAAGAAGAAGAGAAAATAAGAATTTATTCAGGATGAACATCAGATCTAATTTGCTTTTGCTCAGTGTCTTTGTAATCATCACTGACCTGGTTCTGCTGCTCTCCTGATGAGTTTGGGATATTTCTGGAACTTGACGTAGTGGTAGCTCTCGTACTCCATCAGCACCATCTCCAGATCGACGTTATCGCAAACTTCGAACTTCCTCACGCCTCCGTTAGTCTCCTGATCCAAGGCCACAGCTGTGGCCACATAGCTGGTGAATGGACAAGGGCTCAGTCAAACGATCCACATCAGAAAGTATAAAACAATAAAAGTAAGCACATAACTTCCTACAGACCCTTGTCCCAGCAGGTGCTGGTAAATTAGGATGAGGAGACTCTTCTTCCTCATTTCAGTCCTCATCTCATCCTGTTGGTAAACAAAATAAAATTTCCACATTTAACCATTTTAATTTTGTTCAGAAATATTAACTTCATAGGTTTTCAATGACACATATATGAGAATGTTTAATTATTATATTATTAAAACATTTCAATAAAAAAAAAATCAAATGGGACTTACTTGTTATTTAACGAGGTTAAATTAAATTACATAATGGGAATACAATACTGTAATGCCAAACTTTTACCTTTACTTTCAGAAATGTATGGCAAATTATTAAATGCTCAAACAAAAAGAATTACGGTAAAAAAATTCACTGCAAATAAAACTTACAAATACGCACCAATTTTCAAAAACAAAAAGCTGATTTATTAGTTTAAACAGAAAGCAAACCGGACTTCTTGAGGCGGGACTTTGATAATGGACAGATGGATTCGCCACTAGAGGGAGACAAATTGGCACAAATGATGATCACCTGACTGCGTATCTAGGCAACCAGTAGACGCCGAGGACTTCTGGCTCTGACTGCATGTGAAGCTAAGCTGATTAGCTCAATGGCTAACTGCCTCGCCGGTAATCATATCAGTTTAAATCAAGTTTGCTAAATTAAATGTGTGCAAAATACAACAGCCCATCCCTTAATACGTGTAATAATGATAGAACGTTAGCACGATATATAATTTAGCTATATGCTAAACTAGTGACGAAGCTATAAATGCCCTCCTTCTAAAGACTCTTGCTGCCAAGAGTTCCCCTTAAAACCCCTTCGCAAACACGCTAACACAATGTTAAGGCACTCACCGCTTCCCTAGATTGATGGGAAATTTTGATCGATTGATACGAAAGTTCCATCATGTGTCTGAAGGATCAGACAGACCGGAAGTGAGTCAGGGTTGGAGCCCCCCTCGGATTACCGTAACTACAGGTGTAATGTCTCCTCAGTGCTGCGCCTGTGAGACACTGCATGGGACACGGTCTTTATGTCATGAAGAACTGCATCTGTTCACCAACTTCTTGATTCAACAATTGTTGGAATAAATCCAATAAATTATCCAATAAATTGATATATACAATTTTCTCCGGGATTAATAAAGTATCTATCTATCTATCTATCTATCTATCTATCTATCTATCTATCTATCTATCTATCTATCTATCTATCTATCTATCTATCTGTCTGTCTGTGTCTGTCTGTCTGTCTGTCTGTCTGTCTGTCTGTCTGTCTATCTATCTATCTATCTCTATCTATCTATCTATCTATCTATCTATCTATCTATCTATCTATCTATCTATCTATCTATCTATCTATCTATCTATCTATCTATCTATCTATCTATCTATCTATCTATCTATCTATCTATCTATCTATCTATCTATCTATCTATCTATCTATAAATTTAGGTTGATGCATCGTGAACTAGTATGACTGTTGTATAGTTGGCCGTCCAACAATCCAATTATATATTCAATTGCATCTACATTACAGTAATCACATTGAACACTTCATTTTAATGATAATGTATTTAATTAATATTTTTGCTCAGTCATTCTAACCTTACAGTGTTTTGGTGTGATGGAGTAGGATATGTTCTGGATTTTTGACTATGGAACAGAGAAGGATTGAGAAGGATTGGTGAGCAGAGAGCCAGAGAGCGGTGGTGATCTTTCTTTTAATGGACTTATCAAAGCCGCACCTGCACCAACTTTATATGAAGTTTTGATAAGATCATGTTAACTTTTGAATATTATTCAGTTGTTGATATGTTTGGGTTAGGGTTGAAATTAATAACGTTAATATTTTAGGGTGCTTGATAATTACTCTATGATAGTGGCTTGTCCTCCCTTGTCTGCACCACCCCCTCGCCCAGCTCCCTAATGTCAGTCTAAATATCAATATTATTCACGCTTGTCAAGTTCTTTTAATTCTTACCATACAGACAAAGATCACCCTTCAAAAAATATTTCATGATTCAAAAGGTCTTCATTATAGTGTGTCCAGCCTTCTTTCTTCCCATTGACAGATTTTGATATGAAGTATTGTTTCTCAAGTCATGAATTTGTTTTTTTTGTTTTTTGCCACAGCAGTATTTGCATCTGTGATGATCAGTGCTGGAAACCAGCACAAAGACTGAGTTATTTGGGATACATCATGACCTGATGTCCAGATTAATAGATAACAATCCAGGAAGAATGAATTACATTCAAAAACACTCTCATTTTGGCATCGTTAGCTTTCAGCTTTATCTGGGGGTAAAAGTACATCTGAAGATTCAAGTGATTTCTCCATTTACTTTAGAAAGCCACCAGATGGCAGTATAATCTGTTTTAAGATGAACATGAACTCGTCATCACTGTCCTGAAATAAACACAAAAAACTTTAATGTTGCTGGTAAATCTACACATTATTGAAATAATCTAAATCTTAATTTGCATCATTGATCAGAGGTAAGTTTCAATTATCATCTGGTCCAGCTCCACAGTCCACATTTGACCTTGTTTCCGAGCAGCTGATTGAAGAATGAACCGCCATCTGTGGGGATATGTGAAGGTTGTACCAGTTCACCGAGAGGAGGATTACTGCTGCAATCAATGCTAATGGGAGAACACTAATTACGGCACAATTTCATATACTCCATTTCAATCACCTAAAAAATGTATCTTTTTATAATTGATTGAAATAAATTAATAATTGTCCATCCATCCATCCATTCTCTTCCGCTTATTCCGCGGGTCGGATCGCGGGGGCAGCAGCTTGAGCAGGGAAGCCCAGACTTCCCTCTCCCTAGCCACTTCATCCAGCTCCTCCAGGAGAATCCCAAGGCGTTCCCAGGCCAGCCGGGAGACATAGTCTCTCCAGCGTGTCCTGGGTCGTCCCTGGGGCCTCCTCCCGGTAGGACGTGCCGGGAACACCTCACCAGAGAGTCGTCCAGGAGGCATCCTGACCAGATGCCCGAGCCACCTCATCTGGCTCCTCTCGATGTGGAGGAGCAGCGGCTCGACTTTGAGTCCCTCCCGGATGACCAAACTCCTCACCCTATCTCCAAGGGAGAGCCCGGACACCCTACGGAGGAAACCCATTTCGGCCACTTGTATCTGGGATCTCGTTCTTTCGGTCACGACCCACAGCTCGTGACCATAGGTGAGGGCAGGAACGTAGATCGAACGGTAAATCGAGAGCTTTGCCTTTCGACTCAGCTCTTTCTTCACCACGACGGACCGATACAGAGTCCGCATCACTGCCGATGCTGCACCGATCCGCCTGTCGATCTCCCGTTCCATTGTGCCCTCACTCATGAACGAGACCCCGAGATACTTTAACTCCTCCACTTGGGGCAGGATCTCATCTCCAACCTGGAGAGGGCACTCCACCCTTTTCCGACTGAGGACCATGGTCTCAGATTTGGAGGTGCTGATTCTTGTCCCAACCGCTTCACACTCGGCTGCGAACCATTCCAGTGAGAGTTGGAGATCACGGCTTGATGAAGCCAACAGCAGCACGTCATCTGCAAAAAGCAGAGACGCAATACTGAGGCCACCAAACCGGACACCCTAAACACCTTGGCTGCGCCTAGAAATTCTGTCCATAAAAGTTATGAACAGAATCAGTGACAAATGGCAGCCTTGGCAGAGTCCAACCCTCACTGGAAACGAATCCGACTTACTGACGGCAATATGGACCAAACTCTGACATCGGTCGTATAGGGACCAAACAGCCCTTATCAAGGGGTTCGGTACCCCATACTCCTGAAGCACCCCCCACAGAACCCCCCGAGGAACACGGTCGAACGCCATCTCCAAGTCCACAAAACATGTAGACTGGTTGGGCGAACTCTCATGCCCCCTCAAGGACCCTGTGGAGGGTGTAGAGCTGGTCCACTGTTCCACGGCCAGGACGAAAACCACACTGCTCCTCGTGAATCCGAGATTCGACTTCCCGACGGACCCTCCTCTCCAGAACCCCTGAATAGACATTTCCAGGGAGGCTGAGGAGTGTGATCCCCCTGTAGTTGGAGCACACCGTCCGGTCCCCCTTCTTAAAAAGGGGGGCCACCACCCCAATCTGCCAATCCAAAGGCACTGTCCCCGATGTCCACGCGATTTTGCAGAGGCGTGTCAACCAGGACAGCCCCACAACATCCAGAGCCTTTAGGAACTCCGGGCGGATCTCATCCACCCCCGGGGCCCTGCCGCCGAGGAGCTTTTTAACTACCTCGTTGACCTCAACGCCAGAGATAGGAGAGCCTGTCTCAGAGAACCCAGACTCGGCTTCCTCATGGGAAGGCGTGTCGCCGGAATTGAGGAGGTCTTCGAAGTATTCTCCCCAACGAGTCACAACATCCCAAGTTGAGGTCAGCAGCGCCCCATCACCACTATACACAGTGTTGATGCTGCACTGCTTCCCCCTCCTGAGACGCCTGATGGTGGACCAGAATTTCCTCAAAGCCGTCTGGAAGTCTTCCTCCAAGGCCTCACCCAACTCCTCCCACTCCCGAGTTTTTGCCTCAGCAACCACCAAAGCTGCATTCCGCTTGGCCAGCCGGTACCTATCAGCTGCCTCAGGAGTCCCACAGGCCAAAAAGGCCTGATAGGAGTCCTTCTTCAGCTTGACGGCATCCCTTACCGCTGATGTCCACCAGCGGGTTCTGGGGTTGCCGCCACAACATGCACCGACCACCTTACGGCCACAGCTGCGGTCGGCCGCCTCGACAATGGAGGCGCGGAACATGGTCCACTCAGACTCAATGTCCCCCACCTCCCCCGGAACATGGGTGAAGTTCTGCCAGAGGTGGGAGTTGAAACTCCTTCTGACAGGGGATTCCACCAGTCAATCATCGAACTGCGGCCTAGAGTGTCCTGGTGCCAAGTGCACATATGGACACCCTTATGTCTGAACATGGTGTTTGTTATGGACAGTCCGTGACGAGCACAGAAGTCCAATAACAGAACACCACTCAGGTTCTGATCGGGGGGGCCGTTCCTCCCAATCACGCCCTTCCAGGTCTCACTGTCATTGCCCACGTGAGCATTGAAGTCCCCCAGCAGAACGATGGAGTCCCCAGTGGGAGCGCTCTCCAGCACCCCATCCAAGGACTCCAAAAAGGGTGGGTACTCTGAACTGCTGTTTGGTGCATAAGCACAAACAACAGTCAGGACCCGTCCCCCCACCCGAAGGTGGAGGGAGGCTACCCTCTCGTCCATCGGGGTGAACCCCAATGTACAGGTGCCAAGCCGGGGGGCATAAGTATACCCACACCCGCTTGGCGTCTCTCACCATGGGCAACTCCAGAGTGGAAGAGAGTCCAACCCCTCTCAAGAGGACCAGTACTAGAGCCCAAGCTGTGTGTGGAGGTGAGCCCGACTATATCTAGTCGGAACTTCTCCACCTCACACACCAGCTCGGGCTCCTTCCCTGCCAGAGAGGTGGCCTGCACCCATGGGGCCCGACCAGGCCCCATGGGTGCAGGCCCGGCCGCCAGGCGCTCGCCTTCGAGCCCCACCTCCAGGCCAGGCTCCAGAGGGGGGCCCCGGTGACCCGCGTCCATGCAAGGGGAAACGTGTTCCATTGTTTGTAATCATCATGTGGGGTCTTTGAGCAGTCCTTTGTCTGGTCCCTCACCTAGGACCTGTTTGCCATGGGTGACCCTACCAGGGGCAGAAAGCCCCAGACAACTTAGCTCCTAGGATCATTGGGACACACAAACCCCTCCACCACGATAAGGTGACGATTCAAGGAAGGGAATTAATAATTGTAATTTTTTAAAAAAAAGTTATTTTCATCTGAAAACAAGCCAATCGCATTTCTACACTGATATTTTGATCTATACACATGTATATATACGCACACATACTGTATATGTACATATATATTGAATAATGCTGCATTTTAAAATCTGTTATTGCGTGAAAAGCGTGTATTATTACAATATTATAAATTTGGAACAAATAAATTATTTTCTAAATTATTGTTGTGGGATCGAGACTTCAAGTCTTCCTGTCAAATCAGTCTCCAATAAATTATAAATGAAAAATGAAAATAGCCTTTTCATAGCCGAGTTATTTAAAATGAAGTGAATGATGTCAGACAAAATTCACTGGAAGATTGAGAGATGAGAAACTCAAGAGATTTTATTTTTGCAACAAGCAGCAAAAAGTTGTGCGATACAGCTACTGTGTACGTGGGGTCAGGTGTCGGTCTTGGTGGGAGAGAGGGGTGGGTGGGCAGAGGCTGCATGTGGGATGTCCATTTAAGGTCGGCACCTAAACCTAAAGAGCAGCCTTGAAATAACTGACATACCACACAACATGATAACCATGAGCTCAACATGAACTGGGAAAGAGAGAGGGTGGGGAGGGGGGGTGCAGAGAGATGGCAGATCATTTAAGAAAAAAGAAGACAGCCAGTAATGTGGAATGTGTTAGCTTAAAGCTATGTGACCTTCACTTTGGCCTGTGAGCCTTAGCCCAGTTATAATACGATGGTTTGAATGTGTCAAAGAGAGTAGTTTCACATGATTTTATTTAGATATAGATATATATTTCTTCTTGAGTTTACTTATTTTTTAAAGTTGAATCTGATTTATTATTTATTTATTTTTGGAATATTAGACACATATATATTTGGACAAATTATCTCTGTTTACAGCCACCAGTGTCACATGTTTAAAGATATGTTGTTTTAATTAAGGGCGGTACATTATCAAAAGTATTTGATAAAACATTAAATTTGACTTAAGTAAACTAGATTATAATGTCTAACAACTATCAAGGATTAGGATATGTGCATGTTTTTGATTTTATTGCAGATGCAAAATAAAAAAAAGATAAATACAGTTGCATGTAATGTAATGACTGTCTGAATATTTTATTACACTTAATGCTGCTGTGCATTTAATGACCAGGTTGCATTTGCACTGTTTCTCCCCCACATCATTTACGTTTTTGAAAGACAAGCCCTCCCCATGCAGGGAGAATGAGGAGATGATAGGACATGGAATGAGAACAAAAAGATAATGAAAGGGAGGGAAAAAGAAAGTGATGAACATGTGGAAGGAAGCTTGGATGAAAAAACAAAAGTGAAAGTGGAGAGAGGAGTGTAAAAAGGTACTGAACAAACTAGGAAATGGGCAGTCACAGACTGGAACATCCCGCGACACCCCTGAATTCAAAATTTTATCCTGACCTACTCTCATACAGTAGATTAGGGCCATTTAATAAAAGAGCCATGATCCAACTAGTGCATAGACTGCATAAGGAGAAGACCAGTGTGAGTAAGACCATAGATCAAAGCTAGTGCATAGGTAGATCAAAGCACTAGCTCTGATCTATGGTCTTACACTGGCCTTCTCCCTCGTCTTATCTCAATCCTGAGTGTACAAAAGTTGAAATTTAACCTTGACCTAGTTTTCTCAAGGTCAAGGTCATCATCTCATTTCCATCCCCTTTGCTGCCTGAGTAATGTGCTTTTTGTCTCATCCTTCTATCTGCAACGGTTGTGAAGATATTTGGTGGACTAACAAACGAACGGACGGACGAACGGCCTTACGGATGGAAGAACACACCAACTCTGACAATTGCAATACACCCCCCTTTGTGGGATGTAACAAGTTGGCAAACAGTCTACCTGGAGAACAAAGAGGGATAGAAGGACAAAATTTGCGATTTAGAAAATAGAAAGCAACAGAGGAAGCAACAGAACAATGGCTAGCAGGGCTGAGCAATAGATGGAAGTTGAGATCTTGCTATCCCTCTTTGCTGTCAAGCGCTCAGCCCTCAGCCAGCAGGATAAAGAGCCTATAAAAAGTCCGCTGAGTTTCTCTGATGATAAATCAGAGGCTGCCTGTTAAACTGATTTCATCGTCAAGCTCTTACAGTAGCAACTTGATTCTTATCTTGTGGAGCATCAGAGGAGAAATATCAGCCAACTCTTCACTGCTGATGTCTTCAACAGCTGTTGGCTGTGGGATCCGACATCCGACGGCTGTTCCGTGTTGACTGGACAGTCATGGTATTCCAGTTTGCCTGTGAAATATTCTTATTTTTTCCACGATTTCTCAGAATTCAATTACTTATTATACATGTTAACATGTCAGGAGTTTGTTCTGGATGAGACGACTTCTCTGACCCTGTAGTCATGTCATCCCCTAATGTGTTCACACAAGTTGTTTGGAAAAATAGCCTCCTGACTCCTGATCTGTGTCATCTAAAATTGTCCATCCATCCCTTATAATGTATTACTAATTATAAGGATGTCAGCTTATCCTGTTGCAAGACACTCAAACCTAATAGATAATAATTGTTTCCCTCTAACACTAGACTACTTTTTGAGCATCCAGTCTGCCTCTTTAAATGAATCCCCTCCTCAGTCCCAGAAGGGAGAGGTTGTTCTCAGGGTAGCAGCTGGAGGAAGGTAGGTTAGCCACTCCTTTTCTCTCCTGTCTTTTTTTCCATCTCTCTACCGGCTTTTTCTCATCCTCTATTCTCCATCTCCATCACTTATCTTGTAGATTCCCTGCATCCTCCTCCCTCAGCTCTGTCTGTCACACTGCCTCTCAGTTCTTGCATCTTTAAGTCATTCTTTCTCTCTCCCTCTCACTTGCTCATTTTTTACACGCAAACACCCCAAGCTGTCCCTCTCTCCTTCTCTTTACATCTCTCTCTCTCGCACACTAAAACATGCTTACACCCATCCTCTCCTGCTGACAGAGCAGGGAGGTGCGGGAGTGGCGGCGGCAGCGGGAGCTGCTCTGACACAGCCTGGCGTGACGAGACCACAACACTGAAAAGACAGGAGGAAAGCAGAAGGAGAAGGAGGAGAAACCTAGAAGGAGGAGGAGGAGGAGGAGGAGGAGGAGGGGACGAAGGAAAGAGGAAGTGATAAGAGAGGAGTGGAGGACACAAGTCCATCAGAAGGACACCAAAGGACAGAAGACAGAGGGGAGGACGGGTGAGAGGCGACCGGCGTTGCAGCCATGTCTGACACACCTCTGCAGAGGAACGGAACAGCAACAGCACCGTGAGTAGAGCATCTTAGTCCGTCTGTTTCTGTCTATCTTTCAATCTATCTCTCCATCCCTCCTGCAACCCTCCACCTATCTCCTCTCCATCTGACAGACTGGGTTGCTATGGGAACGGGAGCTCTGTCATGGTGAGGTTTGCTGCTCAGTCATGACTGGCGAGGAGAAACGCTGTACTCCCAGCACACCCTTCCCCTCTCCTCTCCTCTCCTCTCCTCCCTCTACAAACCTCTCACCTCTTCCCACATCTCCCATCCACGGTTTTTACTCTCCACGCTCCATCCTTTGCCTCTTATCCAACCTCTCGTGTCCCTGCATTGCATGAATGTGCATCAGATTGAAAGCAGCATAGTCGGTTTTGAAGGCTGGAAAACCTCACGCCTCAGGTCCAGCCGATGAGTGTCCGTACAGTCCGCCATGCTGCAGTCCCCGTCCTCCTGCGTGTGGTTTGGGTCTTTTTCAGGGAAAGAAGATTTCAAAAATACCTGAATCCTGCAAAATATACCTGTAGTTGTACAAATCTAACTCTGGCCATTTTTAAAGGCTCACATACTTTTTTCAGATTGTTCTTCAGACATCAAGTGTTTGATTATTTGTCCCACAAGAAGTAAAAATGTGCAGTGTAAGCACATATTTTTTTACCAACTGGGTTAATCGCTTAAGATGGGCTCTTTGAGATCACCAAATGACATTTAAATTAACTAAAAAAGGAGGAAAATGTCCCCGTATTTTACAATAAATGTGTAACTCTCAGAACATACTGTCAGTTATTTAATTAGAATTGTCCTTTTCTCTGAAAAAATGTCTGCCTCTGTTCCAGCGGGATATTTGTGTTTGTCTGTGTGTCTTTGAAAAGGATTTGGAAAGAACTTCTGAATGGAATTCCATGGGATTTAGTGGCCTAATGAATCTTGAACAAGACTATGCAGTATTTCACTAAATTTTGGTGCAGCTGTGAATAATTGAGATGGTTCTGGATTTCTTTTTCTTTTTTTTTTTGTGGATTTTTAAAGTCACTTCAAAATTTTATGATCTAATAACAACCAAGACTCTACTTCCAACCAAGTGTGAGGGAAATTCAACACAACAAGGTTGTAGCATAACATAGTGGGACTGTTGCTTTAAGTGAGAGTTGCCTTCTCTACCCTTGTTGTCAGGTTAGAGAGTGTTTCCCCATGATGCCCACAGTGCTGCTGATGGCGTTAGTGAGTTAGTTTTTTTAGTGTTCAATATACCTAATTTATGTTAATATCGAAAAACAAACATTTAGCTTCCAAGTTTAATTATCTGGGCCAATCAACTGTACTAAATATATTCCTTGCTTGAGCAAAGTTTTGACAAAACAACGTGGATAAAAAACAGATAAAGAGTTTTAATTAAGCTGTAGTTTAAAACGTCCTTTCACCACTTTTACAGACTCATTTCAAAATGTTTTATAAGGGCAAAGAGTTTTGGGGATGAAGGGGAATATTTGGCTGCAATACCAAAAGAGGCCACTAGAAAAGACTGAAGCAGTGTTGAACAATAATGCAATACTGTATCTATGTTTAAATGAAAAAAGTATAACCAGCAGGCCAGTAATGGTGAGAAACAAATCATTATTAATGATGTAAAGAATGTAAATTATTATGAATTATACCAGGGATTTTTTTTTTCATTTTAAAGGATTGCGTTTCCAAGCCAAGAACATCACTGAACTTTGTGGGATAGTCTAGCACTTGTAAAACACACAGTACTAGCTTACCAGTTGATTGACAAATAAATTAACTATTATGGCTTACAAAATAATAATTTAAATCAATAATGTAGAGCATGTCATATGGATTAAAAAAAAAGATTAATAATAAGTAAGGGGAGGTGCTTAATCTCTCGAAACCTCTACTTTATACAGAATGTTGTGTTAAAAAATGGATGACCTGGCTTAAATGTGCTGGTGCAGAATGATTCTGAGAGCTTAGCTTGTGTTAGAAAATGTCAAGCATCATCAGCGAACATGTTTAAAGGGAAAACAACCTGAAGTGTGAGGACTGACACAAATTTGCTAAATGATCTTTACCAAAAAGACAAAGCCATTCAGCTGACTGCACTGATTATTTATGACACGAAAGGAAAAGACTTTGCTTTCAGTTTCTTGGCACCTGAACATGCTGCAATCAGCTGCTTCATGAATTACTGTCGAGCGAAGAAGCAAAGCAGGACAAGAGAGTGGGAGTTGTTCTTAAGCATTCAATGGTTTGTGGGTGTAGTGTGTTGTGCTGAAGTTAGTTGTGATGGAGATTCATATGGCTGCATTACAACCAAGTAGCATTTATTGCACCAGTGAAGCTCTCGACAGGCAGTTTGAGTGACAGGTCAGATTTGTTTGCATCCTCTAAACTTTAAAGTAAGCGTGAAAATGCATCGTAGTTTGGGGCGGGTCTGCTATATCAATACCTCAAAAGTTAGTGTTTTAACTGTGAAAATGTGACGATACTTCCTGCCATTCAGACTATAGTACACTGTAATATCCGTCTTCAGCTTTATTTCATTCCCTTCAGATACAAGCTCCATTTTTACACCATAAACAGTCTTATCTCTGCACTGTCCACTGTGTCTGCAGAAAGACAACATACTGTAGTATTTGTGGTCACAGTCACCACATTGGCAGATGGTCCATTCCCCACTGCAATTTATTGTACAGACACATATTACAGGGGGAGACACTTAACTATGATGGGATGGACTGAGCATACACAACTTAATTAAACCAGTAACCTAGAAAGAGCAATTTAATGAACTCCAGCGATGAACGAAGGCTTGTTAAAAATTGTATCAGCTGTCATTAATTGAGAAAAAATTCATTCATTCATTCATTCATTCATTCATTCATTCATTCATTCATTCATTCATTCAAGAAACAAGTTGAAATTGGAGTGATCACACAGACTGATAGAAATAATGACTAACAATAACCATTGATTAAAAAAAGAAAAATAATTATCAGTTCCAGCTGGTACTCACCTTTAAACATGGCTTGAGTTCACTTTATTCATAGACTGCACCATCTATGTTTTTTTTTCTTATCCCTAACCTTAACCTAACCCTAACCTTAACCCTAACCGTAATCCAAACCATAATCCTGACCATCTCCATAAACTCTAAATGACCAGAACATGAATTGTAAACACTGGATAAAAAAAGAAATGGAAATTACAGAGCAGAAGATCTGATAGCATTCAGAGACGGAGCAGATAAAGTCTGGAGCGACTGGACAGACTCAAGTCTCCGCTTCCCTTCTTAAATGAATCCCACAATAAAAATAGTTTCTCACTACCTCTGATCTTGTGAAAAGGTAGCAGCAAAGTTTACTGACGGTGTGATTAATTCATGTTCTGCCAACAATATCATTTAATTATCATTTCCCTTTTATTCCCTTTCCTAATGTGTCTCCAGTCTAAGCAAGAATCGTAAAACAATGGCTGGTCACTGCCTTATGTGTTATTTGTAAGGTATTCACACTGACATCTTAGAATTCAAATAAATAATTTCAAACAAATAAAATATAATATAAAGGTGTTAAGAGAGGAGGCTGCAGTGATCAGGAAATGGTTCATAGATTGAGGGCGAGGATTTATAAACATGTTCAATGTGGTTCAGCTAACCTGTGTGTGTGCAGACGGATGGTGTGACACCTCCCTCAGTCGGGTATCAAATATGAATGAGATCTTGGTCTGGCGCTCCCGTAGCCAACAGTATGTCTTATTGGGTTGCTCCCCCCCCCACTCTTCCCTCTGTCCCTCACCCACATACAATAACTGCAGAAGAGGCCGGTCCTCACTGGATGTGGCTCTATCTTGCGGCTCTTGCTTATTTTGAGAAGCATTGAAATGTGGGAGTAGTGAGCTGGGGAAAGGCAGACCAATGAGATGCCAGCATTAACACACACACACACACACACACACACACACACACACACACACACACACACACACACACACACACACACACACACACACACACACACACACACACACGTACAGTTTTAGGGACTTGTTTTCTTTGTCCGTATTTGTTCATTCCATCTACCTCCTATTCACCATTTACATACTGGTATATTTACGTTTTCCTGCCTCTAGTTCCAACATCTGGAGGCCATTACCTCTGGGCCGGGATGGGGGGGGGGCGGGGGGGCGAGCAGGCTGTGCAGTGAGGTCATCACGTCGTCGTGGCAATGCAGAGGAACAATGATGGTGTTGTCTCAAACGTTGACCAACCAGCCAACGTAGCTGACGCCAGAGCGAAGGGGGTGAAGTGGGGGTGGGGGTGGGGGGGCAGCTTTACTAGGCAAGGAGAGAGTTAAAAGTTAGGGTGAGAAGTGGATTAGAATGGAAATAAAAGAGAAAACGTTACATAGAAGCAGAAGGACATGATTTATAATGACAGTGTTGAGCAGGCAGGGTAACGGCATGACTGGAGTAAATCCAGGTGAAACAGTGACTCTCAGACAGGCCACAAGTCTTAAACTGGTGGGGGCTGTAAAGGCAGACAGCTGCACAGCTGAGCAACCCTGTTTTACTGGGACCCCAGATGGCTCATCGTCTGCAGCCCGCTTGTACCCACGTTACAGAAGACCCAATATGTCTACACGACGGGGGTTTATTTTAGTGGTGAGCGTCAAGCAAAACTTTGTATGATAAAGATGTCCCGTGTTTTTTTTTTGTTTTTTTTGGGGGGGGGGGGTTTCAACAGAATAGGCATAGAGAATAAAAAAAACAACATTTCAAATTATAAAAGTTGAAAGTAATATACATTTCAACATGTAACAAGTTAGCCCTATGCCAAAGAAAGTCGGCATGAAATCGATTCCAGTTCATTAGAAGTACAAGAAATACACCGAACAAAGTTAAAGAAAAGTTAAGCAGTTAAGAAAACCCCCCATATTTAGATTACGCTTAAAAACTGATTACATATGCAAATTAAATGCGGCACCTCCAATTTTATTTAGGAAAGATTGCTTGTTTACATTATAACATGCTGCAAACACAACGATAACAGGTAATCACCACAGGAAAGGGTTAATTTATTGCTTATTCATCTATCTATCTATCTATCTATCTATCTATCTATCTATCTATCTATCTATCTATCTATCTATCTATCTATCTATCTATCTATCTATCTATCTATCTATCTATCTATCTATCTATCTATCTATCTATGTATCTATCTATCTATCTATCTATCTATCTATCTATCTATCTATCTATCTATCTATCTATCTATCTATCTATCTATCTATCTATCTATCTATCTATCTATCTATCTATCTATCTATCTATCTATCTATCTATCTATCTATCTATCTATCCATCCAATAATAATCATACTAATGGATTTTTCTCATTGAACACTTCCTTGCCTCAGAATGAATGTACGTTCAATAATCCATGTCATCTTCAGACTCATGTCTCATCGGGAAATCCGGAATAAAATAGTATATTTATTTATTTTAATCCATTAGATAATTTCGCAGACATTCTCAGACTCTTATATAAACTCAGCAGCATCAGAAATATTAACACAGAACAATTCATATGTCTAGATTGTTTTGTGGTCTCAAAATAATTCTTTATTACAGCAGAAAATTTCATAACCCAGAAAAACAGTTTTCTTTGGAAGTACCTCCTCAAATGGCGTAGTAACAGTTTCAGGTCCTTGTATGTGGTTCTCTTGACTTCAAACTTCTCCAGACATCCTTAAGTGTTTAGCTGTTTACACAGTTAAGGTCAAAGTTCACATTAAGGACCGCTCTTTTCCTCTTGTAGCTGCTGCGTACGACTGCAGTTAATATACGATTTCTCAGAGTAATGTTGTGGCTTGTGTGTGTGTGTGTGTGTGTGTGTGTGTGTGTGTGTGTGTGTGTGTGTGTGTGTGTGTGTGTGTGTGTGTGTGTGTGTGTGTATGTGTGCGTGTTACATGCTTCTGTATTCCCTGAAGAGTCAGCAAGGACTGCCGCTGCTGTTTCTCCTTATAAGGATGTCTCCTGGAGGAAAGAGGGATGAAGAAAATGGACGAAGAGGAGGATGGTGGGGTTGGGGAGTGAGGAGGAGTGTAGGAAGAAGTGGGTGGGTGAAAGGACAGGTAGGAGACGAATAGATGCAGGACATGCAGTGAGGTAGAAGGGAGAAAGATGGATGAAGATGAATAGGAAGAGATGGACTAAGAGAGGGATGGAAAGAGAGAAAGGACAGGAGGAAGAAAATATTGGAGATGAAGAGTAAATTAAACTCAAATAAAGTTAGAAAGGAAAGATCGGAGAAATCTGGGAGGCTTTTACGCAAGCTCTGTGTGTGTGTGTGTGAGTGTGTGTGTGTGTGCACGCGATGTCTTTTCCTTTATGTCTGCCCTAAAGTTTACTTTTGATGTCCACAAATAGAGGAGCAGTCAGCTGTAGGATCGATAACATTTGCTGTCACAAAATATTTTTAAATTGACAGGAATGTGCTGTGCTGCAGGCTTTTTCGCTCTTCTGAAAGCGAGATAATAAAATGCATTACACAAGCCCTAAAATGAGAAAAAGTGTGTGTCCATTTCCAGCTGGTAATGCAGTGAAACAAAAAGGTGTGGAGTTGAAGTGACAACTGGAACACTGACAGCAGTTCTTTAGATTATGTAACACACCTGTGAAAGCTGCAATGCTCGAAGATGTTCTCGTAACCAAGTCGTGTAAGATGACACGTAAAGTTTAAAAATGTCGCTTACACGTTTTATTGTTGAGAACAAGTAAATATTCATCTTTTAAAATTATAATCTACAATTCTACAATAAATTTAAAATATAAGACAAACACCACTTTTTTTTTTATTCTAAGAAGTAAGCCCAAACAAATTCCAAGGTTGTAAGCAGGAAAAATCATTTTATACAATGGCCTGATTCAGACTTTAAACTGTTAATGTTCAGTCTTTTCCCACTGCCTTCAAATAAGACAAATTACTCCTCTGCTTCCCTTTTCCCTACTTCTGCACTTTTGCTCTACTCTTCCTCTTTTTCTCCCATTCGCTCTCTTTCTCCTCTCACAGTGTCCTACCTTCATGCCACTTCTCTCCCCCCCCCCCTACTTCTCTCTCTCTCTCCCCACCTCTCAGCTGCTCCTCCCAGCTGTTTAATCACACACGCTCATGCCTAAAAAAGCCAACCGGGGAGGGCAGGACGGGATAAATGGGAGGAGAGAGAGGAAGCCCAAAAAGAAAGATTGGATGATGGACAGAGCGAGGGAGAGAATGTGAGCAGTAGGCTGAGTGCGAGGCACATGGCCAGTGAATGAGATTTTTTTGCTTCCTCCCGTTTTGAGCTCTTTCTCCCGCTGCCTCCTCTCTCTCCACTTGGATTACCGCAGAGGAAGGACCTTGTCTGGATACTCCTCCTCCTCTTCTCTTCCTCATCCCTCTTTTCTCTACACCTCACCCTGAGGGACACCAGCTCACTTGTCTACCCAGATCTCACGTCTCTCTCTTTCTCCTTTTGCCCCCCTCTTCCCTTGCTTTCCCTCCCCTCAGGATGTCGTGTGAGGAGGCTCAGCTCCACAAAGAGAGGCTGCAGGCCTTGGCGGTAAGTCAGAGCATGTTTGAACTGTTCTCTGTCTGTCTGTCTGTCTGTCTGTCTGTTTGCCTCCATGGCCACCATGTCTTCAATCTGTCCAGGGTAAAATAACTCTCTGGCTCCTACACATCCTCCAGTCTTTCTCCATTCATGTCACTTTCACCTCAATCCAAACACATGGAAGGGGGACAGAAAATAATGTGTGTGCCTCTTTGCTCCATACCAAAGTTCAAGTTCACTGAACTCTGACAAATAAGAACTGCATGACGTAACCACAGCGGTGGGCCAGAGGTGCTGGACATCCCAGTGACCTGAAGCTAGACATTCAGCAATGGCAGTCTGACCTTCTGATATGCTTTATGGCTTTAAGCATACGAGCTCCTAACAACACATCTGTCGTCCAGTTTACTCATTTACTCAAACTATAGCTTGTGGTTTAGCTTTAGGCTGAACACGCACCAAACAAAAGCGTTAATGAACTTTGACTCATGCATGAACCTTTTATCAATGCATGGAGTCATCAAAATGATTTTCAGATGCTAAATTAAAAGTGAATAAGCTCAATGAGCGTGTGTGTGTGTGTGTGTGTGTGTGTGTGTGTGTGTGTGTGTGTGTGTGTGTGTGTGGGGCTCCACAAGATGACATCATCGCCTCCTACACGCATTTTCGTCTCATAAAACAGTTATTGTTGTTGCTCCCGTTCTGATGAGTCTGACTCCCTCACCAGCTTTCTGTCTTTCCATAACTGTCAGCTTTTCGCGTCATCTTTTAAAGGAGGTTGAAACCTACTAAGTAGAAAGCTGTTGGAAAATAACTTACATCCATTTTCTTTCTTCTGTTTGGCCAGATGTGTGAGGTTTCAAGGTGTATTATTTGTAAGGTAGACTGGTAAATGTTTTTGACACTCTCCGTCATGTTTCATGATGGTGGCGGCATCTGTTTCGGCGCTGGTGGGACTTCAGAGCAACCTTTAGACCGGAGACTAAATTTGGCGCCAGCGAGGAACCACAGCATACCACACACACTGAAAACGAAGAGAGGCTCGGTAGCACACACATGGACACACACACACACTCATACGCACAAGAGGGGGAACAGCAGCAGATGGAGAAACTATTTTGGCCACGTTGATCGTGGCAGCTGTACCAGTGTGCATGTAGTCTAACCAGTCAGGCACTTAAGCAAAGGAGGAGAGTGGAAACTTGTCCGGAGGTTGATTGTAGGGGAACAAACATTTCGGGTTCTTGCATCATTCTTGCACATGTTTGGAAAATCACACAAAATCTCGATTGCGTGCAAAAGAGTTTATTTGTTTGTTTGTTTTTGCAATATTTCAGTGGCAACAGAGGTTAACGTTACTGAGAATGCTCCATAGTCTAAATCTGGCCCGATCAGAGGTCCTGCTATAAATTCCAGGAGCTATAACAGTCATTTAAATTAAGGTCAGCTGCTGAGTCGACGTAAATCATTTCGGGCGATATATATCCTCCAAATGAACGTCTGTCTCGTCTAAACTGTGTGTGTGTGTGTGTGTGTGTGTGTGCAAACTATATCAAAGACAATAACAGCAGCAACAGCTTTCAAGCCCTAACAGGCACTTAAGAAGAGAAGGGCTACTATTACACTAATAGTCCTAACAACTCTCTGAGGCAGCTAAGCGCTCTTTAAGTCAAGGAGTCAGCCAGCAATCGCAGTTCCAGTGTAAACACAGTAGCTGGACAAAGTTTCTGAGACTCTCAAGGGGATGGAAAAGAAGATTTTAAAACTGATTTTCTCCCCTCCACCAAGCACCACCTGAACTAGTTTTCACATTTTAAATAAAAGTATTAAAATCCATCCCGGAACAACTCTCGGTTCTCCGCAGGTGCTGAACGTGGACGACGTCGTCGTCATCCTCTCTGGATGAGCGTTGCTTTTTGAACCTCCTGCAGTAAAAAGTACAGCGCGTTCACTCACACACTGTCGCCGTCTTGCAGCCGACATGCTAACGATTCCATCAATAATGGATTCTCTGAGCTTTCATTGTCAACACCGACACTGTCTGAACTCATCAATACTTAAGTGAGTCTCTTGGCAAATTGAAAGTCTCCTGTGGCATCAAAGCCAAGGTTAGACCATCGTATCTGCATCTGAGGTGTCTAAGCATTTAACCCCCAAATCCAGCACAGATTTTAAACAACAATAATGACTGGAATGTTTCAGCTGTTTGCCTTGTTTCATCTTTTGAATTGGACCAAAACATTAAAGTTTAAGGTAGTAAACAGCTGTGATTTAAACTTCCCATCAGACGCAGACACCTATCTACTTGCTATGGTGTGCATGAATAAATGACACTAATGGCAGTGAATCACCAGCCGACGCTAGAATCACCATTCAAACACTGATTATGACACTCGGATGCTGGAGATCCACGTTTCTATGGATACAAATTGTTCCGATTAGCTAACATATGTGATGTCATGATGTTAAATCCAGACCAGTAATTGGTATATAAATAACATATAGTTACAGCAGTCGGACCAACGTTTGGTCTGGGTGCCCTATGAGTGTGTATTCAAATATACGTGTGTGTGTGTGTGTGTGTGTGTGTGTGTTTACATACAGTCATTTAGTAGCTTCCCTGTAAAGTCTGTTACGTGTTTACACAGATGACCTCAGCCTTTTGGGCTCTGTGCTGCCCCCGCTGCTCCCAGCACCTCCACCACTACACACACACAAACACACACACACGCACGCACACACACACACACACACACACACACACACACACACACACACACACACACACACACACACACACACACACACATGGCCGCAGATCACTTGGGACCAACTCAAGTGGAATTAGGAAGTGGTGTGTGAGGAGAGGGATGATGTGTGTGTGTGTGTGTGTGTGTGTGGGAAAGAGAATGAGGAAGTGACAGCTGTGGACAGTGGGAACAAGACAGAGACAGATGTTTCATAGCAAAACTGAGTTTCACCAACTATCCTGAAAGACTAACAGCCAGTCGTGCATTGGGCCACATGTTGATCACCTCAGATGAGCTCTGTGAGGTGAAGCTCATGGTCGTTTTGGAGGTTCTGGATCCACTTAGTGAGGTCTGTCAGAGAGGGGGAGTGGGGTACCTTGAAGGTGAGGGGGATGCTGGAACTAGACCTTGGCATGCGCAGAGGTTTAGGGCTGTGGCATGCAGTAGCAGCTCAGGGTAATGGGCTGCGTTTAAGAGAGGTAAATATAGTGGGGGGCTGGGCCTCCTGCAGGCCTGTGCAGTTTCAGTTTACAGTTTACCTAAAGGTTCAAACAGTGACGGTAAGAATCCTTTGGGCTAGTAGCAAAGTACTGTTTGAGGATGCAGTGTCCTGACATTGGGTTACTATAATAACTTTAGATTGTGATCGTGTTTACATCAAGTTGTTTTTCCACTTTATTTAGGTGTCACCTCTGAAACAGGGTCAGGGTTAGTCAGGCGCTGCATGTTCAAATTTGCATTTCATTCGGGTTATTCTTGCTTTTATTAGCAGTGATCTTGTCTTAACGTAGGTAAACATTATTAGGTAAAGTGTTCTAAACTGACACAAACTTGTCCTTGTGTCTGTCACAGTCAAACACATTCGTGACTACGTCAAACACATCCTGTACAAGAACCATACACTCAGTTTGAGGCGTTTCCAGCCTTAAGGCGTTCCCAGTTAACACATATATGCCATCTAATAATGGAAAATGAAAAACGGTTTATTTAGTCAGAATTGTTGGTCAGTATATGTAACACAACCTGCATCTGATTAGTCACTGGGCTTCTGACCCAGAGACAGACTTGAGTGTCAGATTTTAGAGATTTTGCAAAGAGGGTGTTGCCAGCAATCGGCTACGCAAATTGGACCCTGGGGTCACAGGAGAAGGTTTGGGGAAGGTTTGGTTAATGACTTCAGTAGTTTCTGGTGGTGAGGAGGAGTACGCCTGGGGCAAAGTCATTTTTGAGGGGGAAGAGGGGGTGTGGCTTGTTTGGTAGCAGGGGGTCTGGGGCTCGCCAGGCTTTACATGGCATCTAAAATTAGCAGCAGCTGTCTGCTGAACATTCTGGCGTGTTTGTGCATGCGTGTGTGTGTGTGTGTGTGTGTGTGTGTGTGTGTGTGTGTGTGTGTGCGTTTGTGTGTGTGTGTGAGGTCAGAGTTCACAGAAACATCAGACAGGAGAACGCCGCTCTAGCGGCCTCTGCTCGTTTTGAATTTATTCTCGTGAAATCTGAGCTTTACTGGATTGTAAACATTGCAGAGCGACGGGATGGAGGTGACAGAGGTAGAGAAGTTGAGAACATTACAACCCAGATATACATTCTTACATATACAAAAACTTTATACAGTATTCCTAAACAGACACTCTGATTTACTGTGTGTGTGTGTGTGTGTGTGTGTTTGTGCATGTAAATACATAGGCACATAATATGGACATGATGAATGTAGTCACCACCTGCTCCTATCACACAACAAAGGTGTGCCAGACATGTCAGCGATGTACTAAGCTTGCATTCATCGATACCCTCATTGGTTCAGGTGTTACCGGTTAGCCCTATGTTCACTGTGGGCTTCATACATGTTAATAAAAGCAGTTGATTTTTTTGTTTTTAATGCTTCAGGTGTAAGATGCACCTCATGCTTATTTACATTTGACCATTGCTAAAATAGTTTCATCCATGAATTCATACGAGGGAATGAAGCGTAGTATAAAACCCCCTGACATTTAAAGTGCAGGTTAATTTCAGCCTCTGTTCTGTAAAGCATTCAGTTATGTCCTCCCACTTAATGGAAGATGATCTTTACTGGGAGACGTCTCTACTGGGTGGGTTGGCATGTGCAGAATGTGACCCGTCAGATCTATAACTCACGTCTGGGCAGCAGATCTTTGAATCACAAGAGTTGCTGCTCCGCTGCAGGACAATCACGTCCGATGTGACCCTTTGTGAGCTCATGTGCATCAGCGTACCGGATGCTTTTCATAGAAATGTGTCTTTGTATTAAAATACTTGAGGTTTTTTTCATTTTTATGAAAGCTTTATTCGTACCTGTCTTATTTGGATCATCTACTTGGTTTCAAAAATATAGGATAGAAAATATTTTGGGTCTTTTTAATAGAGCTTGGGAAAGCAGAAAGTCTACTGAAGGGAAACACTTGAAACCCTGATGAGTTAAATTTATATACACATCAAATTTGTCAACCATTTAGAATGGGAGTTTTCAAAATCCTGGATTCTGAATCATCACCCAGCATCACCATTGATGTTAACAGTGACGGTAAAAGTGAGGCACATTGTAATCGAGTCCAGGGCAACGCCAAGACGCAGTGAGTCAGAGTGTGGGAAGTCGTGACTCCGTCACCAAGAATGTCAGCATATTTTGATGAAGAGGAGGACGTCTTCTCTGAGGGGAAATGCAGTGCAGAGCTCGACTCGGGTTTTTCCTCCTGCACTAAGCAAAAGGCTCAGTCTATTTATTGATTATCAGTTTCAGTAATAGTTAATGGGTTTTTGTTTTAACTGTGAGGAGATAGGTGGAACGTTAATGAATCCAACACTCTTCCAAATGAACTCTGTAACTGATACACCTCCACAGTTCTCACCACTGGACCCAGATCAATCCATCTGATGGATATGATTTGTTTCTACATGTAAATACTTACATTTTTGTCAATTCAAACACTCCATAATTTATAACAAGCTATTTCTATACTAACATTTTGTCAGACTGGAACTTTTTAAAGTTGACGCTGTGCATTAAGGGGGTGCTCACACTTTTGGAAGTGACCCCCTTTGGTGTCTTGGTTGTGAGATTGTGTTTCGGATTTTTGTTTTCTGTCTCTACATGTTTTGCCTGCAGGAAGAGGGGTTGAGTAGCCTAGCTACCCTGGTTCAGTGCAACACACTCTTTTTCTGCAGTGTGTGTTGCACAGTGTGTGTTAAACTTTTGCTCACCACCTTAATGGGAATGGGATGAACGTTTCAGTACATTTTATTTCTGG
Organism: Antennarius striatus; assembly: GCF_040054535.1. Taxonomy (NCBI): domain Eukaryota; kingdom Metazoa; phylum Chordata; class Actinopteri; order Lophiiformes; family Antennariidae; genus Antennarius; species Antennarius striatus. The sequence goes on from NC_090790.1 coordinate 8,567,514, forward strand.
TACTTCATGGAAACAAACGGCGCTAAAACCCTCTTTCATCTGCAGATGTCAAGAAGTTGTGGATTTCTGTACAATCAAGGATTTTCCAAAACATAATACAACTTGGCTGAGCACTGTTTGACTTTGGGAATAAGTTACTGTCTAATTATCTGTGCACATACTTGTGAGTGTATTTGCTTTTTTGTGTTTCTAAGTGTGCATCTGTGTGTGTGCAATTTTCCTATTCCTCAACCACAAGTCCTTAACAGTCCCTGGCATCTGGTGACCATACTGGTGCTCCAGCCCACCAAATGTAATTCACAATCCATGGGAAATGCTGCTGTGTGGGTTGCTGTGGTGTGTGTAGCGTTACCGTGTTACTAAAGGATGGTGTGAACCACTTTCATGGCCTCATGTACAAATAGGACACATGGGATGTCCTGCACAGCACAAACCAATGCCAGCCATTTTTATACAACAGGCAGTCATGAACGTGGATGAGACTGTGTTTGATCAGTGCAGTCACATGGTACCACTGTGACCAGTGACTGCACTGATCAAATACTATGGAAAAAAAGTGGAAAAAAAAACTTCCAGAAATGTACCTGATACCGGAGCTGAGTCGAAGTTGCGGAAATCCAACTTTATTTTGAACATGTCCTCCTCCACCCTGCAGTAACTGGCAAACAGAGGGGCCCCAGTAGCTTAGTGGTTGAGATGTTGACGATGACTCACAGTCCTGTCAACTCTCTGCCATAAAGAAATGTTCCAAAATATTCTAAATAACAAAATTAATTATTAGTCAAGAAGTCCAAAACAGGCCAATCTGCCCATCACAAAAGTAAATCTCATTTTTATGATCTGTCAGGGTAGAGCTGTTGTTACCGTTACCATGTTTTCCATGGAATTATGCTGATTTGGATGTAGAATTATAATGGTAGTATAGTCAAATAACAGATATTGAAAATACAGATTTTGCACACTTTCCACACTAATATAGATATATATATATATATATATATATATATATATATATATATATATATATATATATATATATATATATATAGTTATTATTTTTTTCATTAAATGTTCAATCTGTGCCATTCTTGTCACAAGTACACATGATGTTTTACTTTACTTTGTTTACTCCTTTCGAGAGGTGGTCTTGACTCATTTAGCATTTTGGGGTTTTCCCTGAAGCTTATAATTAGTCAACAGGAAATGTTCTCGAAATATTAGTTCTGCTCCCACTGAGAGGGACAGATAAAGCCACATGCTGCAGTATCTCATGCCCTTCAGCCCCAAGCAGAGTAGACTGGTTTCTGTTTTGTTTATATTCCCATGTATGTGTTGACTCCACATCACCTCATTCCGCTCAGTATTTTTTTTCTCCCACTCGCTGCCCCCCCGCCCCATCCCTCAGCCCAGCCTCCAATCACCAGTTCATCTCCACCTACTGTAAACTTAAACATCATTTTCCTGACCTCAATTCTGACCTCAGGGCTTTAGTGGTTTCAAGGACTAATCGTTCCTCTTTATGGCCCATAGACACCGACTCCCCCCTCACTCGTCGATAAGCCATGACCTCCGACAACCTCTGATACTTCACTTCCTCCCTGTTTACACCCACGGATCATTTTTCTCCCAGTCTCTCTTTAATGAAGAGTTAAACAGTGCAGAGGTAGAGGGTGAACTCTTTAAATAAGCTTATGGTTGCTGTTGGTCGTTTTCAGGTTATCTATCCCAATAGGATCAAAAGAGGAAGCGATGACATTATATATCTGAGGGGTTCAAAGACAAACTACCCTTTAACAAGATGACACGCAACAACAGGTCGTTATTCAACATCATGAAGGAACAGACGAGTCTGACTCATTTTCACAATTTGTGAGAAACTGAATCCGTGACAATAATCTCCTGTACCTGCTCCGAAACTGACCGTGTTGATGATCTGTGGATTCTTCACAGCAGTGTTCATATTTGAATCGTTGTAGTTCACCACAACGTTACTGATTTCAATCATGCTGAGGTGAAAGTGGTGAGAGAGAGCACGCCATATATACAATATACTGTATAATGAGCCTGCAGTGAAATGAGATCGACCTTATTCTTTATCCTTTATCCTTATTCTTTATAATCTTATAATGTAACCTCAGTATTAACATCTAGTTTGCAGTATTTCTGAAATCAAAAACAGGAGGAAAATTTGACTATCAATCGGTCACGTATTATTATTGTTGTATTGAGTTACACAGTTAATGTACAGAAAACCTTAAATAACTGCTCACTTACAAATATAGAATGTTTGAACACCTTCACTGCCTTTTTTAAGGACCTAGTCTTGATCAGCATTAGCATTAAATCTTTCTTTGCTTTTGAGAATTGGTTTGGTAAGCCTCATGATAAATTACAGCAATAAATTATTTAAAAACATTTGTGGTTTTTTCATGTTTTCTGTTTTTTTTTCTCTCTTTCTTTTTTGTGTCCCAGGAGAAGCGAAAGCGGCAAACAGAAATTGAAGACAAAAGAAGCCAGCTCGATGACTTGGTGCTACAACTGCAGCATCTCAAGGTTGGTTTGTGTTACAATTTACAGTATGTAAAGGATGGGCCTGATGCCTCTGGTCACATTACAGTCAGTCCATTACAGCCAATCATCATAAGCTTAATGTTCACAACAAGTTGCCAATTCATCACCAGGCTAATTATGAAGATGAAGCGCTGAAATAAAGATTTATAGCTCATGTGACTGCTGGGATATGTCACAACATCCTGGCAGGATTGTGCACTCATGAACCTCTTGCTTGCTGACGTTATTTACAGCTGTGTGCTCTTGTATAAACTACATAGAGACATATTCCTGTTAGTGAGGGATACTGTATGCGAGAGGTTTGAGGTGAAGAACGGTTTGATGATCGAGGATGCCGTTAGTTTAAGGTCAGATAGAGTCTGGGGGATGATCCGAATGAGGTCGGTGGAAAGGTGAAGGAAAGATGTGGAGTTGGAGTTTGGGTTGGGAGTTAATAGATGGCTGGTTTCTGTTAATGCTGATGCTCTGAGGAGAGCTCAACAAATAAATGTGATGTCTATTAATCTCTGGATCACATAGTTCTCACCTTGACCCTAGAAGAAACACATCTCACAGCTTCATTTAACATGTGTGCAGAAATTATTGAGTCCCTCAGTTCCTAACTGACAGGTCGGGGGTCATGCCATCCTCTCAGCTAAATATCAGTGTTCTCCTGTTTCATCAGGGTTTGCTTTGGCCAAGTGCAGCTGAGCTTTCCAGAAAAACACACAAACACATCCCTTAATGGTTGTTGCCAGTTCCTGCTAACCAAGATTACTCTTCAAGTAAACACAGATTTGCCATTCAGATGGCAAGTGGAGCATAAACAGAGAGACAAACCGCTGACAGGTTGGAGCAGGAAAAAACAAATGACTTTCAAAATCACCGTGATGCTCTTGAACCTTTCAACCCACGAAAAATGAGCACCTTAAGGTCAGTCAGACACCTAAAAAACACACATGACCCGTCCTGTCAGCTGGCGATGGAACAAATGCAGACAGACGGTGCATTTTTATGTGACATCTTTTAAAATCCACTCTTATTTAACTTATTCAGTAGCCGATTCCTGTGTCTCACCAAATGAACTAGAATGTACTTATGTTGAAGACAAAGGCATTGTTTGGAAACTCCTGCATTCCTAAATGTTTCATATAAGCAGGGTGAGCTACTAGTTTCATGAAACCTTTTGTCCTAAAAATACCAATTTTATATTTGCTATAAAAATGTATCCCTCTCGCTAATTACAGTCTTTCTAGTCAGCAGTAATGATCCCATAAGTTTGATTCCTACACGCAGTTTTCCAGAATTTTATACCCTTCTGTGGAAACAAGAGAGAGGAGGATAATTGATTGGAGCCATATGCACACAGTTTGGTCATTAAAGCAGTTCAGTGCAGAACAACCAATGATATAGTTGTTGCACCCATGTTTGATCACACAATGTGGATTTGTGCATTTAAAAAAAAAAAAAAAAAAGTTCTGTTTTTATTTTTATGTAAAATTATGTTAAAAACTTGATACATACAAGTGTGTTTAGAATGTAATGCAGATGGCAGTTTTATTTTGCATGGAATCAATAATCACAACCAATATTTGATTGTATTATATCAACTGCTGGCATCTCAGATTTTTACTTTTTAAAAAAATTCCTCTCCGTCAGTAATTGATAATTGTTTCACCAAAATGTTACTGCTTTATTAAATAGTTAACTGTAGAAATGACTCAGAATGAGGGTTAAGAGATGGGGTCAACAGCCTGACTTAAACAGGGAACCCCTAGAACACCAGGACACCCTACTGGTTATTCATTCCTACTAGTTGTACAGGAACTGGTACAACCCGACATTTCAAGACACCATAGATGAACTAAAACTGAAGCCTCACCCAAACAGCTTCTGAAAATCCTCCCTTTCTGTTATCCATCAAGCTGCATCTTGTATTGATGTGAAGCTATAACAGCTAGAGATAGCATCAAAATGTTCTCTCGCTCAAATACGTCTCTAGTTTGCTTAATAATCATAAACAACTGCTAAACATGGAATCAGAACACTGCAGACATATTTAAAGTTTTGTTTTAGATTCATTGCATTAAACACCAGTAGATCAGAACTCCAGATGTTAGCAGCATCTGGTCACAAAGTCCCCTTTAATGGTTTATCCTGCTGAGTGCCACACGGCCAAGTCAGCATGAAGAAAGCGTTGTTACAGTTCTCCAGAGACAGACTGGCCTGGGAGAGGAAATTGAGACTAGAGGGTCAAGATTTGATAAGGACGTCGAAGCTACACAATTCAGGCGTCTCAGAATGGAGGCGTTGATCCGCGTCTGGGACCGTGTAAACACCCAGCGGTCCCTCCTGCAGCTGGGCCTCCTTGGTGTAAGGATAATTTCCTCTCTGGCAGTTACACATTTTGCTGATTTGATACAAGTCTCTTCTAAATAACTCAAACAGCTCTAAACATTTTTTTTAAAATTATTCTCTAAGCAGTTGTGTGTCAGAGCTCATGGGAAATGGAAAGTCCATTAAACAGCGTGAGAGAGTGGACAGAGCAGGATGGCTCTCAGAGGAACAAGTCAGCTTTATCCATGTCCAGAAAACCTTACGTTAAAGGTCACGGCAGGCCAACATGCTATTGTCGTCACGTAATGGTCACTCTGTCAAAACATAAAGGATATCGATCTGATCTTTATTTAGCAGCAAAACAAATGAACAAAATTTACAAAAGAAAGTGAATGGACGGGGAACACGATCCCTTCATCTGTTTGATGTTTCTATTTGACAAATGGATTTTGACAAATATATATTTCTCATCGATCTCAATGATTAAGTGATTGCATGATGTATCTGAAGTCTTTTTGGGTGTGCGCACACACATGCCAAACACACACACACACACACACACACACACACACACACACAAAAATCACCAAACAAATAGCCCTGCTGCCACATTCTGACACCAGGTGATAAAATGCTTTGGGTCATCTCTTCGGAGCTCATTATGTGCTGTGTTTTTGGAGACAATCATATTGTTAACTGTCAGCTCTTGGACTGAGAGCCAAGCAACGGTTTGACGGTAAACATTCAAAGGTGAAGTGGAGTTCTCCTCTCTGATGTGGTAACAAAACAGTTCTGTCTGTTGGCTCTGTCTAACGTTTGAACCCTGGCTCTGTTCCAGAGATGAGACCTTAGAGGTATGAAGACAGTTCCGGTGTTTACGTTGATTGGCAATAACATGAAATGAAGATGATATATCAGTAGTCAGAATCAAAAGGAAGAATGTGGAGCATTGTTTTAAGCTTTATTTAAATATAGATTTCACATATAAAGACATAGAACCTTTGAAACACTGACACCACATTATATTACCAGTAGTTTGACATTTTGTCTAAGAAACCTGGGTTTCTTCAAATGAAATAGAAAGTAACAAGAAAATCCACTCTTTCACAGAGGGCTGCATTTATTATTTTAGTCTCTCAGTATTTAGATTTGATTCTCAAAATATCAAACTCTTTTTTGCAGTTTTTACATTGCTAATAATTTTTAACACCAAAAAAACAAACAAAAAAAAGAATGATGGTGTGTAAAAAGATAAGTTATCCTGTACAGTGTGAGCAAATTACTGTGGTTCCCTTGGTCTCGTGGTTTATCATGATAGTAACAGCATTTCTACGTTATCTAAAAACTGTGTGCATGTGTGGGCTTATGTTTTTATTAGTTGTAGCTGGACTTGGCAGTCATTTCATAAATCTCTCACAAATGAGTGTCCTTGAGGAAAGTTCACTGGCTGATTGCAGTGTAGAACTATTTAAATGCAATTCTGGATATGACCATCACCATATGCTGTGATCAATGGGCCCACATTTAGTTGTTATACCAGGCAATGCACGCACTTAACTCCTGCATATCTGGTCCCTTTTCAGTCCAAAGCCATGCGTGAGCGATGGCTCCTCCAGGGAATGGGAGCGGAGGAAGGGGAGGCACGGCGGAAACAGCTGGAACTGGATGAAGAGCAGGGGAAGAGGCTAGAAGACCTGATACGCAGGTACGCTAAACACACCGTCTCCTTCACAGAGCTCAAAAGTTGACATGTTGTGTTGGTTGGAGCACATCTGCTTTTTTTCACTTCACTCTTAATATGTAGTTTTCACCTCTCGTAGTCACATCCTATCCACACGCTGCAACTGGAAATACAGCAGTGAGAAAACTGGCATGAATTCATCACAGGTGATACATCCAGTAAAGAGCTGACAGTTTGAGTTGCAAAGTAGAAATGTGGATCCTATTAGGACGCCAACTATAGTATCTTTTATTCACCTCAACTATATTTGAATCATTAAAATCAAGGTTCTGGTGTAGAATGATATTTTTGTGTGAATATATTTGTCTCTGGCAGTGATTTGCAAAGAAGTGAGAAGGTTCTGTGTTTTAATCCACACCTGGGGCTTTTCTTCATGGATTTGTATGTTCTCCTCCTGTATGCTTGGCTTCCCTCTGGTTTCCCACCTTCTTCCCACAGTTAAAGCCTTACAGGAAGGAAAAATGGTTATTCTAAAGTGCTCACAGGTATCTGTGTCTCTATGTGTTGACCCTGTGAGGAACTGGCAACTGGAGGAATGAATTCTACAGGACAGCACTGCGTGGAAACAAAGGTCATGTGATCCTATAATAAATACAGTATATTCTCTGAGAGACTGTATTACAGAAAGGGAATTGGAAGATAGAGGACAGACAAGTGAAAACAGGGTCACATGAAGAGCACGAGATATTAAATAGGTTGACTAAGAGCACAAAAAGACAGAGTGATGTAATTCTGGGGGCACTTCCTACATTTGTGTCTCTGGGAGGAGCTTCCTGACTCCCATCAGTCACTGCTGTGGGATGGCAAGATTTGTGTTTTCCATTTCCAGGATGTGAGATATTCGCAGAGTTGCAACCTAGTCTTCATTTGATGCAGAATAAAAAGTTTAACAGTTTGACAAACATCAAACTACAGAGCATCTGAAATGTCTACTCTGATACCAATTCTGACTATCTACCACAGCATGAGAAAACACCCTTGACATTTTATAGAAACCCTGAGAAATTAATGGTGAAGGGGAAAAACAAATGGGCGTGTTTAGAGTTCAACCTAAAGCAGCGGAAACATTTGGCACCGAGTCTCAAAAGAGCAGAGGAAAATATGACACACATGACTGCAAGAAATAAAAATAAAGCTTTTGGTAAGGATAATGGAGTGGAAGCAGTTTCAAACGGTCAGAGTATAGGTCAATGTGCAATGTTTTATTCACTGATATATTACTTTAGATCAGAAGATCTGACTTGTGAGGAAGTTCATTTGGGCATCCGAGAGTCAGACTCCATCTCCTCATCCGTCATGAAAGAGACTCTGTTGGCTAGCGGCTACTGTAGCTTATCACCAGCACTGAAATAACATCAATATCAGGAGCATTTACTCTGGTAAAGCAGAACAGCAGTGAATGGTCAAAGCGAGGGCATTGTAGCAGAACAAAGTGCATTTGTAATCGCGGAGCCGCTTTGTGTGAATTATTTCATTGAGCCCTGCTGAATAGATCTGCTGTCTGGTTCTCTGTTTGGAAAGAGCAGATATTGCAGTTATTTGTAAAATAAATGAAAACCACATTGATCGTTCTCTACTGTAATTTGGTGGCATGTGTTTTTAAGTGTGGTTCCACTATTTTTTTTCCCCAACAGTCAGAGTAGCCAAATCCATCTTTTTTTAGTTCTTCAATATGGCAACAGACAGGAAGAAGAAAAACCAAAGTGGTGTGATGAGGATGAATTCTTTCTGTCTTTTGAAAACTCTGTGCCGTAAGTTAAAGGCTGAGTTTTAGACAACCACAGTAAGAACCCGATCAGCCACAGTTGGTCATTGTCATGCAGAATGCTTCCCAGAACGCTGTCTACATCTAAACCTACACAATTCTGAATCCATTGTGATAAAAAACAATCCCATATTGTGTTTTAGGTACAGTTGGGGTAACAGCCATTTTCAATTTTGGCCGAAAATACGTCTATATAAAGATCTGCATCAGTAATCATCTTAAAGTAAGGAGAAAAAAATAACTAATTTGCCTCCTGGGAATCAAGCTGTTGCACGGAATGCTTCTTGCTTGTTAGTTTACATGTTAGCAAGGCTACAGATGCCGTTCTCTTCAGACAGTAAGGCGTGAGCTGGAATTTCTTTGGGAGGTGCTCAATTGTCTGGGGTTCAATAATTAAACTGGAAAACAATCTTTTTTCACGGGTAAAATCGAGTTACAACGTTTGGAAGTTGTGTCAAAGACTTGAAACATCGACCTCGACAGACAAAAATAAATAAATAAATGAAATATGTGATGCCACGCTGTGATGGCGGGAGATATTTATTTTTAGACTTTAAGAGACACTGTGTGTTTGTGTATGCATGTGTGTGAGTGTCAGGCAGAGGGTGTGGTGTCTATATTTACACTCAGTGGGACGCTATCCCAGAATAACCTCCAACCCAGGCAAGCAGAGTCTACTCACTGCTGATAGGGACAGAGGTGAGCAGTCAGGATGAATTCTGACTCTGCAACATGTGTGTGTTTGTGTGTGTGTGTGGGGGGGGGGGTTGCAGATACCTGGATCTCAATGAAAACTCTGTCTATGGACATTATTAAACAGACTGCACCATTTTGCAACCAACAGCACAGAAGCTCAGACGTGTCCATCCCACTTTAAAGGCTGTTAGACTAATAACACAAGCACTGGTGAACATTTCACTGACAGAACAAAGATCTTTTTTATATGCTTGGATCGTTTTGTACACTGTGGCGCACATAAAACAGAGTGAGAAAAGGAGGAGGAATGACTATATTCATCTATTGAGAGCATTTCTAGTGCTACTGAGAAGCATGAAAGAACAAGCAACCCTTCAGATTATCCATACAATTATGCAGATCTAATGGGAAATGCATAATGAAAGGCAAAACACAAAAGCATAAGGGCAACAGCATTGTCTTTGTGTGATGTGATATGTACTGCTCGGTCATTTTCATAAAGGGGAAATGGAGCGAACAGTGCCACCTTTGTGCAGTCATCTTCCTTCAGATACAGTTAGAAAACGGAAAAAAGAGAAATAACAGCTTTTTTTAATCTCCCTCTAAAATGAGCAACACAAAAACGTTGCAATGGAGAACAAGCAGCCATTGTGTGCAGCTATTGCTTATTTTTCCTGTAGGATGAGCAGACAGGAGACAGTAATGGGAGAGCGTGGTGGCAGTAGTGGTAACGGCACAGATATCCCTATCATTACATGGACAGGCTACATAAACACAGAGAGGGACGCGGCAGCAGAGGCCCTTTCACAATGCGGCGCTGGCGGTACGCGAACCCACACCCTCCATGCTACTTTTGGATTACTGCTTTCATGTTGCACAGGCGGCATCGTGCAGATGTAGCCGTCGCTGAGGGATAGCAGTGTCGTTTTCTGCTGCACCCACAGCACGGGTTCCTCTTGTTAAAGGAACCATTGGACAGTTTTGGTGTTTTTTGTTTTAAACCACATTGTGAAGAATTTTATATATTCTAATTTCTAGTCCAGAGGAATCAGCAGCTTTTTTTTCCAGCACATTTCCATGTACTGTTCTGCAATACTGTTGATACAACCCATAGAAACTTACTTATAACTAAGGAATTAATAGAATGTGTTATATTTTCAGTTACCCTCATTTACTTACCTGTTCTAAATCCATATGTGTAATTAGATCTGCACTTTCCACTCTTGACCTCTTCAAATTCCACTAAAATTACAGATAAATGTTCTCTATAAGAGAAAACATCTTGTTTGCATCCCGTGTGGCGATGTAATGTGTTTTAGGTGTTTGTTACATCTCTGTGTAAAAAGAGTCAACAACAAGCCATGATGAAATGGCAGCTAGCCATGTTTCGCACAAAAACTACAAAAAACTGCCAACTCATTTTTAAATCTGTATGATCACAAAGGGCTTCAGAATAGAACAACTGACTTATTTCTGACTCATTCACTGTCCTTATTTCTGATCTTATCAGTGCTTGAGATATTACTGTTTTAGTAACAAGCAAACTGCAGATACCCACTTTGTTCAGAACAAATCTTCTTCAAAGCCCAAAATTGGTCAGAGTGTATGACCCAGTTCAAACAGACTGGATTTAAGAGTGTAGCACAGTCTTTATTTATGTCGTTCATTTAGTGTAAATAAAAGCAGATCCAACATTTTTCCGTCTGTCCTAAAATACAAAACCCGTTTACAATAACGTTTGGGCAGAAGCACACTTGGCTTGTGTTTCACCTCTCTAGAACGGAACAGAGACATTTAACCTTCTCCAATTCAAAACAAATCTTCTCAAGCAAAATAAATCATGCATACAGAGAAATCAGGAAGCTCTCCATTGAGGCCTTCGAAAAGAAAACACGAATGTCTTTGAGACGTTTCAGTGTCCGTAAGCCTATAATCTTGTGTAACCTTTTTTCCTTTTTATAATGTAACCCTATAACTATTGCTCTCATATACAGTATAGTCAGTTCAGATTACATTATCCACTGAATGAATGTCCAGTAAATTCCTACAGATAGATCTTGGATGGCTTTATAATCTATGAGTCATTATTGTTATATTTTGCAGAAAGACAAATTAAGAGGATTCCCCAATGTGTACATATCTGATTTATTCATTTTTGTCCAGCCTCATAATTTCAGGTGTTTCTGATTTAAACTTCTTTTTCACAAATCTGGTTTCTAAATGACTCACCTTTTTACAAGCCTGAGAGCCCCAGGCTACACCGGACAGTGCTTTCAGTGTTAATCATGCCCTTTTAAGATAACACAAAACTCAAGGGCAAAGCTGGAGCGCAAAGACAATCCTGTCAACCTCCTTTATTAGTATTCAAATCCAATGAATGTAACATAAACGCCTTCACTATCAAGAAACACTGCACTATATACTTGGGTTTGTATTTTATTTAGATTCCGTTCTTCTTGCCATGTCAGATTACCTGCAGCCTTTAAACTGTCTTTTTGTACCCTTCAGAAACAGACCATAAGACAAAATCTAAATTTAGACCCATGATTTTAAATACAGGAGAGAAAATCATGACAAAAGTAGGGAAAAACAACAATTAAATGTGCTCCTTATCTGAAGCGTCAATCCTCGTACCTGATCTGGTGGATAGATCCTCGCTGGACAGCAGCATTACGCAGCGGACCTCTGACATCAATGAGAGCATCGGAGGATGCTCCCACTTTGGGTTTAGTTGCATTTGGATGTACAATTCACTGCTGTCGACTAGACTTATAACAGCTAATAATAGAATAAATCAAGTTCTTTTAATGGAAACCATTAATGTAATCACATCTCCAGAGGCTATGCTGGAATAACTGGCTCACTGGTTCCTATTAATATATAATATGTTGTTTAATACACATTGTATTATATGTATCAGTACATATTTTGAGTTTAGAGCTGGTATACCATTTTACTAATACCATTTGCAACTACTCCTATTGATATATATTTTATATTAATTTATAGATTCCTTTTATTTTAATTTTATGCATCATCCTTCTTGAATGGGTGCATTTTAAATTTAAATGTACTATAACAGCTCATATGATGCTGAATAACTTATGTAGTACATCTAATTCTCCTGAATTGACACACACACACACACACACACACACACACACACACACACACACACACACACACACACACACACACACACACACACACACACAAACAGAAAACCAGATGTCTGCTCTTCCTCCCCCTGTATGATGTGGAAAACAGTTTCTTCCCACCCAGGCGTCGTCATGGCAGCCGGTTGGTGGTGAGTTGACAGGACAGGATGGTGACATCACTGGTCTGTTTCAGTATCACCACACAGATAGCAACACCTCCAGAGGACAGGAGGAGGTATCAACAAACACACTCACAAATTCAGACACGTTAAAGTCATATGTAACAGACTCACCTAGACTGGTGTTGGTTTTTATATGCAAAGCTGTTTTTGTGTGCCCTCTTAAAGTATAATTTAAAATCATAAAATGTTTTAAACTCCAGAAAACATACTTCCTATTTATTTACAAGAACTTCTCTTTTTGTTTTCCTCAGGAAACATTATGCAGGAATACTTGTTTTATTATAAGGGCTTGGAAGAAATTGGAAAATAAGGTGATCTCACCATTGGAATTATGGTGATAGGAATAAGACGACCCTGTTTTCGGCATGTTTCTGATTCGATCACCAGAGGGCACCAGACACAAGATTGACCAGCATGCTTCTCTTTGCTTTTTGCATTCTTTTTTAATTTCTTTTTAAAAATGTATAAATTTATTGGGTACTAAAGGCAGCAACCCAAACCAATTTACGTGCCCCTCTTCTAGCTGCTGTCTACTACCCATAGTTTGGTATGAGGGGCCGTCAGGGACAAATTCAGAAAATGTTAGAAACTATTAAACTCCCTGAACGGAGAATAAGAAATAAACAAAAGGCAGTTGGTTTCTTCACCTTGACCCCTCAGCTTCAAGGATGACCACTGGAAGTAGAAACAGGAAAAAAAAACTTCAGTCACAAATCTTGTTATTTACCTATTTTGGCAAGACCTCATGTAGCTTACGGGAAGCAGAAGTAAAATCCATTTCCCACCAGAAGAAGGGAAATCAGATCAGAGAAGAAGAAGCAATGGGCTACAGATGGATGTCTGCTGCAGAGAGAATAAACATGGATCAGACCCAAAGGCCTGTCAGTCTCCAACAGACCCCGAAGGTCACAGTTTGTGTGCCAGTATCTGAGGGTCTTTGTAGCTCACTCAACTCATGTTCATATATTGGTTGACATAAACAAATTATTGAAAACTTTTATAAAATTTACTTTCAAGCCCAGAATGCAAAATAACTCAAAAGCATATTTGGAGCTTCTGTTTTTAGGTTCATTAGATGATCTCTGCACTGCTCCGCTTCTCCATGATGTTCCCCTGCTCCAAAAGAAAGAGAAAGTTTGTTTGTGTGTTGGAGTTCACCAAAGTTGAACTTGCCATGGAGGTCTGAAGCACATAAAGGGTTTCATTTCTATTATCTGTCATTCACAGGCCATAAAAAAGGCAGCTGGATATATTTAGCACTCCAGGTATTACAAATAGTCTACTTACAGAAACTGATAACATTTTGCGGAACAGTCCTGTCAACTCAATCCAAGGTTGGATAATAGTTTCTCATACCAGCAAGGCTGAGTTAAATATAGACGTACAATACATCATTGCTATATTTATAAATGACAACAACTGTTAACAATCCGTGACTACAAAATACAATCAGCAATAGTTAAGTGTAGAAAGTTGGAGAAAATTAATCAAACCTACTTGAGACAATATAAAACTGCTGCGACAGTAACAGTGTAAGCATTGAGGCTTTAATACATGTCAAACTCTACAAACAGTTAAACAGACACACTACCGTTCACCATGACCTCGATATGCTGCCTTATAATGCACAATACCCTCTGATAAGATGCTAGCCAATGTTAAAATAGACTTTCATGGATGTTGCCTTATTCGTTGCCATTGCGAGAGACAATAGCCTTTTGTTTTAAACACACATCCCTGAATCATCTGATTTTATGAACCCTGACTGGCCCTGAACTGTGTTGACTGTTCATCCAGATAATGCCAAGGGCAGACTTACAAGAGGCCACTTTTTTTTTGATCAGGAACATCTATCTCTAAAGTTGTTGGGCATTCACATCACATCCAAAGTAGTGTGTGAATATAACAAGCAGCGACAATCAGCAGATTTGTCTACCAGATGCATTCTCTGCTTCTCCTTGCAGCGTTAACCCAAAACATGTTGCTCTGCTGTAGGTTTCTCTTGAAATATAAGTGCTAGTGTCAGTGAAATTAGACGATTATTATTCTACAAATGATTACTTGTGCAGCTTGAATCACCACTAGAATACTCAAATAAAAGTGAACCTGAGTTGAAGGTGGCAGATGGTGAACTAATAAGTGTGAACTGTTGGGATTTGCTCAGTTAAACCTCAATTGTCAGAGCCAAGGCACTGGGTTTCCTGGCAAATGTTAAACACACAATCAGTCACTTTGTTGTCCATCCTAATATCTTCCCTCTCAGATGTTGATATTGGAAAATCTCAACACTGTTCACAGTTGAATGCAGCCTATTCACACTAAAAGCCTGTGCACTTGCTCCAGAAAGGATTGTACAGGAGGCCAGTGTGTACAGTTTGTTCAGGGTTGCTGATGCGGAGCGCTGGTGATTCTGGAAAACTGTAGGACGACCATTAATGGCATTGTTGAGAACCTTGATATCTGTTTAACGTGCACACGCTTGCACACAGTGACGCAAAAGTTCCTTGTGTCACAAAAGAGTGTGTTCTGAAGTGTTGTGAGTTCTGGCAGTAAGTGAGGAAGCAACACTGGTCCTCCTCCCCTGACTATTTCCTACTATTGTTGCTACATCCATCTCTTAAATGTCCCTGTGTGTATGCGTGCGTGTACGTGTGTGTGCCTGTGTGTGTGTGTGTGTGTGTCTGAAGGTTTTTTTTTACCTTCTAGCAATCTAAGCGTCAGATTCTAAGGCAGATTCTAAGGCGGTACGGTGATAAAAATGTCACCACATCCTTCATCACCCTAGTGAAACTTTCTGAATGACACATGAATAAGGTCATATTTGTTTCATGATCATTATTTCTAGAAATCAATTCTTGAATTTTGATGGAGAAAAAAATGCCCAACCAGAGCCTGGGCTCTGGAACTACAACCTCGTGAGAGAGACTGGGCTCTTCATTTCTTTGGTACTGTCCAAGGTGAGAGGCGGTGGGCTGGTATGGGCTTGCGTATACCCCCACAGCTTATTTCCCCACAGCTTATAGCCCCACAGCTTATAGCCCCACAGCTCTGCCACCATGTGTTGGAATTTACAACAGTGAACTAAAGAGTCGAATGTTACACTGCAGGAAAATCCGCAAAGATTTGTATTTCATGAAATGGCCTCTGCCAGATTACCACACAATTTTTGCTACTCCTTGTCTCGAATATATATAAAATGTGGTGATGTAGTGGGTAGAACCTCACAGCAAAAAAGTCTTTAGTTTAAATCCACCTGAGGACCTGGTAATGTTCTGTGTGGTGTTTGTCTCCTTATGTCTCCGTGGTTCCCTCTGGCTTCCTTCTGCCACCAAAAAACAAATAAATTAATGTTGCAAAAATTGCAACATCCATCCATCCATCCATTCATCCATCCATCCATCCATCCATCCATCCACTTTCTCATAGACAGGATGATCACTATCGTGTCATCTACCAGCCTACCTGCCTGGTGGGTCCTGGGTCTGCTGGAGATGCTAGCCCATCAGGGCTTGAGACACATCTAGTTCAATGTATTGTCTTTTCTTTTTTCTTTTTTGTTTGTTTGTTTGTTTGATTGTTTTTTCCAGCATCATAACAGAACATTTTCCTCTATGTTTTCCTGCTTGTAGACTGGAGTCTGAGATCAGTGCGCTTGAAAGTGAAGAGTCACAGATATCAGCCAAGGAGCAGGATCTCCGGGAACGTTTGAAAGAGACAGAGCGATCGATAGAAGATCTGCAAAAGGTATGAGAACATCGCCCGCCTAGAAACATGAGGTGTGTGGAGAATTAGAACTATTGATTACTCAGACGCTGAAATCATTTTGATTTAACTAATTAGTCCATACATTAAGAGAGGGGTAAAGGGCACCAGATGTATGTCACGTTCTGATTCTTTGTGTTTATACTCAAATGCATTTTACCCTTGTTTCTTTTTCAGAGTTTGATGACCCAGGATGGAGGTACAATGACACGCACACAGAGACACACACATTCACACACACACAGACACAAAAGGCAAAACTGCGCAAGCCTTATTGTGATGGTGTCTCTCTCTTTTCATTAATTACTTGTGTGTGTGTGTGTGTGTGTGTGTGTGTGTGTGTGTGCGTGCGTGTGTGTGTGTGTGTGTGTGTGTGTGTGTGTGTGTGTGTGTGTGTGTGTTTGGCAGCCTGCCTGCTAGTGTGTTTGTGTACAGATAATAGTCTCGCTGAGGCAGGATAGATGCAGGACAGAACACGGCCTTGAACCCACACCGACATACACACACACACACACACACACACACACACGCACGCACACACACACACACGTATATAGACATATGCAGCATACACCTGCACACAAACACATGTGGTAAATAACACACACACATACACACACAGAACCCTGCTCAGCGAGACTATTGAAGCTCACACACACACACACACACACACACACACACACACAAGGCCATGACTCTGCAGCCTGCTGTCGCTGCTGTTATCCCCCCCCTATTCACCATCAAGCCCCATAAGCTCCGACAGCTTTGTTCCTGAAATCACAGACGCACTCACACACACTCACACACACACACATACACACAAACACACACACTTCTGCTGCATAAGCAGAGGACCTCAGGGGTGTTAGAGTTGCCGTGGACACAGAAACAGAGATGGGAGAGCTGGTTGTTGTATATGTGTGGAACAGGGGTAGGCAGGGTCACTTGGGGGTGTGGCTCTGGGGGGGGGGGCAATGGGCTGTGTATGTGTGTGTTTTTTGTGTCAGGGTGTGGTTACACATCACTGAGGTATGTGTGTGTGTGAACGCGTGTCCGTGGCTCTCTCTCAGGGCCTCTAACATCCCTCATTTCCTCTCCTGTGCTCCTGCTCGCTAGATACCACCGGCTGCATGTCCGCCCCTCTCTCTGACTGCACGGACCCTGACCCGCCGGCCACCCCGCTCCGGACTGGCCCACCTGTCTCTGGAGACCACACCATACCAAGACCTGGTAAGAAAGAGGGAGGAGAAGAGGGTGAGGGAGAGAGAGAGGAGAGAGAGGGAGGGAGGGGAGGTTTTGGTCCGCAGCCAAGGTGGATCACTGGAACAGACTCATACAGACGAAAGGATGGATGGACACACTTTTACACAATTTCCGTCAAATCTCATAAAGAATCCCTCTGCAACTAACAAACAAACAACAAAATTGCATCCTGGTTAGTGTTAGCTTGAAAAAGACACATTAATCAATTTCACACATCGATCATGATTTGTATTGATAGTAATTAGGATCAACTTTAGTTCGAATGATTCTTCAGTATAATATATTCAAATCATATGTATATGTAGCTGTTTCAATATATTATTAAAGAAGCATCACAAAAAGTCCATTTTGCTGATTTTGACTTAGTAATAGTTTTTCTACCTTTAGTTTGTACTTTGCTCATTAATGAAGAAAAACTAAAGGTATGCCAATAGTCAATTAGACACATGGTTCTCATGTTGAATGAGTAACAAGAAGTTGATAAAACTAAAGATCATTTTTTCATTAATACTGCATATAAAGGACTCCATCTCCCAAGATTCCATATAAGCTTCAAAATACCATCAACGTCAGACTTTTCCTCACATAGAGTAGTTTTGACACAAGGAGGGGGCGTTAAGGTGTGTCCTTGTTTCATCAGCTTTGTCTGTGGTTTGATCAGGACAGGATGAAGGTATGTTCACGTCTCCTCCTTCACTAATAACACATTTACAGTTTGAACTGACTCCGTGTTGTTAGTTTTGTTTTCTCATCCTCACACTTTCCTCCCTTCACTTTTTCCTCTCAAACCCCTCCACCTCCTCCACTGGCCCCTCCCCCCCTCACTTTTCTTTCAAACCTCAACCCACTCCCACCCCCACCCCTCCCCTTCTAACAGCTATGTTTGCCATGGAGATCAACGTGCAACACGACCGGCAAACCGGTGAGCAGCGCGTCCTCTCGGCCAGCCGTGTGAACCCACTAGAAGCGGCTTCACGTGGCGTGAAAGTCTATGATGATGGCAGGAAGGTGGTTTATGAGGTCACTTCCTCTGGGGGCGTGTCCACCACCACCATGGAGAATGGTTGGAGCTCTGCACAGGTTGATCAGCTGGTCCAACAAGCGGCCAGACCTGTCGTACAAAGAGGAGACGGCCGAGGTCAGGTGACCGTCACCCCAACCGCTCCGCACACCTACGTTTCCCCAGCAGACCTCGACGACCTGTCTCCCCCCTCGTGCGCCCCGCCATCGATCCCTGCAAGCCCGCCAGCACAGGTGACCCTCCAGAGAGAAACGCGTCTGGGAATGATGCCTCCCTCTGCTCCCATCACGACCCAGCCCGGCTCCTCGGCCCACCCGGGCGGCGAGCTCGTCTCGCCCCCCCAGGCCAGCACGGAGCACCCGGTCACCATGGTGTTCCTCGGCTACCAGGACATCGAGGACACGAGTGAAAGCAGACGTCTGCTGGGCTTCGACGGCACTGTGAAAGCTGAGGTGGTCCTCATTGACGAAGATGACGAGAAGTCGCTGAGGGAGAAGACGGTCACCGACCTCTCCATCGTTGACGGCACGGCGGCCGACCTGGTGTCGGGGCGGCCGATCACCTCTGAAGGTGCCAGCACGGAACTGTCATCCGATGGCCGCGAGCCTTACAGCGCCTCCTCGCCCCCGGCAAATCCTGACGCCAACACGGCCCCCCCACCTGGCCTCACCCCCACCACAGGTACAGACAAGAGGAAACGCTGCGAGTGCTGCATCCTCATGTGACTGACTCTTGTCCCTCTTCCAACCCTTTTATTATTACCCACCGCACCCCTCTCTTCTCCTCTGTCTCTGGATGGTTACTAACAGAAGCCCTGCCTTCCTCCACCTCCTCTGGACTCTGATTGGCCGACACACACATGCACGCACACACTGTTGTCTGACCTTTTGACTTTTTGCTCAGAGACTTTAATACCTCTAAACCTTTGCTTTCGTTCCCTTTTACATCAACACAGAATCTGCCCTCCTGCCTCTTATCTCCTCAGTGAACAAAGTATATTTCATTAAAGAAAATTAAGTGGGAATTTGAATTAATTCTTGTTGACAAACTGCTAAATCCAGGTGATAATATTACTCTCAGTGGTCAGTAAGACTTTATGGACAGCCACATCAGCGGCGTATCAAAGGAAACAGTATGTCTAGACAATCAAAAGCCAGTTTGTAAAACTTTTTTTTAAACAGATGGGGTCTCAGTTATTTCTTGTCTATCTCCACTTTACAGATTCTGTCCTGGTCTCTCCAAACATACGTAACGACACATAAACATCCATACACTCAACCTACAAACTACCCTTCCTCCTCCAGACTCTGACCAGGGCAGAGCCAGGGGTACTTGTTGCCTTGGTTTCTTTATGTGCCTCTTTATTCTTCCACAATGAAAGTTCTAACAATTTAGAATTAAGTAGAATTAATATTAGACTTTTATTTCAGTTTGCTTTTGTCAACATGATACATTCTCTTTACCTTTTGTTTTGGAATGCCATTGAGTTGTTGGTACGCCTGCTTCCATGTGGAACTGAGGCTTTTGACACTGTAGTCAGAAATAGTCGGACTATGTCCTTCCTCGTCTCTCTCACACTCACTCATTTTCTCCATTAATTCCAGCTATTCCACTGCTGAGGTCATTTCCTCCTATTTTGGTACTTCCTTCCTCAGCAGCCAATCAAAAGCTGTGGAACACCTTTTGGCAACCAGTAGGAGTTTTCACAACTTTTCCTATAGAGCACAAGAGGCTATTGGCAGCTTAATGAGAACAGTCTGGCCATAAAGGAACATGTACTTTCACTGATGAAAACAAAAGCAGGCTACTGCTTACACAACATTGTGTTTTATGAAAATTAAGAAGTGCTACAGATTTACTGAATCACCATTGCAGAAAGATACCAGAGATTATTATGCCTTTAACAATTCCAAGAGATGGAAAACACTGCCAGCTATGAAAAAGGCTCTCCTTGACATACAGTAGGTGCTACAAACGATGTGGCTCGGGCATCATTATAACATCCCATAGATTGCAATGCGGGGCGTTTATTCCTACAGCACTCAGCACGGCGTCCTCACTCTTTTGAATAATTTGATAAATGCTTTGGAAAGATTTAGGTTCGTGTAAAGTTAAATCAGTCAGACAAGTTACTGAGAAAGAGATCCACACATTAACAAAGATTAAAGATCAAAACAATGTGATTTAGAGCATTTTTGTGGCTCAGTGAGTAAATTTTACACCCTTATTCCTATCACTGTTTTTATTAGCATCAAAATGTTTTATTCCCAACATTTCACTAACACTGAACAACCTGCAGGGCCTCAACAATCCTTTCTCTTCTGTCATTTGTTTGATTGCTTTGCTGATCCTTGTCAGGGAGGAAAACACACCTCAACCAACTCTGACAATGGTCATAGAAAGACCAGAAGGTCTCCAGGTAAATCAGTTCCTCCCTTACGTAACGTTGTGCACAACTTGACAGTCCCACCTCTCAACTGCCCCATCGGTGCTCTCGTGTGTTTAGCCTTCAACCCTTTATACTTTATTTTGATCTGCTGCTGTTGCTGTCAGTCGGTAGCACTGACTGTGCAATTGGCCACAATGTGCATCTAGTTTTCTGTGTAGATAAAGAATGTAAATATGCTCTATATTCTATTTAGTTATGATTTTATTTTCCATATCTATATAGAGACCTAGAGATATTTCTGATTATAATGGCTATCAGACGTTGTTCTGATGTTCCACAATGCCATATCACACCTGTATGTGTGAGTGCACACGCAAGTTTGTATATTTCATTCTCTAACTTCACTGCTTTGCTGTGTGTAATCTCACTATTAACCCTTCACAACTCTTCTCCTCTTCTGACCACCATCACTGAACTCTAAACTCTCTGAACTTGTGGCCATTCTCAGATGTTTTACGGTGGGCATCCGAGGATATTAAAACACTATGCAGAGGTAGCTTCTAAAACAACCAGATCACTGGATTTGCATACAGCTCCAGATCACCTTCAGTCTGCATTCGTACTGACCACTGCACAAGATTACACATCGATACACCTTTAGCTTGCATTCACTAGAACTTCAAACAACTTTAAAATGACAGATTTATTAATAAAAAAAAATGTTAAAACACATGAAAAAATGAGATGACTCTTCTGAACGGTTTATAACAAATAAATTCCCTTATTAATTATACTGGGAACAATTATTCACTTTGTCCTTTGTTTGGTTTGATTGAGGAGGCTGTGTGGGGAACCATATTATGGATCATGTGTTAATTTCCGCCAAAGTGCAACACACACACATTATGTGTAAGACAGCAAAGGTGCATGCTTTATATAATTTACAAAATGAACTGCAAAAGGAAAAAAAAGAAAAGAATAAGAATAAGACACACGTAATGGAGTCTGACCAATCCAGTATGCCTGTGTGTGTGTGTGTGTGTGTGTGTGTGTGTGTGTGTGTGTGTGTGTGTGTGTGTGTGTGTGTGTGTGTGTGTGTGTGTGTGTGTGTGTGTGTGTGTGTGTGTGTGTGTGTGTGTGTGTGTGCATATGCACGGCACGTGTGTGTGTTGTAGATTGAGAAACTGTAAGTGAACAAGAGATTTGTGGAGTTCACCAGCCCCATTGCCTCCTCTGACCGTTTTGTCTGCCTGCCCTCACAGTTGTTTGGACTGTTAAAACAAAGAGGAGTCATTTTCTATTGTTCAGTCTCTCTCTCTCTTTTTCTCTCACTCGCTCTTATTCTCTCTCTCTCTCTGGTTATGACAACTCACTGTCACACTGTCTCTCTCTCTCTCTGATTTCTGTATCCTCTCTCTATCTTTGGTCAATAAAGCTAAGTTTCTCCAGTGCCCTCCTGCCGACTCTTGCTTGTTGTTCTTTCCATCTGTCTCTAACATTCACTTTTTCATTGGCTGCTGACAGTAGATCTCAAGCTGTCCTTACCGCACCCTTATCTGCTGTAATACCCACTGCCACTAACAAAGACACAGAACACATATTTTAAATTTATGACTCATTCAATCAATTTTTAATGTTTGGACCCAGTAGCACTTAACTACTTTTTTCCTTTATTGTGTGTTGAGATAAGGTTTTCAAGAAACACAGGATTTATATTCAGTGAAGGTTATCAGTCAACACAAGAAGAAATTGGTATTCATGTTTTAACATGAATGCCACATAAATGCACAAGTGATTCATATATTTTACATTGTAATCTGTTTAGGGTTCATATAATACCAATACAACTTAGGCCAGCGAGCCAAACAGAAGTTAAAACAAGAGTAAATCTCCCATCAATGAATTGGAAATTATTTTCAAAACCCCAATCACACTGATAAGTCACATAATGCCATAAAAGAATAGAAACCATAATAATCAATCATTTACTTACTTTTAAAAAATAACTTAGTTGATTGCTAACCAAAAAATATCTCCTAATACTGTTAAATATCTTCATCATTTGGTTTCAGTGTGTTCACATAATAAAGCTTAGAATAAAGGGCAGCTGTATACAATCTGTCTGTCAGTACAGCCACGTGGTAGAAGGTTGTTGTAATAATACTACAACATTTCTGCATGAATCAGTGTTGCATCTGTTACATCTAATGAATACAGCAGTCAGAAGGTAAGTATTTAGAAAGAAAAAGAAGTTGTCTGGTGTTGACTGGATAAATCTGAGTATCCCCCTGGCTCTGGGGCGCCCCCTTGGTATCAATAGTTGGTACTACTTGATACTGTGAAATACTACAATGGCATTCACCGCATGCTCATCTAACTTCACTGATACCACTGATAACTCCACAGCAGTGGACAGAGGACAAGCAAGACAAGAGGAGGTGAAGGAAAGCACCTACTCTACCTCACTAGAGCACTAAATGTTGTTTAGGGCACTAAATTATATATTGCTGACAGGAACAGTCTACAAAATATAAATTCAAGCTGTGGATATTAAAAGACAACAGATCTCCTTCAACGCTATGAAATCATAGTAGTATGATTTCATCATTCCTATTATCGTGTGTCTCTATTTTTGTATTAAAAGAAATAATCTGAGGGGGGGCACCAGCACAAGTATGACACACACTTTCACAAAAAAGGCACGATACAACACGGTTGAATAAATGAATAAATTATGACTCTATTCTAAAGACATCAAGGCAATCAGCATCTGAACACAGAAGGATCATTCAAGCTGCCTACACACTCCTGCTGCTGGATTTTCCATGATAATGAGCACCAATTGATCTCTCTTTAGACAATAACAGTCTGGTTTTTTTTCAACAGGACTCAGTACTGCAGCTAATTATAACTCAGTCTCATGACATCAAGATAATATGCATGTCAACTAGGGAAAGTACATACCTCTGTAAGTGGACATTGTTGAGCTGTTATTTAGACTATTTTGGGATGTGGTTCTGCCCCTACTATGACTATCAACATCAAATCCTTTAAAGTAATAAAACAATGTAAAAATAATATCATGAAGATCCAAGTTTAGCTAAGATCTCATATTATATCACATGTTCCATTGCGGCATAACTGTTCGATTACAGTATTGGTATTATTATTCATTCAGCAATGTTCAAGTAGGACATTTTAAGATTTACAGATTAATTTATATTTGTAAACTATACATTAATTTGACTTTTATGTAGAGCTTCGATCTCCAAAGTAACTAACACAAGTAGATCTTTTCCTCTGTAAGGTAGTGTTTAAAAGCAAAAATATTGCAAAATAAAAAAGAGCCACATATACAAAGTTCACATACTTTCGATACTAAGTAGTAAATACAGACGTGGTACTTCAAGATTGATGATTTGCCACAATTACTCTTCAGTAATTTAAATAACTAGTATAAATTAACAGTACAGCATTTACAGCGTTGGCCTATTTTGACAGTTTTGTGTTGTTATTTCGTGTTGTTAGATCAGCTGCAGTGAGTGTGAGTGTCAGGAGGTTGAGGATGATCAGATGTGAAGCCAGATAAACATTCATGAGGTGAAACTGGAATGCTTACAGAGAAGAGAACAAGATCAACACAAAGACACAGCCAGAGTGTGCAGTCAAGCCTTAAAGTGTAATAGAACTGTTGGAAAAAAAAACATTTAATAATTCTCACAGTGATAATCTCAAAGATTATCAAATGTTAATCTGATTTGCAATCTTTAATCATTCATAACGTCATTTATAAAATCACCAGTGAATGTTTGCCTTGTTATATTTTCACTGTCAGGCTTACCGGTTGAGGACAAATGGGTTTCCAAGCTCTTATGTACTCTATTTGAAGGACGATATATTCCATCATGTTGAGGCTAGTGAAATTTAGCCAACAAAGAGCTTTACTATTATAGAAAATAATAGTTATTACTATTATGAGGAGCTTTGTCGCAGTACACTGACAAACAGATGGTGTTGGTACAAAAGAACATGAAAATCAATATGAAATGATAATAACTAACAGTGGCTTAAATTTTGTTTCATCGTAGGCTCTGACCAAACATCAGGTGTTACCATGACAACAGAAAATGGGTATCAATCGGTCATGCTGACAGGATATCCCCACACTGCCATGGTGAGTAGACTGTACCCCTGTGACTTTTTTTCATGCAGATTTTTTAACTTTTAATTATGAAAAGCTATTAGATTACGTTCCATGGTACACTGAAGTCGCACCTGGCGTTTCCCCCGCCTCGTGCCCTCATTCAGATGGGATAGGCTCCAGCTCCCGCCACAGCGGATGAAGTGGTAGACGATGAATGAATGAATGAATGAATGAATGAATGAATGAATGAATGAATGAATGAATGAATGAATGAATGAATGAATGAATGATACTACGTTTTACAATAACTCTCTCATTCACAAGGCCTAAACTAAACAGGAGCTAGAGACCAGGTGTGACTTCAGCTAGAAACCTTTCATGATGGAGCTGTAATGGGGGGACTATTTGCTGGTCTTTTATGGGAAATTATGGGCTTTCAAGTCGCACAAGTCCATTATTACTTTTGGACTGGAACACAAATTATGAATGTGTCTGTGCTCTGATTTGAGGGGATGTGGATAAGAGACCCCTGGGAGCTTCTCAGGTCTTTGCTACAGGCACCTACTGGAGTAAATGCGGTTCAGCCTGTCAATGCTAACTCAAGGGATTTAAAAGTTGCTGCTGTGTAGTTTGTGTATTTTATTCCTGATTAACTATCAATGATTATCTTAAATTTGTCAGTAAAAAACAGTTCAAAAAGTAAGAGGCAGAAGATAAGCAATGTAAAACAATGTAAACATATTTTTCTCTGGTAACACAACTGGAATACACAACATTATTCATCAGTAATGGACGTATATGTCTGTTATGAGTACCACTAGTCCTGGTGTGAAGCAGATACAAGCAGCACCCCACAGCAACATAACAAAAAGTTAGAGCCATACAGGTGCCGTGTCAGAGTATGGCTTTCAGATTCCAGCAGTGTGCTGCACATGTCACATGTACAGTACCTGGTTACCTCCACATAGCCAGTGCTGAAATAGACATCTGCCTGGGGGCATGTTTGGAATGCCTTTCAGTCATATTGTGTCCTTTCTGCAGGTGAACCGTTGTGCTGTGGTGTGCTGATATGTTCTTTCTAGTATAGTATTCAAAACAGTATATCTATGGAACTCAGTTAATTCAATGAGATGTTTGGAGCTTTATTTTTTTGTATATGTTTTAGACCATATTATAATAAACTATATATAATGCCATATTTCTAAAGGAAACTTGTTTTGTGTCTGTGACAGACAAACTATCATCTAAATCTTTGTGCTGGATGTCGAGATACCCTGACTCTTATTTCCCAGCGTGAGGCAGGATCAGAAACACTGCTAGAGTCATTTCATTAGGGCACAGTGACCAGTATTGATCCCCTTTCTTCCTGTAGAATCTCTCGTTTTAGCTTTGGTGTGCAGCAGTGGATTTATTATAGACTGAATAAAAGGAATTATTTAATTTTGGTGATTAAAAAAAAAGAATCAGTTAACTATTATATGCTAATTATTGTGTGTGTTGTGTGTATTATTATTGTGAGATGCAGAACAAACAAATGTATTATCTTTAGCCAGGTGTTGGTATTATTCATGTGTGCAGGGTTTGACATTTATCACAGGCTGTCAGCACATTTCTGAGGGCCAGCAGACATTCAAAAAAAAATTTTTTTGAAGAACTTGGCGTCTGTGTTCCTATAACAATACACCTAAGACTGTCCGAAAGTAGAGTCACAGCTATCTCTCCAGCTAAGTCAGAGATACCCTCACATTTTGCCCCTACCATGTATCACTTAGTAAACTGGATCCTACACTTCCCATGATGCAATCTGTTAGCATTGCCTTGATTTATGATTTCATTGATCTCCACATTTATAGTCATCATAGTTGTATTATAGCCCTACACAAGGCCTGCACAGAGCAAATGTACAATGAATGTAAATGTAGAATACTGAAGTCACATCAGGTGGCATCATTTTATACTTTATATGTAAGTTATTATTGAAGTTTATATATTAAATTCCACACAGTAAAACTACATGCAGGCCACCATGTGTTGTCACCGCCACTCGTTCTGGTCAATTCTGAATTCGCTTTTGTTTCTCTGAAAACGCCACCTGAGCACATTTGGTTCAGGGGCAGAGGAATTGGAGGGGGAGAGGGGTGGGGGTGGGGGTACAGGAGCCGGGATGGGGGGGGGGGGGGGTTGCAGCCAGGCTGCTCCGTGGATGAATAAATGAATGAAAGGCGGTAACTCGACCCGCTCGGGTCGGCCGGACTCATTGTGCCCGGCTGGAGCTCGCGCTGGCGGCTCGCGCTATGATTGTCTCTGGAGCGAGACAGAAAACACTGCCGGGACCTCACGAGCCCTGCATTATTCAGCACGCGTGCCTTGACTAAAAAAGAAAAGTGTGTGAGGGAGACAGAGAGATACAGACAGGCGGAGAGACAGGCAGAGAGACAGGCAGAGAGAGAGAGAGAGGAGGGGACTGTGGGTTGGAAAAGCTGGCGCGCGCGACCCCAGCTCTACCCGTGTCAGTCACGTGACGCCGGCTCCGTTATTGATGCTGGTCGGAGCCTAGACGCACCCCGCCGCTGCCTCTCGTTGCCCGCTGTCTCCAGAACGTCCCGCCGGTCGGTGGTGCAGCAGTTGCGGCCACAGTTCAGGGTGAACACCGCTGACGAAGAACCAGAGCAAGAAGACGGAGCCCGAACAGACAGGTCGGTCACTGGCTCCGCTTTTGAAAGACTAATCCTGGTTATTGGCCGGTAATTAGTCGTTAGTGAGGAGCGTTCCTGTGTTCCTCCACACGACAGAAACGTGTCTTTATTATTCTATATATGACAAACAACAAATGGTTAAAGAGTGAAAGTGCATGAGGGGGGTGTCGGGGCTGCATGTGCCTTCTGTCGTAGGCTGAGGTTGTTGTCTCTTTGCTGGGTGTGTGTTGGTTGGGAGACACACCGCTTGTACTTACACTGATTGTTTTAAAGTGGGGGGGACACAGGATACTGTACTCCCCTCTCCTGACAAAGGAGGTCAGTGGACCAGACTACTTGCTGCAGCAGGCTCTATTTCTCTCTCCTTCTCTTGTGTGCTGCTCCTCCGCCGCATCATTTTACCCTAGATGCAGAACTGACCTTAACCTCCTTTCCTCCATCCACACACTGAACGACATCTCTCACCCCACCTGTTATTTGGTGTCAGGTTAATGCCTCATATGCATGTTCGTGCTTTCTGGTGGTGGGAGGTAGAGGTACTTAATGCTGTGTTTGTGTCCCTGAGTGGTGGCTGATCAATGCAGAGAGCTGGCACATGTTCACAGCAAAGCACCTGAAGCCACATCTCACTTTGTATGCACGTTTTTCACTCGTAGCTGTTGCCAAGCAACTTTTTTTTCCAGAATTTGACAGTGTTCATACTGGTTAAGGAGGCATAGATGATGTCACGCTGCATGTAGTTGGCAGATGAGTGTTATTTGTCCTCATGGCACTGGATCACAACACCAGTAGTTTGTTTTTTTAATATATAGACTGTATAAAAAATATCTCAATCAGGAATGAAGTCCGATCTTTTTCTGTGGAGCTCAGCTCTACACTAATTTTCTAGTAAAAGAAAAATCCAGGTGGTATCAGGGGAGTTAATTCATTGTGCATATCCATGTGTAGAAATATTTAATTACATATAATGTCATTACTAAATGCTTTTTTTATTCCTTCATGCCATCTTGACCTTGAGTTGCCTTCAGTGGTTCCTGATGCTTTGCAGTGCAGATGATGAAAGTCATACCAAATGGGATAAGTAGGTCTGCTGCAGTTATTACACAACTGTGTATTCATGAATGTTTGAGTTAACTGAAATTATATTATATTTTAGAATGATTAGAAATGGATCCATCAATTTAAATGAAACAGATAAGTTATCCTACCATAATTACTCCCATTTCTTTTGTCAGATGTTTGAATGGCTCTCATCGTTGATGCCATCTTCTGGGACTTTTTCTGCTAAGAGTGAAGATTTTAATTATCCTAAAGTGTCAGGTTCATTTCAGTGATCATCTATTAATTTGACATCATCTGGGCCACATTATTGGGCGATCTGAATGGTTGCCATAACAACGATGTCGGGGTAAAATCATTGTTCAGTGCATGTAATATGTGAGGTCATATAATTGTGACTTCATGTCGTATGGGACTGTTCAGACTACAAAAGAGATTTGCGACATCAATCTGGATGGGCTAAAAATCGCATAGAGGCGACCAGTCTGAACAAGGCCTGAAAGAAGTTACAAAATCTCCACTGATGACACTCTGGTCAGAAAAATCACAGCCAGCACCATAATTTGATGAGGCAGTACCAAAGCAGTCAGTGTCTCTTAGTGTTATGTGTGTGTGTTTGTGTGCGTGCCTGCGTGTGTGTGTGTGGTCCACTTTCCATCCCCTCCCCTCTCAGCACCTTAAGGTGTGACAGGAAAAACAAAGTTATCAATGGTGTCTCCTTCCTACAGACCTCTCCCTATTCCCAGAAAGCAGAAACACACACAGACATGCACGCACATATGCACAATGCAGGTTACATTACAGCTGTGTTGTTGATGGCACTAAGACTTGGTACACAGATGAGAGTAAATGATGTGATGACAACAAAAGCTGAGTGTGTGAGGAAAGATAAAGGGCATTGCAGGTGTGTGGATGCTACTTAGAGCGGCGATTGTGAGCTAAATGAGGAAAACATGAGAGGGAGAGGTGCAGGATGTCGATCAGGGAAGTCTGTTCAGTCTCTCCGGCTTGAAGGGTTGTTGACATTAACGGCTCTACGGCCTTTCATTGGTTGATCTCATGATGGGCCTCCATTGGCTGTCTTCCAGGAAGAGTAGTACACCACCTTGTGTGACTTGATGTTTTGCTGTGTTTTACACTAATGTCAAAGACATGTAGTTGTGGTGCTTTATGAATGGTAGCACAATTTGGATATGCAGAATGTTATCACCTCTCGCTTCACAAGTTTAATGTGTGCGACATCAGCTGACCGTGAGTAAATAACCTGAATTGGAAAGAGAACAGTCTCACTAAAAATCATGAGAGTATCCCCAAGGAAAATAATGAAAGCTTTTAACAAAGCCTGCTCATATTTTACATGTCTTAAGCAGCTCGAGTTGTGACTAGATCTTTGTGTGAATGACGGTAATTCTAGTGTGGTCCGTGGGAATGGATGATTGCTAGAAGCTGTGAAGGCAGACAGTGGTGTGTTTGTGTGTGAATCTGGGTTATTGTTCATGAGTGCTTTGAGAAAATGGCAAAAAGAGGTCACTGTGACAGAGCAAGAAAAGAGATTTCAAGAAATGATGGTGTTTTCTTAAAATATTTTCAGCAATTTGGAGATGAATCCAAGTGAATTGTGTCTTGTTTTCACTTTATTACCCAGTCTAATATTGTGTTAACATTGGCTGACATATCCACTCATCAACGGCCAAAATATAATAAATCTACTTGCCTTGTTTTTATTCAGGTTTTTCTCGCTGGTGTGTGGAACTGACTCTGTTGCTTTGGAGATACCAAGGCAAACGATACTCTGTATCAGTCTTATGTATTTATGCAGAAATGTTAATACTTGTTAGATTTCATCTCAATTCTCAATGTAATAACTGCCTGTAAAAAACAAGACTTGGGCAACATATTGTATGTCGGTGAAGATGGTCGGATGTGACAAAAGATGATGGAATCAAATTCATCTTATCATGATGTCTGCTGGTTTACAGGCAACTGGAATTCAGAGATAAAAATGAATCATGCATGGAAAGGATGTTTAAGTGTAAACATATCTCAACTGTTTTACCACTACAGCTGAATCTAGATCAAATTAGACCCTATGATTCCTATAGCTACTTACACTTGGAAAATGGGAGGGGGGGGTCATATTTCTCCTTAGAAAAGCAATTTATCCAGAGTTCTGGTATGTGTTCCAGAGAGGAAAGGAGCTGGAGGGATGCAGGAAATGTAACAATACGAGTGGAGCCATGTGATGGCCACCACCACACAGCTTCCACCACCCACTATTGTCCACAACATCCACCGACTATTGTTACACAACCCAACAGAAGTCATTCATTCAACACAAAGCAGAGCACGAACCACCTGGTCGCAAAAATGTTGTTGAGGACAATGACGCATACAGTAAATATGCAGCTCCAAAGTAAAGGCAACCGGACGCATATAGGAAAACAGCCTTTAATCTGGACATTTCTAGCTCTTAAAATGACATAAATTATTGCTTATTTTTACAAGAAAGACAAGATTCTGAAATTCACAAGATCTCTTTGATTTGTTACAGAAATTGTATAAGTCGGGAGGAACACTGAACACACTGCTGTGTTCATTACCACATTCCAGCTTTGGACTGTGTGCCATTTCGACTACAGAATGTGTGAGGGGGCTTGGGTGCCATCGTCTGGTTTGCCATTTGCTGTCAGTGTGGTGGCTCAGCTGAGCTGCGGACCCTCACACTGGTGATCACTTTTTAAGTGAGGGGCTTTCTTGAAACTTTTTGTATGATCTGGTTATTATTTGACCACTATGACACAGAATTGAGGGCTGGGGGTTTCCTTTTCCACTTGTGCTTTGCATAGTATAGATTTTCTTTGAATATCTGAACGTTCTTTTGAGAGTCACTGGAATTAAATGTTACAAATGATGCATAACAATATTGTCAAAGTAGCCTTATCATAGAATACATAAACATTTTATAAATGTAAAATAAACCTAACATAAACCAAAGGTCTACGTTATAAGTGAAAGTTTCAACGATGCAAAAGTTCCCCTTGCTGACAGATGGATTTAACAGGATTAAAAAAGTTAAGATATTGTAGTTGTGCAATATTTTCAATGAAAGAAACGAATCAGAACTGGATAATTCAGATGGAGCAAAAGCAAAGAATTAATGAAACCCTAAAGTAAACACTTTAATGATAAAGCAACATCTGGAATGTGGACTGTCAGAGACTAACAAATGGAACCTGAGAGGAATTTTCCTGAAATGGTTCAACTGGAGGTTACCAGGAGGGAATCAGCTGATTTACTGCTGCTTGTGTATCACGTACACAAGAGTCAGGGATTCATTCAATTCAAATCTGGTCTTTTATTCATTCTTCGTTCGTTTATTCGTTTGTTCGTTCGTTCGTTCGTTCGTTTGTTCATTCATTCATTCATTCATTCATTCATTCATTCATTCATTCATTCATTCCTGGATTTTTTTTATTTTACTATAAGATCACTCCAGTTTTCAAGTCATGTTTTTATTTTTTAAGAATTCTTATTTTCTTTTATATCAATTCTGAATGGTACAAAATTCAAACTGTATTTGATGATGTTCCCTGAAAGCCCACAGAGAATAACACTGACAGGAAACAGAGCTTTCTGAATTAATGGGAAATATTGCTACTCACAAGCTCAAACATGTGTTTTGTCATTAGCTTGTGTTCTTCCTGTGTGAAGCCTCCTTCCTCCATCTGAACGCTGCAGCCTAATGAGCTGCTTTCCTGAAATAGACCAAGTGATTAACACTCTGCTCAGTGTGAGGCACACCAGAGCAGAGCTAGTTAATGCTATAAGCTAACAGTGGGAAAAAGTCCAGTCTCCTAGGATAGCAGTGTTAAAACGTTCTGTCTGAAGGTTGGAAATGGACCCGAGCCACACCACAGGTCTTTGTTGACTCCTGTGCGCTCCAGGTCAGTCTGGATTGGTTCCATCATGTAGCATCAAAATGCATCGATGGGATATTGTTCCTAGAAAGATTGTAAATCTATTTCATTCAGCTCATGCAGAAGAGCATAATCGATTATAAGGTCGGAGACAGTTCCTGACAAAAGCTCAGGACACAAGTAGGGTTGGAAAGTTTGATGTTTGACTGTTGAGACTTGTTGATTGACACAATGTCTTCTTTTTACTCAAAACTAACTCACATGTGTCTTTAAAGTTAGAACTATTGCAGTGTTATAACTCTTGTATGCATTGTAAAAGTATTGGACTAATTAAACTACCCAGAGTGAAGACATGGCATCTAATTAGCTGCTGTGCTGTGGGGTGTTTTGGTGGGTGGACCTGTCAAGACTTCTGACAAGCAAACCGCTGTCTGGGTTCGATGTGCAACATGATAAGTTGTATGCCTTCGATAAACAATTTTTTTTAACAAATTCAAGCTAGTATTCTATAAAAAGAAAATGACAGCAACATTCAGCAGCTGCATTGTGAAACTGCAAGAAAGTGTCACAATGGTTTGCTTACACATATTCTTCATTATGCCTGTTTAATGGTGTCTTTTCACTTTTTGACTTCTCAGACCACAATCCTTAACTTAATTCATAACTATTAGCTCGTTATTTTTTCAGCCTCGCTGGGCGTTTTCTTTGCTGACATTCCTGCTAAAATGAGCTGGGAAAGGATTGTTTTTATATAAGATTTATAAAGATTGTGTTTGTGACACTGAAACTGTCACAAGGCTGGTGTGTTCAATGTTTGTGGTCAGTAAATTGTTGTGTTCTTTCTCAGTGTTTGTATTTGATGAGATATGAAACAAAGGGAATGATATCTGACAGCGAGTGCTGCGTCTCACTGGATTAACAGCAGGAGGGAGCTGAACTGTTACACAACCAGGGAGGCTGAGGACACGGAGGGACTGCAAACACAATGTCATTGGCAGAGTGTCCTGAAGGCTCTGGGAAGGTTTTATCCTGTTGTCATTTTAGTTTTCCTGTCAGACAAACCATAGTAATTTATATTTTTCCTGAACATCCAGCATGAATCATCAGCCAGGTTTAATTCATCTTTATCTCCTCACTCCATGTCTATTTGTCTTGGTTGATTTTAACCTCTGAGGCTTGAAACAAAGTTAGCCACCTAGCTCATTTGATAGGATCCTCCAGTAGCTACATGGTGAAAGGTTCAGACATTTGCAGACAACCACTTTCTAACTGTTTCAACACCTTTTAATAATGAGTCACTGACTATGTTTTATGCAGGCTTTTAGTTTTTCAAGTTGTCAGAGAAACAGTCTCAGGTAACATCAGGAGATGCGTAAATTTTTATCATTATAACAAATTACATTTGGCATTTCGTTCCTTGGTTCTTATTTAGAAATTATTTTTGATGAAATTTTAATATAACAACAAAACAGAAACATTTTTGGCCAACAACTAGCTTCACAACCTTCATGATGTTGACAATGACATCAATCAGTCTGTTCTTACTGTGCTGTCCTTGTTGGTTCTGCTCTTACGCTGAGAGTCTAACTCTTCTCTCTCTCCTGAACTAGTTGTTCTCTGTCACATTTTCTGACTCCAGACCTTTTTAGTGAAGGAGAGTGCTCTCTGTGAGTGTCTTGAGTGTGTTTGTGGAGTGCAGCATTAGTATGCAGGCTCAAGGGTCTTGCCGAAGTGTCTGACGGGCCTTTTGTTGTCGTTTCACAGAGGGGTCTCATTGGGTCTTCATCGTAAATTAGTGGTGTTATGAAAGACTTGAAAAGGGACACAAAATAGTTGCCATGAGTCCAAACATGCGCTGCATACCTCCGTTAGCCTCAAGACTCCAAAGGCTTCTCATCAAGAGCTCAGCATGGCTGTTGTTTCAAACTCTCTGAAAATGACTAGGTGAGAATTGCTTGGGTTGCTGCAGCATGCACTCAGAACCCCTGCGGGTCCAAGACGTGACATTTTCCTGACGTTTTGTGTAGTGAATGCAAGGCAGTAGTCTTTGTTGAGTGGGTTGTCAATGTTTCAAACCGGTAAACTGCTGAATAGCTTAACCAGGTGAGAATATGTTTGGTTCACGTCTATTTAAATTGGCCTTGCTGTCTGGTTGACTGGTTGTTCTGCCGAATATTGACCCCAGTGACCCCGTCAGCACTATGCCAGTCACCTGTGATTGTGTGTTTGTTCTGGTGTAGGTGGGCCCTAGTTTTTTGGTGTGCTTCCTGTGTTGAGGGCCATTTCCATGGATAAAGAAAGCAACTTCCTGGTTTCCTGTGATAGGCTTTTATCAAATCAGTTGCTTCCTTTTTCTTTGCAGCAGCTTTCGTTTCGATTTCTTGAAAGACCTGTTCAGCCATCTTTAAATTCACTTATAATCCAACAAGATCTGACTAATTGACTGCATGAGAAGGATTTACTCTTCATGACAGCATTTTTTTTTTTTTTAGAAATCTCCTGTAACAGGATTTTACAGCTTGGAGAAGCCCAGTTGTACATTAGCTGATTCTGTTTTTATCCTCGTCTCAGATGTCACTATCCACTCTTTCTTCCTGTTCTACAAATGTCAAATGTCTCCTTTGTGTTCACCCCTCATGTTATTATAGTTTTAGTGAGGCTAAGCCCCTCTCATCTACTCAACTGGTTGTTTTCTGGCTTAAACATCTTTAGTCTTCAAAGGAGACCCAGAATAATCAGAGGCTGCTGCTTCATAACAAAAGGCTTCAGATCTTTTTGTACACGTTATGCTGAAAACTCCACTAATTCCACCAGTTAATGGCTGAATTTGCAGCTTCTATGGGACAGAACTTATCATACTCAAAAGAAGTTTTTCTGCTTTGTGTTTTCACTGTATATTTGCTTTCAGATTGTGACTGTGGACCTTTGTTTATTTCTGGGTTTATTACATGTGCAACTGAACAATCATCATCAGCTTCAATGACACACGTCCACTATTGGCAATACGCTTTATTGACCGGACAGTGTTGACCCAGATGCATTGAACACCGGATTGAACACTACACATGTAATAACACTGAATGGGTTACTGTCCTAATTTTCTGTGACTAATTTACATTCATCATGTGAATTATTTCCAGACTAGGAACTCACCAGGCTTGAATCCAGATAAATTAGCAGCTAGTGAAAAGAAACGGATCCTCTCTGACAGGATGCCCAGCTATAGGAGGCACTTTTTAAATTCTGAAAGTCGTCCATCCAACTAGAAAATCTAATAACCTTGCTGACCTCTGGAACAACCTGCTGTCCCCACCATGATTCCAATCACTTTTCAATTTGGTCAATCATGTGAAGATAGAAGGCTGGAGGCTTGTACCATCTGTGTGTACCACCGTGTTCAGTTTGTTGTCATCAACACCTGGTCCATTTGTGACATAGTGGAAGAAACTCATTTTAACAGAAGTCACAGAACAGTCATCCATCCCTCTGTCAGATACTGCTTCCTTCTGTAGCACCCGTTGTTGAAATGCATTCTGACATCATCGCCACGCATGCACGGCTGCTAATTGATCCTGTAAATTCAAGGAAAGTGTTACCAGTTGCATCTTGATGTTTGTCAGGAGGGAAAGTGAACCATGACTCAGGCCAGATCTGGTTTCCACCTACCTGATCCTGTGACCCGATGGTTTCTAAGAGGCTGGAAGGTGACTCAAGGATGTAAAAATGAGATTTCTCTCTGTGGGATTATCACTTCAGTTTGACAAGGATGAAATGTTAATAATTAAATGCCCTAAAAGGTTAGGCTAAGCATTTTTATTAAAAGACGACCTGTCTAACCCTTATCCGGAACTGAGTCAACAGTCCCATACTGATGATGACAGAAGAAAATGCCATTGCCTCCTTTATCACCTCCTCCCTCTTCCTTCAGTCATCATCTTTTCATTATCGCCTCCCTGTTTCTGGTGGTCACTTCAGTTTTGAGAAGAGGTTAAAGTGGACGAGCGTCGTGCGTATGTGTGCAGGGAGGAGGGAGAGAGAAAGAGAGACACAGAGAGAGAGAGAGAGAGAGAGAGAGAGAGGGAGGGAGAGAGAGAGAGAGAGAGAGAGAGAGAGAGAGAGAGAGAGAGAGAGAGGGCTTGGTCTGCTCTCACGCAGGAAAGGAAGAGTGGGGAGCCACAGGGTGGATGTTTTTGGTATGTGTGTATGTTTGTATGAAGAGTCTGCACAGACGGGGTCTTTGTGTGGGAGGGCATCTGGAGAAACACACACACACGCACACACACACGTATATGCACACACATGGTCCATGACATCACAACTTACAGAGCAGCCAGCAGGAATGTTACTGAGAAAGGAGAGGCTTTGTGGAGGAGAGGAAAGAGATGGGAGGGGAGGAAAAGGAGGAGAAGAAGAGGAGGAAAAGGCTTGGCCAGGGAAAACCACGGCACTCCTACTATCTGGAATTGGACGCACCAAGCTGGACTGAAATGAACAGGGCTAAATAAGAAAAAATAAATTGAGGAATTATACATGGATGGTAGAGGATATCGTAATATTAGACTGAAGGGAAAACGACACTATGGATGAAGTTATTCCACTAAAATAGACAAATCTACAGTTGAGACACAGGATCCCTCTCAGATCAACAGGTGAGTTTAAATGAAGAAGTTTAATACATTATACTTTTCTTTAAATATTTTCTTTCAGGCATTTTCTTTATTTTTGATAGATTTTATTTTCTTTTATTGAGAAAAAGCTTTGGAATGGAACTTTGTGTTCTTCAACATCACATCCAATTAAATCCGTTTCAGACGGTGAGATTGAGCTCAAATAAAAATAACATTTGAAGATATGATAATATGAGGATAGACTAAACACTCATCCAAACTGGAATGCATTTGAAGATGTGTCTTTATATTAAAATTTATTTACTATTGATGGTAAAGGTGAGATTGTGGTGTTGTAGAATATGCCAGCTGGTGGCTCCATCACTCCCCTAACCAGCCATCACTCTGCTTCATCTCTGAACCATAGTGGGGACAGACTGAAATCATGACTATGTCCTAAAGACCACTGTGTTGCGGAGGGTCAGACTTCATTCTGCTGGGATACAAACTCCAGACTACTCCGGTTTCTACACTGGATCATGTTCATCCAGGAAAAAGAGCCGGGGACACTGACTGCAACGGGTTACACAAGAGCTCAGTTTTCTATGCTTTGTGGCTCCGCTGTGTGCTTTTGCAGCCCTGTGAAGCCATGGAAAATGTGTTGTGTACATATACGTATGTTTTGTGAGATGAAGAGAAGCCAAGAGGTTAAGCGATGCCAGAGATGCGTGCTTACTTCTAGGCAGGGAGCGTTCACATTCTGGTAACAAGCTTTACAAGCTTCCCTAGTGTCTGAAGCATGCAACTGACTGTGTGTGTTTAAAGTGTGTTTATTTATATGTGTGTGCTTGTGAGTTCTGCGCACCACAGTTAAGAGTGTAAGCGTTTCCAGATGTGATGGGGATGGTGACACAGAGAATGAGACAGCACTTAGCGAGAACATGAGGTTCAAGTCGCTGACTCAGATTTACTCTAAACTGTATCACCAGATGTGTCATTCATCCCTAGACCTTATAATATCCTGTTTTCTAGAGAAATCCAACATTACAGCGCGAAGTTTTAGCAAATTTGAGGTGAAAATTCAGCATCCAAAACATTTCTTGCTCATTTATGCCACCTGCAACAATTCCCCCTACAGTATTTCCATTCATTTTTTATCCACTCAGTCCTCCAAGTCATAAAATAATAACTGAGCAGGGACCTCAATTTTCTGCCCCAAACCTAAAGTCCTAAAGCCGTTCTTTCCACCATAACTGTCTTTATCATCTTTTCATCAATGCTAATTCAAGACCCTCTGGTAACTTCCGTTGCTTTCAAACAACTCACAAAGACATTAGACATTTTTATGTACATGTATATGTTATCTTACGTTGTGGTTCCAGGAGACACAACTTTAGTCTATTTTAAGCCTCCAAACGAATATGTTTTATTATTTAATGTAATACAAAAAAACGATCTAAATTTACAAATATAATTTGGCAATGTTTACCATACATCACGGGTAAAATGACGTTAACTTTATCTTTATGTTTTGTGTATTTTACTTTGAAAACCAATATATAATTGAGAACAATATAACTTGACGCAAACTGAGGTATACCTGTAGTTTGAGGATTTCTGTCCTCCTTAAACACACACACATACACACACACACTGCTCCTCTAGCTGGCCAGAAAGGGTGTGCAGTGTCCTTCAACACTGGTATTAGAATTCTAACCCTGAGGACAGCTAGTTATGTCTGGAATGTCAGCTCACCTCACTGAGAATAACACACACATGATTACACACACATGCTCTTCAGACACACTAACACTTCAGACACACTAACACAGCCATACACTGCTGCACATTTAGTGGAAGTCGTGTGTGTCTGTGTGTGCAACAGTAGTGCATATGAGACATTCCTGTAGTGTAGTACTGCTTTCCTGAGGCAGTAACAGGATATCCTCCCCCTCTACTGTTGTGCCTGCTGGACACACAATCCTACACACTCACACATTCCTCCACATGTACATCTGTACACTACAGAAGGGATGCAGTGTAACAAGAGAGATGACCTGTGTGAGTGTGTGACATCCGTGCTGCCTTCATTAGCAAACATAACATGAGAATGTTTGATGGATCAATTTGTCAGCTTGTTGAGTATTTTGTTCTGATTACTGGAGGACAGCCACTGAATACTACTCATAAATTGTTATATCATATTAGGGGAACTACAAGTCCCATATAGGCCATACGTAGTAAAAACACGCTGTTCAAAGAGACCAATGCTGCTTTTTAAACATTTAATTCTTAAATGTGACTTCTTATTGTTGCTAAACAACAGAGTCTATAATGCAAATCCATTAAAGATGAAACTTAAGCATGTGTCACAATTCCTGTCTCACAAGCATAACGTGATTTTCAACTCACTTTGGTACTATGTTGTTATTATTGGTAGATGAGCAGTAGTAGGAGAAGGAGTAGTAGTAATAGTAGTAGTAGTATAGTAGTAGTAGTAGTAACATGGGTGGATGGATGGATGGGCAAGTGGATGAACAGATGAGAGGGTGGGTTTGTTTATATCAGATTCATGCAGTCTCCCATAGACACCATCCTTCATGATAGAGTGAGGTCCACATGTGACTGAGCCTGAAAGCCCCTGAATGTGTTTCGTAGTATAAAGGATTGATGACGATAGGAGGAAGAAATACAACTTATTTTAAGAGAGGGAATAGTATTGATCTCAATTTAAGTTTAGGCTGCCATCTTTCTTTAAATTAATACCAAATATACTGAAATATGTAGTTGGCTCCTGCTGATAGACACATGGTGTCTGGTAGTGCGACAGTCCTCAAGTGTGAGCAAGTAAAAAGAAAAGACTTCCCCATTATGGTCGTGTGTGCTTAAACTGAACAGTGCTTCAATTCACTGAAGTGATCCTCATTAAATCTCCACACACATACACACTCTCTCACGTGTTAGAAGGTTGGGGGTCTAGGAGGTAAACACATCCGTGGAACAGGTTTAGAAGGCGCAGGGCAGTAAAACAGGAAGAAAATAGAGTGTGTGTTACTGAGAACAGAAGTAAAATCATGGCTGTGTCAGTGTAGCTTCTGGCTAATGGTGGGTCTGGAATGTGTTGGATGGACAGTTTACAAAAACAGGAGGTCACAGATCTGATCCCTGAATGCCAGTGTGTACCAGACACCCATCAGCTGGTAAAGCTCTGCCTGGGCTCGTTGCAAAGTAGAAGATCCTAATATCCATCTTGGTGTCAGAAGGGCTCACACAAAAGTCAAAGGTCAAACTTCCCAGATCCATAAGTAAAATGAGTTTGGTCGTTTTGGCAGCATTTGGTTCAGGACCTGCAGAGATTTACTTGAGAAGAATTCCTCAGCTGGTTCTATCAAAAGGCAAAAATGTCCAAAGAGCTGTGTCAGAACATGAAAACATCTCTGTTACTGAGGGAAACACATGACTGAAACTGGATTTGGATCCTAACGTGTTTTAGGACATATTTACACTGATGGCATGTATGAGGGTGAAGCATCAGGCTCTGGAGGATACCTAGTAGTTAATGTTACCAGCAGCCATTCCTAGTGAGGATATACAGTAATTGCCAGTGTATTTTCTAATCATTGTGACGGGCACGCTCTGTCCTCTTTCTGTATTTGCCTTCTAACCAGAATGCAGGTTTAGCCTTAAATGAGTCTGTTAAAATGAAAAAGGCAAGGACTGCCAGGAGCAAAAGGAAGACTTGTTCTGCTGTCACAAAGCAGACCTGGAAGTGAAGGTGAGATGATCAATCAGTCGAGTAAGAATAAAGGAAGAAACAGTAAATTTCATCAACAGCTCCAGAATGCTCCATTTCAACTCAGTTACAAAAACAGTCTTCCCTCACGCTCATTTTTCTAGGAAAAACCCTGCAAATGGATTGAAGCATTGTGTTAATCACTGCTCATAAATATTATGATTATGTTTCTTGGCATGAAGTAATTTCATCATACAAAAGAGAGTTCGCAGATTAGTTTAGATTGTATGTATTTAATTCAGAAACCATTTCATTCACGGTCTTATCCATTTCTACAGAATGTAAGATTAAGACAGGATGTAAATTTGGCCGTGGAACTCAGACTTCCTCTACTAACAACCTTGTTAGTAGCAACCTTGTTGTTAGCAGTTGACATTAGGAACAGACAGAGACCAGCGTCACATTTCAAAAAGCTTAGCAATACGCTTCAATTCTTTTAAAAATGAAAAAGAAAACACAACCTTCTGAACCTTGGTCAATTTTTTGTATAATTATGAAAGAATTATAGACAGCAGATAGCAGTTTTCAGCAATACAAATGATTTTGGTTCATACTTGATTGTACTGCAGCAGCAGCATGGGACTTGGCGCCCCCTAACGGTTGGAACCAGCAAGTGCAGTCCTGCAGACGAACTACTGCAATGCAGACAGATATGTTGTGTTTTTTTGTGTGGGGTGGATTTTTATAGATTATTTGAGATTCTGTTTTTGTTAAAGTGATTGCGAGATCATTTGAAACCCGTCAACACATCTCTGAATGTTGTCTTTTTTGTTTGTTCCCACAGAAATTGTGCCAAGAACCGAAGGATGTCATTGACAACATACCAAGAGAGCGAGCCTTGAAGAGCGTCAGTTTCCAGGAATCGGTCAGCATTATCTCTGACAGGCCAGCAAACATGGAACTGGAGAGCCAGCAGATCCAACATGGCTGCCCCAGTAACCGATCCCACAATGCACTTGGTGTGAAAGTAGAGGCTCCAGACAGTGAGGTGGTACAGGTATGAAGACTCAGCTCCAATATTCGGTTTATTTTATTAATTCTGGCATAGAGCAGTATGAGGAACATGGGAATTGTGTTGTTGTTTAAACATCTTAGCGAGTGCTTTTGAATTTCTCCATGTCACTTCCCTTTCTTTTCTTTCTGTAACTTTCTTTTCAATCTGAGAAATATTTGCCTCAGTTGACTTTCCTCTGCTAGACTGGTTTCAAAATGTTAACTCTAAGTTAAATATACATAGAAATTACATCTTATTGTCAACTGTGATAAAACAAGTTTTAATTATGGGACATGGCTTGTAAAAATCATCTCCCTACTATAATAGAATATCATGTATAGACTACAGTAGTGTGTTGTCTGTGGTGTCTACAGGAGATCTGCTACCTGGACCAGGTTTTAGATGCTGCCTCAGAAACACCCACCAACGGAAAC
Source organism: Antennarius striatus (assembly GCF_040054535.1). Taxonomy (NCBI): domain Eukaryota; kingdom Metazoa; phylum Chordata; class Actinopteri; order Lophiiformes; family Antennariidae; genus Antennarius; species Antennarius striatus. The sequence continues at coordinate 8,610,022 of NC_090790.1, forward strand.
TCTTCTCCATTGGAAAACACCAGCCCAATCAGCATCGATGGAAACTCTCCTTCTGTCTGTGTGTCAGCTTCCTCTCCTGTCGGTCACCACTCGGTCGTGGTGGAGGGGCAGAAACATTCTACATTCCTCCACGAGGAGGACTCTGCCGTGAGGACCAATGGACATCTGCAGGGAGAGGAGTCTGGTCGCGGCGGGCCAAAGTTTGAGCTGAGATCGTTTCACGAGGAGAGGCGACCGGCGAAACTCTTTACCCCCGGAGAGGAGCAGCATGTCAGGGTGACGAGGAGAAGACCCACAGAGGAGGTAAAGAACTGCTAACGTATCGGCTGTAAGAAGCACACTAACAAAAACAATCATAGTAGAAATGAGAGGAAACATTGGAGATGTTTCTCCACTGTTACTTAAATAATTCCTGTAAATCACCAAATAATCAAGGTTTACTTAAATTATTATAGTTACTTTACTTTATTCAGCACAGAGATCAACTGAACAGTTTGTATTTTTTTTTCTTGGAAAGCAAAATAAGAATTTTAAGAAATATTCTTGTTTTCACCCATGACTGTCACCTTTCACTGAAACAGCTCTGAGAATCCAGGAACACATAATATGTAAGGTGCATTATTAACTTATTATGTTAATCTCTTTATCCATAATATTTTGAATATTGTCTTTCAGTGAGTCAAGGTTTAGAGTGAAAAAGACATTCAGGGTCCTGTATGCAGTTTCCCTTTTTTCTACTGTCAACTAACCATAAGAACATTTCTCACTCATTATTATTGTAATCCCGGTGCTGCTTGCAGTTCTATTTCATATTCTTCCTCTTCCTGGTTTTTTTCTGCTGTCAGGTTCAGGAGCTGGAGCGGGAGCGTCAGGAGCTGATCAGAGAACAGGCCGTGAAGAAGAACCCTGGCATTGCCACGCGCTGGTGGAACCCTCCTCAGGAGGTAGCCTCACCTCACCTCTCTGTTTCAGGTTCAGTCCTTTAGATACTTAAATTAAATGATTCATTGATTCTTTGCTGGTTTGTTTCTTCAATCCAGGTTCCTTTGGAGGAGCAGCTGGATGCAGAGCAGCTTGAGTCTCTCAAGAAATATCAGGAGAGAAAGCAGCAGAGGCAGAATCATGCCTATGCATACACACAGGTAACACAAACACACACACACAAACAAGATACCATTCTGAGGAAATATTGAGTGTTTGTTTTCTTACTGCTTTGTTTGATCCTAACTTTGTCTTCTGTTCTTGCATCTGCATTTGTAGCCACAGTTGACAGGACCCCCCACAATGGTGACCTTTGACCCCGAATTAAGCAGTAAGATGGACATAGTGGAGGAGCAGATCAACTTCTCTTCTGCAAGGAAGCAATTTCTTCAGGGGGAGGCAACCAGGAGGGATGTAACCCCTCAAATATACTCTGCCAAACCTTTTTCAAAATCCTCAACCAAGGACAGCCAGAGGAGCAGCAACATCGTTGCTGAAACTGGAGATGGTCACGTGACCTGGTCCGATGAAGGCCAGACAGAAGAGTTCACCTGTGCACGAGCTGTAATGACAATCCTGCCTGAAGAGGAGGAAGGGAGGGGCCACTTCCATCCAGAGGAGTCCGACTCGGGTTTAGACGAGCTGTCTGTGCGTTCTCAGGACACCACCGTGTTCAGCCTGGATAGTGTTTCTGACAGCGGGGCTTCGCTGCCACCTACCCCACTGCCACTAACCCCAGTGTCGCCCCCCACTCCGCAGCCCACCACACCGGTCAATGGGCAGACCGTTGGCAGCCCAACAGAAGACAATCTGGAGTACCAGGCAGGGCTTCTTGTTCAAAACGCCATCCAGAACGCCCTCGCTGCTCAGAACGGAGACGACTGGCAGCCGTCCAGATTTAATTCGTCCCAGTTGAGCATCCCTGTGTCTCCTTCTTCGGTCTCTATAAGCAGTCCAGTGCCAGTTTCTTCCTCTCCTGTGTGTTCCAGTAGAGCTCCTGTTCTCCAGTCACCTGTGCCCTCCAGTCCCGCTCCATCCAGTGCGTCTCCTCCATCAGACATACAGCCGGATATAAGAGTCGCTTTCCAAGAGAACACAACAGAAATGCAGCAGCAGTCCTCCGGGCCGGTAGAGCAGCAACACCTCCAGACACCGTCTCCACCTTCTCCTCAGCCCATTTCTCCACCACAGAGACCCAAAAGTGGAGGCCCAAGGATTAAAATCCAGTCCTCATATACCAGAGCTCTCGCCTCCTCTGCTCCTCCTCCAACTTCGGCCCCCGTCGTATCGGCACCAACTCCCAGGCCAACCCCGGTGTACCGTCCCCCATCTCCTCCAAGCCCGGAGACCCCTGAATTTAGTTACTTCAGCAAATACTCTGAGGCGGCCGAGCTAAGAAGCACGGCGGCGGCGGCACGAGCCACCGGGGTGGAGCCCGCCAGCGGCCCGTTCCGCGTGCGCTCCAAGAAGCAGAGAACTTTTTCCATGATTGAGGAGGAAATCCGAGCAGCTCAGCAGAGGGAGGATGAGCTGAAGAAACAGAGGGAGACACAGCCTGTGGCGATCATCCGCTCCAGCAATGCTTCCAGCAGCAGCAGCCACGGCCATGTGAGGACTGGGATGCGGCCAACCACCATATCCCCAGCAGATAAGACGAAGAGCAACAGCCTGCCAGCGAGGCTCACACTGACAGCTAGGACAGCACCAGGTCAGTCTGCACCAACCTGCTTTAGAGAACTGGTTCTGATTTGTCGCTGACGCCCGGCGCGAGGTTGTTGTGGTTGCGTTGTTTTTAGCCAGGCTGGAGCTGCGTCAGTGCGTCAGGTCACCAGTTTAATCATTAATGGACATGAATCCATTAATGAAAGATGTTTTTATCAGACGTTCAAGTTGCAATCAGGATGAATGTGATTGACTGTTTTGATCCATACTTTACTTCTAGTGCCACCATCACGTCAGATCTTTTGATTGTTCAGTGCATCAAAATACTGTAGTTTTAGAATTTATGACTTTCCCATTAACCTTTGGTTTAATTTAAATTTAGGGATAATCATCACATGCTGGAACTTCAACATTAATGTAATTATATGCTAAACAATTATTTCAATTCAACTCCATTTAAATGTATTTATTTTAACAATAAACCAAATGAAAAATATAAATTACAAGATGTAACCTAAATGGAATGCAGCCGTAAAGGTTTATTCTGTCTCCAGTTATGACACATTAACAAACTGCGGTCAAACTACAATCATGTTTTTTCTCATGTGTTTTTGCGTGACGTGCAGGAAAGATCGAGAAGGTTCGGCCTGCGGCGCCTGTCTCACCCTCACCTTCAGAAGGAACTCTGTCGGATGCCAGCAGCGAGGATTCTGGGGGAAGACCCAAAAACTTCATGCAGACGTTAATGGAAGACTATGAAACACACAAAGTGAAGAGGAGGGAAAAAATGGAAGACAACAGTGTAAGTATTTAATCTGTCCTGTTTAGATAAACAATAAAAACAAAAACATATATTTGAAACCAATCACATATTTCTTGACATCCGTCTCCGGAGGTCAAGACAAAACACCTGACAAGATGTGTCGGGTGTTTTTGACGAATATACACAAATCACTGTGTAATATTCATGATGACACGCCCTGTTAGCCATCACTGGCTGCTGGTGATCAGGCTACATTGATTAGCCTACCTGTGCTACATGAGGTAAGATCGGGCCTAAAAAAATCCAGCCCGACGTGACCTGAGCCCATGGGTATTAAAGCCCAATCTGACCCGACCCGAACGTAATTATTGACATTTTGAGCCCGAATTCGGGCCGGGTCGGGCTTGGCCTCTGGCTCGGGCTTAAGATCTTACCTCTACTGTCATGATGGTCCGTCGTCTGATTGCTTTCTTAATATTTTTATTCTTAGTAACAATGTTGAGCAAAACTTTCACTCATAATTCGTCGTGGTCGGACGAAGATGTGCAACGTGAATTTACGTGTACTGTATAACGGAACGTGATGGAAGTCAGCGTTCTGCATGATTTGCAATGTCAAGTTGAGTAACTCTAGTCTCTGGCAAAAATAAAGGAACACTTCCTTAAGCTGCATGGAAAACAACAGAAACAGACTTTGGTGTGAAAATGACATTAGAGTAGCACTTGCCAAGGTGAAGCCACACATATCGGAACTGGTCTCTCAGTAACAACAGCAGAAGTCAAACTGATTTGCAGGTAGGTCATTTCATGTGAGTTCATGCACTGTCTTGGTTTTGTTTTTTGAAAAAGGTGACGTTAATGCACATTTCATTAACCAGTAAAACATAAAAAATATATTTATATTTTTTTTACTAAAGAAGGGTTCGGTGAGTGAGCATATGAAACTGGCAGGGTTCGGTACCTCCAACGAGGTTAAGAACCACTGCTCTAGATGAATGAAACATAACTAAATAAACATGGTTTATTATCACGAGCAGCGAAAATGTGAGAGTATTTTAAAATCTTTGTTTAATCAGTTGTTGTTGTCTCCATTGTTCAATTCCTCCATCCATTCCCTGAAAAAGAAACTTCGGGGACCCTCCCAGCCTGAAGCAGGAAATGAAACCAGAACTACATCACAGACCTTGTTCATTAATCCATCTCTCCTTTATTTGTATCTGAATATATTTTTCAGGATACCTTTAGCGGAAGGTTCAGAATTCACGTACTAAATAAGAAATTTGTCAGGAGGCGACAGTATATTACAACTACCAACAAATGCAAGGGAAAATGCATTTACGATAAAATGAAATATAATTTATCTTGGACATGCAGCGGGTTGTTGTGGATGCTATTTTTTGTTTATGATGACATCACATGTGTTGACTATGTGTACTATTCCTTCTCTCCTGCTGGTCGGTCAGTATGCCCGTTTGTTGCTGGCTAACGAGGTAACCACAGAGGTACCTGTCCACTCCGTTCACAGCCGTAAATGACAGACATGGGTCACGCTAACAGAAAGTAATACATACCTGAATAGGTCTGGACAGTTGGAACCCCCTACTGGAGCCTACCGGGAGAAAAAAATAGTCTTTGTATATTTAAATTATCTGTTTATTCATGACACGATTTCAGTTGAACAATGAGAGTTTAAAAGTGGTAAAGAGAAAGTTCACAAATTCAGATTTCACTTTCATATTGTATGTTAAATGTACATCATCATCAGCTTACATGAATCAGCAGATATAATAAACACAATATGACATATATCAAATGCAACAACCGTCCAGAGTGTGGGGATGTATTGTTTTTGTTAGCAACCCACACCGGGTGACGTCTGGGACGGACAGCTGCATTTTTAGACCCACGTCTGCTCGTGGCTCACGGCCTTACTGTCCTGCTCTGTGGTGTTGGTGCTGCATGTGCTTGTCTTCCGCCCCCACCCTCACAGACACACTAGGCATCCGCATCTGAAACAACCACTGTGGAACACCAGATAAATAATGTGCAAGTGAATTTTTGCATTACAGTATTGAAAATATCAGAACAAAATGAAAACGCTAGTGACGTGGTGATACTTGAAGCTGCTGGGTTGTTCTTTTTCAGCGATAGCCGCAATCTGTCTAAAGCAATGTCCTGACATTTTAGTCTTCATGCACAATTTTCAAGATGAGGAAGAATACAGTAGTGCTTAAATATAATCAAGAATAAAATTGGAAGAAGTTAGTTTGAGAAACACTTAAAGCCTGTCCTGTTACTGAAGCACACATAAATCAATGTTAGTATTGAATAATTCTTAATCATGACCGGACTCATGTTGACCGTATCAAATGAAAAACATTATAAAAACATCTCAAGATCCTCAATCACTTTCTCAGTCTTAATTCCTGCTAACAAAGAATTCTTTCCTGTGTGTGAAGATGCACTTGAGTTTGTTTGTTTGTGTGTTGTTGTGAGTTGTAAAAGCCTTGGTGACCGGAGAACATAAAATGGGGAGCAAATATGGTTTTCAAGCATGAAACCTTTCCTGAAGTGGAGTTGAAATCATTTGGTTGTTATTGTGAAATACTGCAGGAATGCTTTATTTGGTGTCTCATTAGGTTTGGTCAATACTTGTGAAAGCTGTACTGCAGGATAGGTGAACCAAGCGCTCCCTCTGTTTTGATAACCACTGCATGCCGTGTTTCAGTCACCGTGTTGTGTTTTTCATGAACCCTATGGGTTTCATCAGTAAATAGCTTGTGTTAATTCTTTGGCTTTTGACGACTTCTTTTGTAATCGACAGGTTCTGGAGGCCACTCGTGTTACCAGGAGGAAAAGCGACATGGCGCGAAAGTGGGAAGCTGGTATCTACGCAAATGAGGAAGGAGAGGAGGAAGAAGAAGAGGAAGAAGAAGAGGAGTAAATGTCTCCTTTTAGGGAAAGTTTAATAATTTAGTGGAACGGAGAAGGATGAAGAGACGGATGGAAAACTGGGAATGGGAGGAGGAGGAAGAGGAAGCAAAGGATGAAGAGGAGGGGAAAGATAACATATTTATTTCACTAATAGTATTCTGATGATCACATGACTGGCTTAACCAATGAGGTTCATGGAACAGATGCATCAGGGCGGGCTGTTTAGACCTGAGGACTGAAGACGATTCAGTACATTGAGTGACTTCAGTATGTGAGAGACATTTGAAGTGTTGAGGTGAGCTTGGAGACAAAACCTCCAGTGGTGTAAGAGACACTCAGAACGTGTTATGTTGGTTTAAGGGCGCTGATCAGACGGGAGTTTCTTATAAAAGGTTTTTTACTAGTTGGCAGACTCTGGTTGACACAACATGATGACATGTTCATAGGAATATTTACCTGCAAGTTTTGTATCTATATCCATTCATGAGATCTGATAAATTTAGTTTTGACACGTTGCCTGAAACTTGGTGATAGTGTCGGTAGTGTGTGCTTGATGACATCTCTGGTCGTCTCAGCAAGTGTTCAATAACTACAGGAAAAATATGCAAAGCGTGTGTGTGCAGCGTTGCATCAACAAACGCCAGGCAGAAGTTTTTTATTTCACACTCAAATAAGTCATTTAATCCAGTGTTTATTTATACCTGGAGTTTATGATGCTAAAAGAAGAGTTTCAACCCAAAAGGACCATAGATGTGTCATTCTCATAAGTACAGCACGCACATGAAGATAGAAATCGGTGCTGACAGCGGCCTCAAAGTGTTGAATGCTAGAAAAGAAATCTGCAAAACTAGCATCAAGTATTCAACTTTGCCTTTGTATGTATGATGTATTCTTATTATTGCTGCAGCTTCAGTAGACATTAGAGAAATATACATTAGATTGAAAATGTGTTTTTAAACCTCCAGTTATTTTTTGTGTGTTTGGTTCTGCAAGAGGTGACAATGGGTGGGGGGGCTAATGCAGGTCATGTTTGTGTCACTTCGGGTAGTGTGTGTATTAATTAAATGGGCTGGGTTTTATACACTAAAATCTGTTATTTTAACTTGCATTGCTTTGTTGACTTGTGCTTTCTGATGTAAGCAGTCGTTTCCTGTATTATACTGAGGTAAGACTGTGTATTTCATGTATGAACATGTATGTGAGATTCCAGCAGGACAAACTGCTTTGTGTTGACTATACTTTGTTTGCTGAGGAATATAGTTTGATAAGAAATGTTGAAAAGACTTTTACAATAAGTAGTTATACCAAAACAGAATGTTATTTACTCAACCTATGCTCTATTTAAGAAACACCGATTGTGTGCATGACATCACACTCCGAACTCAATAGAAGCACACGACAAGCAGTGAAAGGAAGATCGATTTAAAAGGCTGCAATGATCAGTGACTGTATGGAGATTAAAGAAGTGAAATTGTGCTTTAGTACTTAATATATTTTAATCTTTGACTTAACAGGACAAAGTGATTGTCTGCCTTAAATGAACGAGACATGGCCACAATGCAGGCCTCTATGGCAGTGATACTGTGGTGTAGAAGTTCAGCCTTCAAACTTAAACACAAAAAAAACTACAGGATTGTTTAGTAAGAGATTTCATGTAGAGGTGTAGATGTAAAAAATGGTATTTTGAACCACTTCAATGGAAAAGTAAAAACATGAGTACTTCTCAGGTTTTATTCTTTGTCTTTTTGAAGCCTCTATAAAGGTTAATTTTTTAGGATGATTGTGAAACATTTTCCTGTAAAGCACAGGTCACATATTTGACACCTGGTCGGACCGCCCGTTCAAGCGTCCCCCAGGGCGACACTTGCCTTCACATGCTAAGATCCTCAGCTAAACGAATTGACATTCTCTAACCCTTAACATTAATAATATATTTATTTGGATGAGTGACATGGTTTTCTGAGCAATCAAACTATTTAAGTCCGTCTGCTAACCTGCTCTCTGAGGCGTGCAATACCGCCACCTCCACCAACCAGAAGTGAAAACCAACAACCCGTGTCTCCATGATGTGTTTCTCCTGACACAAAGACCCTCTATTGATGGTTCCAGAGAGTTCTACTTGTTTTCATGCACATATAATATATATAAAATCCAAAAAAGTATTTTGAGGACTTTTATCCATGGAATTTTGGGGTGAAAAGTAAGTTTGCAACTTAAAGAAAGGAGGAAAAAATGGTTTTGTTCTTTTTCTGACATCAGGACATGATTTGAGCTGTTAGTCAATATTAAAAGCACTTGTTTTATTCATATGATGATGCATTCATGTGACTTTGCATTTTTAAAGGAAATATGATCTTACTGTATACAGACATTTTTAAGGATAAGTATCTTTTGTAGGAGCATACAGCATCACCATGGCCTGAGCAACACACAGACACACTCACACAGACACACACACACACATACACACACACAACAACATAAACATAAACTGCAAAGCATCAGACAACTTGTGCATCCAGATGAGACATATTTTTGTGATTTGTTTGTATTCTGCTTCTGTTGGTTGAATTCATGGTTCAGAGATGATGTATTTATCATTTTTAAATGCTGGTAGCTTGTTTTTGCCTGCAGAAGCTCCAAAGTATTAGTGTCAGCTCACACTGTCCACGTGTGATGAGTTAATCTAACTATGCGGTGTAACCTCTGTTGCTATGTTAACCACTTGTAATGCTCATACTCTGCTTTATTTTATAGCTCATGTGAGGCTCACAGTTAAACAACTATTATACATACAGGTATTACCCATATTTTCTCATTAAAAACAAAAGCTTGTACATGTTAGATGACTGAGAGTTTTTTGTGCATTCCCATTTTTTACAGATTTTCTGTCTTGGATACTAGGATTCTACACACTTTGGAAAATGGGCCAATTATTAGACCCTACCTCCCACTGTTGAAAAACGTGAAACTACACGTTCACTTCAAAATTTGATCAACTCATTGAGATTCAGCCTGTTGAAAAATGTCAGCAGAATTCACTCACAATGTTCCGATATACAAGTGGTCCTCAGCTTACGAACACAATTGCTTTCAAGAGGTTGTACGTAAGTTGAATTGTTCCTAAGTTGTTCCAATTATATGTCGATTTTAAAAAAACACGGAAAAAAGTGGTGGAGATGTGTGTTAGAGATGTGCAAACGTAGCGGTGCTGCCTCTCCGTGGGGGCTGTGGAAGAAAAAGGGACTGCAAAACAATAGTCGGATATGTTTTGCAGTTTGTATCTCGGAAAGTTTGTAAGTCAAATGTTTGTAAGTTGAGGGCTACCTGTGCCATGTTTAGCAAACAATTAAACGGAGAAGATCACATGACCGCCACTCCAAACTTTAATGGGCTCGTCACTGGCCAACCCTTTAATCAGCTTTCATGAAAATCTGATTAACGGTATTATAAAAAACACATAAATGCCATTTTTGATGGGACCAAGGTTTATTCTTCAGCTCTTCACTCAGTTATTATGAGTGGTCTTTTACTCACACAGCAATTGAGATGAGGAACACTGACCACCAATAGCACCAGCGTCCGGACAACTCCACCATCACTAATCCCACCACACTCATGAAAAAGAAAGGACAATTAGAAACATGTTGAAAGTCTGCTGCCACAGTCCTTTATATTGTTTTGGGGGGAAAAGCAAATCCAAGCCCAGAAGGGTCTAACAAAGACCATTTAATGTAGAAATAATAAGGGACTGTTATTATAGAGCAAGTGGCAGTCTGTCTATAATGAAAGAAAACATGTCTAATGCTTCTGCCATGAAGTAATTTGTACACACAAGAAATTGGCCTTTGACCTCCTCTGGAATAAAACCCAGGAATCCACCTGTGGGAGCAGGAGGGAAGCCATGGAACAAAACCTAGCTGACTGCTGCCAAACTCTGACAGTCTCTACTGTCAGTGTTACACGCCCCAGGGGTGTGGCTAGTAAAACAGATTATATTTTAAACTGCTCCGCTAGGTAGACCTGAATAAACAGGGAAAAACACGAGACAGAGTCAGTTTTGGTGTACGTTATCCTCTCTTCCTTGGTCATCTCAATTTATTAACAATCATGTTTCTTAAATCACTTTACTGTTCTTTGTTTTAAAGAGGTTCCATCATTTCAATCATAAATCATGTTCACAAAATATCAATGACACATATTTTCTCCATAGTTTCATCATCAATTCAATACATTCTTCTTTACATACATGTCCATATTCCCATATGTTTTCATTTCTCAGCATCCATATACTGTAATAATGTTTGATTTTTACCAATCATGTTACTTACTGCATAGAATTAGTCCATTCTGTTTTCGTACCGTCACATCCCTAATGACTATTGTTTTTAATCATCACATCACTATTAAAGTATTTATAAAATCATGTAATCATTTATATCATCATGTAACTAGGTAAATCAAGAAATAATCATGAACAAAACACAATATCCCTTCTGTTCTGCTAACAGGCTAACACTGTATCAGTATAATATAGTGTATAAAGACAACTGGATGCACTTCAAGGCAAAACTGGAGAGAATTAACAATATACAAAATACGGAAATGTACTCTTTCAATGTAAACAATAAATCACACATCCAAAACACAAAACAGGAGCTTGTAAGACTAAAGGAGCAACAAAAATAACATCAGTGAAAACCACCCACATGTCACGTAGTGGACGGCCGGAATGGCTGCTGCCATGAAAGTTAGCATAAAACCCTAGATTCCGCTACATACATTAAACTACTAGAAGGTAATGTCATTTCTGGCATAAAACTGAGTCAAGTTTTGTTTCATAGTACAAAGTGCTCGTAATAAACGTTTTTCATGTGCCAGCGTTATACCTACCTGAATAAACAGGGGAAAACACGGGACAGAGTCAGTTTCGGTGTTCGTTATCCTCTCTTCCTTGGTCATCTGAAGAAGAACGTCACGTGGGCACCGAGCTAACCTGTCTCTGGAAACGTAGCGGCCACCTGGTGGCGGAATGTGGAATAGGTGTATTCCTAGAATATAGATCCCTATTTATTCACAATCCACATGAAGGCTATTCTAAGTACAGGACAATTATCTAATATTACAAAAATGTGACTACACTTTTGTGTATGTCACATCAGCACATACCTTTATAAGGAAGATAACTGATTTAATGTAATTAGAGGAGACTTAAGATTTGGAACCAGTGAGGCAGCATTTTGTTGTGAAGACATAATTATACGTTATGTATGCATGGAAACAATGTGTTTCAAACGTTGTGGTAGTGAAAGGCAAAGGTTTGCTGGCTTGACAATAAAGTAAGTAGAGGGGGTGGTGAAGATGTACTAAGTAGATTAAAAGCAGCACACATGGAGACAACTTCCTACTCACTGTTGTCAGTGTTTGATATTAATATTGAGGAGGAGGAGGAGCAGGAGGAGGAGGAAGAAGGAGATTTTACCCGTCTCCCTCACTGGCTTCATATTTAAGACATTATTTTTGAGGGGGATAGTTGTGTCTCTTACTTAATCAGAAGAAGTTCGTTATTTACTATTGTCAGATTATCTTAATTCTGATTTGACTTCTTAGTATCATCATTTTCATAAATCAGATCATGGTCCTGTGTTACCAGGCGGTCTCCTCGGTGCTCCGGGGGATAGAGCCGCTTATCGTGCTGGAGCAGCTGGGTGCCACCTTCTTCTACGCCTCCCTCCAGATGGTGGTCAAGGACCGCTCCGTCAACGCCTCCTACCCCAACGCCTCCCTGTCCTCGGAGGAGAGCCAGCAGAAGTTCATCTCGGACTTCTACATGATCTACTACCTCATCCTCCAGGTGGCTCCGATCCTCCCTGCGGTGCTCCTGGCCAAGATAGGAGACCGCCGCTGGAGGAAAGCCCCCGTCGTGGTGCCCCCGTTGGGGTACTTGCCGTGCAGTCTCGTCCTGCTGCTGGTGGTTCTGCTCCGGCTCCCGCTGGAGGTCATGTTCGGCGCCGGGACTCTCTTCGGGTTGTGCGGCGGCTTCTGCACCTTCTGGTCCGGCGTGATGACGGTGACGTCACTCGGGTGCACGGCGGCCGACAGATCCAAGGTCAGTTCTCTCATTCATTCATGTCACATTGACCAATTCATTTAAATGCAATCAAAGACAACAATAATAGATCAAATAGAGTTTAAACATTTATTTTCTTAATAAATACATAAATACAAGCGCTAGTTTCCCTTAGATATGAGATCAGTTTTATTCAGATATATTATTTTGGGCTAGTAGAAGTAATAGGTGGGCAACCACAGGGTAGAAAAGTGGACTGGTAGTGCGGAAGTCTGGCCCACTGAGGATCTATTCACGGCAATACTCACAGCATCAGAACATTCATTTATTCATTCATCTTTTTGACAGCTTCTTCCACTTTTATGGGTCACGGAGGTTGCTGGAGCTTATGCCAGCTAATTTAGGGGCGAGAGGTGGGGGATACTCTAAGCGCCACGCCACGAATCAGAATCAGAATCAGTTTTATTGGCCATCGTTTGTTAAAAGCAGACAAGGAGCCCACCAATGCCCCAAAGCTGCTGCTGGCCTCAGATGAGGTGAGGATGTGTACATGTCCACACAGGTGCTGATGAGAATGGAGCTGCTGTATGGGCTGGTAGGTGTAGCAGGAAACCTGGTGTCCGGTCACCTGTTCCTGTTGTGCAGCTCCAGTTTGGGACGTGGGACTGTCGCGCTCATCGTGAGCGCACTGATGATCCTGTTGTGTCTCATTCATGCTGTAGGCCTTCTGCAGGTTTGTGTCTGTGTGTGTGGGGGGGGGGCATACTGGAGCCAATAAATGTTTAGATACATTTAAGCTTACAGTAGGTGTCAGTTCCACACATGCTGGTTTATTCAGCATGTGTGGAACTGGCGGAATCTAATAGTTTAGATTTTTTTTAATATGACAATTGTAATCCCGCTGAGTAAATATATTTTCATAATTTTCGTAATTATCTGAACATCTCTATAAAGGTGCATCATCAGTTTAAAGAGCAGATTTTCATGACAAATGCTTCACTAATAGACAATTAATAAAGGAACCTCATAACAAAGTAACTATCAAAAGTAAAACTAGAAAAACAAATTCTGTTCTCATTAAAGTTTGGCTGTTCTGTTTGAATTTGAATAGGACCTGGGATGGTGTGAGTTAGACTTGTACAAATATAGCAGGAATAGACTCGATAATTTAAAAAAAATGTTTTTTCCCTTTTTTCAGCATTTGTGATCAAAGTCATTTTAAAAATAATTAATTTGATAAATTATTGAAATTTATTACTACAACACTATTTTTAGCTACAGATTCATTTATAGATGAGACATTTTCCGGTTACTCCAGGATCTTACTAACTATAATATGAATGTGTATATAGAAACTTTGCCAGGAAAACTTCATGTTTGACTGGATTAGTGTGACATTATCTCTTCCTCTCAGTGGTAGAGACAAAAAATAATCTATGAACTCATGTCTACATCTTAAATCAAGATTAATGAAATCAAACAAGAACCAGAGGAGAACCGCCAAGCCCTTTCCGATGACCCCCACATCCGGATGGAGGCTCCTGCTGGAATAAACAAGGTGAACATGGTTCTGCTGTTTGCAGCCGCCGTGTTGTATGGTAATGCCATGACCGGAGCTGTGACTATGCTGGGAACATTTGTGATGAAGCAGCCGCTCAACTGGAATGCCACTCAGGTGAAATGTTAATCTCTTTGTATCTTAACCTGTGTTTTAGGTTTTGGTTTTATATATAGATTATTGGGGCGGCACGGTGGCGCAGTGGTTAGCGCTGCTGCCTCACAACACGGCGGACCCGGGTTCGAGTCCCGCTCTGTGTCTCCCTGTCCCTCCCTCTCCCTGTGTCTGCGTGGGTTCTCTCCGGGTTCTCCGGCTTCCTCCCACCTCCAAAAGCATGCGCTTCAGGTTGATTGGCCGGTCCCAAATTGACCATAGGAGTGAGTGTGTGTGTGAGTGGTTGTTTGTTTCTATGTGGCTCCGCGGTACACTGGCGTCGTGCCCGGAGTGTCCCCCGCCTCACGCCCTGAGACTGCCAGGATAGGCACTGGCTACCCCGCGAACTGCGTTAGCGGATTAAGCGGATTTGGAAAATGAATGAATGAATGAATATAGATTATTGTGATCTACAATCCCAACTCCAAAAAGTTAGAAACATCATATGGTGTTATTAACTTTAACCTCTGTGAAGTTACCTTAAGGTTCTTGTTGCTGTATGGTATACAGTGGTACCTCTATTTATGAATGTCTCTTCATACGAAATTTCCAAGTAACGAAATGCCTCAACAGAAAAATACTGCCTCTTGTTACAAAGAAATGTCAAGATACGAAACAGTATGGGCTGCTACAGTTCCCAAAGTTTCCTGAACGCAACATTCTTATAGCTGATCTGCCACTGGCTATTACCTAGCATCTTCATGACATCCCATTGGCTAAGAGGGACCTCTATGTGTAGCTAGATAGGTGTCTATGCAGCGTCCTCGTCATTCGGCCCTCGATCCATGAGGTGTTCCTATAGTTTTACGTAAAAATATTTGTGAAGGAGGATTCAGGCAAGGGAACGTCGACGAAAGAACACCAGGAGTTTAAGGCATGGCGTGGGTGGTTGGAGAAATTCAAAAGGAGGACTGGAATTCACTCAGTTTTTCAGCATGGTGAGGCAAGTAGCGCATGAACCAAAGAGGACAAAACACAATGAGGACAGCAGTTAAAAGGTTAATGACCATTTTTATTCTTTACTCTATTCTTTGTTTTTCACATTATGCGCAACTCTCATTTATTGTGTCATAAGTTACATGTTTTGATGCATTTTTATGCTTTATAAAACATTTATGTCTGAAATTTGGGGGGCTTGGAACGAGTTAGGGTATTTACATGGAAAACTTACAAATTTTTTTACTTGAGAAATTTCTTCTAGAACCAATTAATTTCGTACGTAGAGGTACCACTGTATATAGGTTTTGGAATAACATTTGTCATGTAGGTAACAACATAACAAGTTTTTTAATCACATGTGCTTATTTGTGTGTTACAGTTTGTATGTCTAAATAATTCTGCTGTGAGACTTTAAACAAAACTCTCTCACTAATGTTAATTAAATGGCGAATAAGCTACACTGTAGGTTCATATGTTTGTAAATCTGATTATGATGAAGTCAGTGCCTCACCAGCCATGAAGCTCACCGCAGGTCACTGCCACACATAATCTATTTTATTGTATATTCCTTTTGAGTCACTTCTAATTTGACTGACTTGTCCCGCCTCCAGTTGGGTTATGGAAATGCAGCAGATTCTGTGATTTTCTGCACCAGTTTCCTGGGTGTCGTTGTGTTTCGTCGTTGCGTCAATGAAATCGTGCTCATTCTGATCGGCATGGTGTCGTTTGGGTCTGGAATATTCTTCATGTCCTTCGTTACAGCGCCCTACATGTTCTACCTCGGTAAGAATGAGCATCTCAACACTGAGGATTATGAATAATAAATATTTTAATCCTCCCTAGAAATGAATGTGTGTGACTGAGCCTCCATTTTTCCCATTTAACCATATTCTCCTTGAATACAGAAGAAATTAAATCCTGCTTCTTTTAGCATATTTATTCTGGTTTGAATGACCAATTAAATGACTTGGATTAATGAAAACAACAGATTTTTACTTTTTGCTACTTAACTACCTAAATTTTTTTGATGGGGTGAGACAATAAAATGATCACAAGGATAATTTGCATGGTAAACAGGGACTTGAAAGTAAATCAATGAGTCAGTGTTTGTTTCTCTGCAGCTCGTTCTCTCAACATGTTTGCTGTCATCCCGATGCCCACCATCAGATCTCTGCTCTCACAGCAGGTTCCAGCCTCCTCATGTGGTGAGTAACCATTGTGTTTGTGTGTGTGTTTTCAGTCCTGTAGCAACATTATCTAAATATATAGCATCAACATATTAGTTTCAGACAAAAATGATAAATCTGAGAAGTGCATTGAAGTTGTTGTTAAATATTCAGGATAACAAAAATAAACCAAATTAAAAATGGGAATATTCTGTCTTCTTCTGGGACCTTATTTCTCTTAAAACGAGAAATAAGACAAAGAAAATTTTTCACAACAAAAATGTTCACAACAAGGTCATTTATGGTAACAGAAACTTCATTTAATTGCAGCAGGTTAGGGTGATTAAGGATAGGGATGGAAGTGTATTGACAGGTGCCAGTAGTGTGATGGGAAGATGGAAAGAGTACTTTCAAGAATAGTTGAATTAGGAAAATGAGAGAGAACAAAGACTAGAAGAGGTGACTGTTGTGGACCAGGAAGTAGCTAAGATTAGTCAGGATGAAGTGAGGAGGGCACTGAAGAGGATGAAGAGTGGAAAGGCAGTCGGCCCTGATGATATACCTGTAGGGGTATGGAAGTGTCTAGGAGAGGTGGCAGTAGAGTTTCTGACTGGGTTGTTCAACAGGATCTTAGATAGTGAGAAGATGCCTGAGGAATGGAGAAGTGTGCTGGTGCCCATTTTTAAGCTTTATTCCTCTGTGGCAACTACAGAGGAATAAAGCTGATGAGCCATACAATGAAGTTATGGGAAAGAGTAGTGGAAGCTAGACTAAGGGCAGAAGTGAACATTTGTGAGCAGCAGTATGGTTTCATGCCAAAAAAGAGTACTACAGATGCAGTATTTGCTTTGAGGATGTTGATAGAGAAGTACAGAGAAGGCCAGAGGGAGCTGCATTGTGTTTTTGTAGATCTGGAGAAAGCTGATGACAGGGTGCCCAGAGAGGAACTGTGGTATTGTATGAGGAAGTCTGGAGTGGCAGAGAAGTATGTTAGAGCGGTGCAGGACATGTATGAGGACTGTAAGACAGTGGTGAGGTGTGCTGTAGGTGTGACAGAGGAGTTCAAGGTGGAGGTGGGACTGCATCAGGGATCAGCTCTGAGCCCCTTCTTGTCCGCTATGGTGATGGACAGGCTGACAGACGAGGTTAGACAGGAATCTCCATGGACTATGATGTTTGCAGATGACATTGTGATCTGTAGTGAGAGCAGGGACCAGGTGGAGGAGAAGCTAGAGAGGTGGAGGTTTGTCCTGGAAAGGAGAGGAATGAAGGTTAGCCGCAGTAAGACAGAGTACATGTGTGTGAATGAGAGGGACCCAAGTGGAAGAGTGAGGTTACAGGGAGAAGAGATCAAGAAGGTGGAGGATTATAAGTACTTAGTGTCAACAGTCCAGAGCAATGGAGAGTGTGGAAAAGAGGTGAAGAAGCGTGTACAGGCAGCATGGAACGGGTGGAGGAAAGTGTCAGGTGTGATGTGTGATAGAAGAGTTTCAACTAAAATGAAAGGAAAGGTGTAGAAAACTGTGGTGAGACCAGCGATATCATTTGGTCTAGAGTAGTGGTTCTTAAACTGGGGTCGATCGAATCCTAGGGGTTCTGTGAGTCGGTCTCAGGCAGGGAACTTCCAGGCAGGACCGAACGTACAGGCATGATGGAGAGAAGTGTCAGGTATGATGTGTGTAGAAGAGTTTCAGATAGAATGACAAGAAAGGTGTACAAAACTGTGGTGAGACCAGCGATGTTGTTTGGTCTAGACCAGTGGTTCTTAACCTGGGGTCAATCGAACCCTAGGGGTTCTGTGAGTCGGTCTCAGGGGTTCGGCGGGGATGGAGGTCAAGACAAAACACCCGACACATCATGTTGGGTGTTTTTCCCGAACATACACGAATCACTGTGTACGTTTGACACATCGTGTCAATTTGTGATGACACGCCCCCCCTTAGCCATCACTGGCTGCAGGTGATCAAGCTATGTCGATTAGCCTACCTGTGCTACATTGGATTTTGCACACTCAGTAGTCGATTTATGCCTGTAATGATGGTGTGTCATGTGATTGCTTTCTTAACATTTTGATTCAGTAGCTATGTTGAGCAAAAAAAATAAAGTAGTCGGACGAATTTGTGCAACTCAAATTTACATGTACAGTACTGTATAACGGAACGTGATGGGAGTCAGCCTTCTGCATGATTTGCAATGTCAAGTTGAGCAACTCTAGTCTCGCACTGGCAAAAATAAAGGAACACTTCCTTAAGCTGCATGGAAAACAACAGAAACAGACTTTGCTGTGAAGATGACATAAAAGTAGCACTGGACAAGGTGAAGCCATGCGTATCTGAACTGGTCTCTCAATAACAACAGCAGAAGTCACACTGATTTGCAGGTAGGTCATTTCATGTGAGTTCATGAATTTTCTTGGTTTTGTTCTTTGAAAAAGGTGTCATTAATGCACAATTCATTAAATACACCAGTAAAACATATACTCATGTCTTAAATTTTGAAGAAAAAAAAAAATTACTAAAGAAGGGTTCAGTGAGTGAGCATATGAAACCAGTAGGGTTCAGTACCTCCAAAACGGTTAAGAACCACTGGTCTAGAGACAGTGTCACTGAGGAAAAGACAGGAGACGGAGCTGGAGGTAGCAGAGATGAAGATGCTGAGGTTCTCTTTGGGAGTGACCAGGAAGAATAGGATCAGGAATGAGTACATCAGAGGGACAGCACATGTTAGAGGTTTTGGAGATAAAGTCAGAGAGGCCAGACTGAGATGGTTTGGACATGTCCAGAGGAGAGATAGTGAATTTATTGGTAGAAGGATGCTATAAAATATTTGTCAGGTACGGAGATGATGCAGGCGGGCAGATTGCAGGGACTTTGACGAACACTATGGCTGTGTGGTCAGGCACATGGAAACACTCAAGATTTCTTCTGTTGTAATTTATTATAACTTTCAGGGCAGCAGATGAATCAATGGGCTGACAGAATGAAGGCTGGTTTTTATATGATAACGCATGCAAACATTTCTGTCAGGTGTGGTATGGCGATCTGCATGGTAAATGGAAAGGACACAAAGCTGTTCTCTATCCAATTATGTTGTCCTTCCTCTAGCTCCTCCCACTGCCTGATCCTTCACCTCCTCCTCTGAACCTGCTCTTCACAAAAGAGTTTTGAACTGCCAGGCAGGAGGCCTAGAGGAAGACCAAAGAGGAGGTTTATGGATGTAGTGAAAGAGGACATGAAGGTAGTTGGTGTGAGAGACGAAGATGCAGAAGACAGGGTTAGATGGAGGCAACTGATTCGCTGTGGCGACCCCTGAAGGGAAAAGCTGAAAGGAGAAGAACTGAACTACCTGTCAGCAGACAGGTGTGGCCTGTCTACTAGTGTCTACTAGTGTAGACAGGCCACACCTGGCAAAGTATGCAACCGTCAAGTCCCACACTCCTACAGCACATTGAAATTTCCCTAAAGCTACCACTCGATGACATCAGAGCCTGCTCTGAAACTGGTTTTGCCCATAAGACCGGATTCACTGATGTTTATCTGTCGTCGGTGTTTCTACTTGGCTGTTTGCTTTGACAAGACTTTTGTTTGAGATGTCATTTTGAGATAATTACTCATCAGCTCACCTGTTTTACGCTCAGATGACCTCAAGTCATTCTCCGTGGATCGATAGAGGCTTTAACAATATGGTATTTATACAGATTAAAGAAATAACATATGACGTGAAATAACTATGACTCCACTATGGAGTCACAGTTGGCCTTGTCTCTCTCACACAAATATTAGGCAGGACCCTTTGACAGTAGTTTATCAGTGACATTTTCTGGTTTAAAATAATGCAAAGCATTGGTAGTAATGCAGTCCCCAGAGGTAGGTGTTGCTTTTACCAGATCTGAGATCTATCTTATTTGTCATTTATCTTTCATTTTAATCTGTGTGTCTCTCCCATCAGGCATCACTCTCACCTCCCTCCATGTATCTGTGAAGGTTGCTAGTCTGGCGTACATCCCTGCTTTTACTAAGATCTACCAGAAAACATTGAGCTGGTTCCCAGGTTTCGTCTTTACATTGTCTGCATCCTTAACAGTCCTGGCAATGATCCCCATCAGGTAGTGTTGGCTGTATTGGAACTGTTAACTGTTAACTAATTTATTTTTTTGACATTCCAGACTGTTTATTTTTCTGAATATCTCTTTTAATTAATCAATATGTGAGTTAAAGAATCTACTACACAAAAATTAAAGTGGATGTGTACATTTAAGAGCACCATTTATAATGTAAACCCTTCCTTTAAAGGGACAGTATAGTCAAAATGAACCAGGTGTGTATTTGAAGTACATAATTAAACAAAAGTTTTGGTGGCATTTTTACTTTTTTATGATCAGTGGGGACTCGGAAAAACAAAATTTATCATAAGTTGCATGACAGCGGAAGTGACGCAATCGTAGACATCACGGTAAATCCATATCAGCGCCGTTATTTAAATATACAGCAAGGGACAACTTAACAAGCCAACATTATCACATTTATTTATCACAAAATCATCTCAAATTATGTTGTGCTGACCCTCTAAGACTTCAGTGGATTGTTTGAGCTGCTGAACTGTTTGTTGTTGCAGGCTTCTGTAGTTCTTAGCTGTAGTTCAGCTAGTCATGTCAGTTGTTTCCACTCACCGTTCTTTTTCTTCCTGCTGTACCTAGACGGCTCGTAAGTCTGTGAGTGAATGCACATATTGGTTGAGTGACTTACTAGTTATAGTGTCCCGTTTTGGTTTACTGTGTGTATGTAAAAGTTGATCGCCCTACCGATGCGAACGCACTAGCCCATCAATGGGATTTTCCATATTATGTTAGCATTGAGTTAACCGCCATTCGTTACTGATGGACTGTGTGGAGTTAATAACAACTATAGTTTATATTAATATGTCTTGTATTTACGAACGTATAAGGATCAGGGCCTGACATGCTGTTTTTGTATGTTTTAATTTCTGTTTCACAGATTGTCAGTAAAATATCACAATCTATCGCTTTTGATATTGTTTACTTTTCGCAAGTGCCATAATCGTGTGATAATTCGGTAATAAAAACATTTATACAATAAATCCAGTAGACATGAATTAATTATCCACTAAACCTTGGGAATTCAGAATAAATAATATGGGTTGTCAGAAAATGATCTTACCTTCTAATCTCTTTGGAAATCATCCGGGGTTACGTGCTCATGGCAGATTGTTGGATCTTGGGTCATTTTGACCCTGTTTGTCCCTGCTTTCCAGTCTTTCCAGAAGGTATTTTAAAGAAAGGTAGGTTCCTATATTTGTGTTTAAGTCCTGTGGTGTTGGAACAACCATTCACCTCACAGGTGACCATGGTTTTATTGGGTTTATCGCTTCAGTGATTGTATTGTGTTGTAATGGCTGCCCTGCCTAATGAAGCGACGGGTGTCGCCGATGATGTATGACCCCACGTGACCACTGGATACAGAAGCTGCTGCAGCGCAGATCTTAAGGTTTTCTGACCACAGGGATGATGCCAGACTTCAGGGAAATTTTTTTCTTCCTTTTTTCATAATGAGAAACAAAATATATATAACACTTTAAAATGAGTTTACTGTCCCTTTAAAAGTGATAAGAATTTTCAGAAATAAACGTCTTTTTTCCGATTAAACTTGTAATTTCCGATTAAACTTGTGTACAATTGAACGTCGTGTACAATTGAACTTTGAGAAGTCATTTTAATGTACCCCTTTGTTTAGTTTTATGTACTCTAAGAATCCCAGACAATTACTTTATCACATTATTATTAACCATCAGTAAGCATGCATGTTTACACAAGGATGTCAGCAAATTTTTGTCAGCATGACAACAATTAAGAGGTAGATTCTCCTGTTCTAGAAGTATTTATTAATTCTGCTGTGTTTACATTGTCTCTATTCTCTGGTGATGTGATTTACAATCGTGAATAATGCACAGCTGCTCTCTCCAGCATCATCAGCTGTAGATCAGCTCAGAATCATTTGAATGAGAAGATTCTCGAAAATGGTGGAACCGACATCAACGAAACACTTCAACAAGAGAATGTGTCTGACACTGAAATCGTGTAGTGAGGACCTGCAAAAGGACAGACTGACTGTTTACATTAAAACTGATTTCTCCATATTAAACTTCTGAATCTCAGATTCACAACTGGCTGGTAGTGAAAATGTTGCAAATAAATTAACCAATATCTGTCATCATATGAAAAAAATGGCTATTGCTTTACATGAACTCCATAAAGATGAATTTGTATTATTTTTTTGGTGCTGCTACAGTCACATGGTGATCTGAACCTGCAGGTCAGGAAAGGTAAAAAATGAAGCAAAGTTATGCTTAAGGTATAATTTACATTGGTATAAGTTTTGGAATTCACAAGTCGGTTTTAAGTTCTTTGGAGGTTTTTTTGTTTGTTTTGTAGAAGTACATTGTCAAGGAATTAACTGGACCGTAATCAACTCGTGCTCCACTACTTATCAGAAATATGAGTTGTGGGTAATGCTGGAGTCTTTCCCAGCTGAACATAAATATTCATTCTTATTCTTGAATGTTATTTAGTCATTACCTGCTTCTTCAGCTATAATGGGTCACGAAGTTGCTGAAACCGATTCCAGAAAACCAGAGTGTACCCTACCTCAATGTAGAGTACACTCTGGGCGCAACCACCATCATGATATAAGCACAAATTAAAGAACAAGTCATATGAAATGGTTTTTAAACACTTGTATCAAATCTACAATTTTGAAATAAAATTACTGAAAATGCTGTATCTCAAAAGCTGTACATTCTCTCGTCGTAAAAAACCCCCACTTTTTCTTAAGTTGAACAGAGATAACATGACAGACAAGGTAATTGTAAATTTAAATATAATAAACCAGGCCAAAAATTGAGGTTTGGTGATAGGCTCAGGTCAGAACCATTACATTGATATCATCACAAAGTTGGCCTACTGTCACTACAAGAACATATCAAGGACGAAAGGACTAATTCCTCAGTAGGACTGTCAGAACACTGCTGATTGGTTGGCTTGGTGCCAACATTAATTTATGATCTGCTGCTCCATTATGAACGATTTCAACTCCTCAGGACATTTAGGACGGATCAGCCTTCTTTTCCCAGACTGTACATTAACAAACCTCCACAGAACATGCCCTGAGAACATGCCCTTAGACGCTCTACATTAACAAACCTCCACAGAACATGCCCTGAGAACATGCCCTTAGACACTCTACATTAACAAACCTCCACAGAACATGCCCTTAGAACATGCCCTTAGACGCTCTACATTAACAGTCCTCCACAGAACATGCCCTCAACTTTTAGACCCTTGAATTGAAGAAAAACTCCATGAAAACCTTTAAACCAGTCTCGAGAGGACATTTCCTTCATTGTTAATAACTTCCCGTCTTGTATTTCTTATGTGTTAGACTTTCACATTAACTAGAACCTTCTTGCTGTGAGGGAACAGCAGTACCCACTGAGCCAGCTGGGCGGGTCCACAACCCCACCCCATCTGAAGATGCCTGCCTTGAAAGCAAACAACAGGGAGGAGAAAGTGCCTGTGAGAATTTTGAATTGTTTTTATAGGCAAACATAGCTCTATATAAACCAGAATAAATTTTGAAATTTTATTTTATTTCTGGAAATCTTCCCATGAGTTCCAACTTTGACTCTGCTGTGATCATTCTCTAGAGCTCAGATCATGGTCCTGTGTCACCAGGCGGTCTCCTCGGTGCTCCGGGGGATAGAGCCGCTTCTCCTGCTGGAGCAGCTGGGTGCCACCTTCTTCTACGCCTCCCTCCAGATGGTGGTCAAGGACTATGGTCAATATACAAAAAACGGAAATGTACTCTTTCAATGTAAACAATAAATCACACATCCAAAACACAAAAACAGGAGCTTGTAAGACTAAAGGAGCAACAAAAATAATAGTATCAGTGAAAACCACCTACATGTCACGTAGTGGACGGCCGGAATGGCTGCTGCCATGAAAGTTAGCATAAAACCCTAGATTCCGCTACATACATTAAACTACTAGAAAGTAATGTCATAAAACTGAGTCAAGTTTTGTTTCATAGTACAAAGTGCTCGTAATAAACGTTTTTCATGTGCCAACGTTATACCTACCTGAATAAACAGGGGAAAACACGGGAAAGAGTCAGTTTCGGTGTTCGTTATCCTCTCTTCCTTGGTCATCTGAAGAAGAACGTCACGTGGGCACCGAGCTAACCTGTCTCTGGAAACGTAGCGGCCACCTGGTGGCGGAATGTGGAATAGGTGTATTCCTAGAATATAGATCCCTATTTATTCACAATCCACATGAAGGCTATTCTAAGTACAGGACAATTATCTAATATTACAAAAATGTGACTACACTTTTGTGTATGTCACATCAGCACATACCTTTATAAGGAAGATAACTGATTTAATGTAATTAGAGGAGACTTAAGATTTGGAACCAGTGAGGCAGCATTTTGTTGTGAAGACATAATTATACGTTATGTATGCATGGAAACAATGTGTTTCAAACGTTGTGGTAGTGAAAGGCAAAGGTTTGCTGGCTTGACAATAAAGTAAGTAGAGGGGGTGGTGAAGATGTACTAAGTAGATTAAAAGCAGCACACATGGAGACAACTTCCTACTCACTGTTGTCAGTGTTTGATATTAATATTGAGGAGGAGGAGGAGCGGGAGGAGGAGGAAGAAGGAGATTTTACCCGTCTCCTTCACTGGCTTCATATTTAAGACATTATTTTTGAGGGGGATAGTTGTGTCTCTTACTTAATCAGAAGAAGTTCGTTATTTACTATTGTCAGATTATCTTAATTCTGATTTGACTTCTTAGTATCATCATTTTCATAAATCAGATCATGGTCCTGTGTTACCAGGCGGTCTCCTCGGTGCTCCGGGGGATAGAGCCGCTTCTCCTGCTGGAGCAGCTGGGTGCCACCTTCTTCTACGCCTCCCTCCAGATGGTGGTCAAGGACCGCTCCGTCAACGCCTCCTACCCCAACGCCTCCCTGTCCTCGGAGGAGAGCCAGCAGAAGTTCATCTCGGACTTCTACATGATCTACTACCTCATCCTCCAGGTGGCTCCGATCCTCCCTGCGGTGCTCCTGGCCAAGATAGGAGACCGCCGCTGGAGGAAAGCCCCCGTCGTGGTGCCCCTGTTCGGATACCTGCAGTGCAGTCTCGTCCTGCTGCTGGTGGTTCTGCTCCGGCTCCCGCTGGAGGTCATGTTCGGCGCCGGGACTCTCTTCGGGTTGTGCGGCAGTTTTTGCGCCTTCTGGTCCGGCGTGATGACGGTGACGTCAGTCGGGTGCACGGCGGCCGACAGATCCAAGGTCAGTTCTCTCATTCATTCATGTCACATTGACCAATTCATTTAAACGTAACAGATGACAACAACAATAGATAAAATTGATTCTGAACATGTATTTTCTTAATAAAATAATAATAATAAGAGCATCAGTTTCCTTTAGAGATGACATCAGTACCCGTTTCATTCACATATATATTATTTTGGGCTAGTAGAAGTAATAGGTGGGCAACCTTGTGGTTGCCCACCTCCACTAAAAGTGGACTGATATGTGCCCCACTGAGAATGTATCCGCGACAGTGCTCACAGCATTACAAATTTCATTGATTCATTCAACTTCTTGACCGCTTCTTCCACTTTTATGGGTCACGGGGGTTGCTGCAGCCTATCCCATCTGATTTAGGGGCGAGAGGTGGGGGATACTCTAAGCGCGACGCCACAAATGACAAAGAGGTCACTCTGACATTAGAATGAAAACATAAAAATTAAACACAAAATTCAATTCAAAGTGAAACATATAAGGAAACAACTCTGAAAGCAGGTTGACTTCAATAAAACCTTCATTCATACATCAGTACTTTCAACTTCTTTTCATTAGAATAGCCTACCAATGCCCCAAAGCTGCTGCTGGCCTCAGATGAGGTGAGGGTGTTTCCATGTCCACACAGGTGCTGATGAGAATGGAGCTGCTGTATGGGCTGGTAGGTGTAGCAGGAAACCTGGTGTCCGGTCACCTGTTCCTGTTTTGCAGCTCCAGTTTGGGACGTGGGACTGTCGCGCTCATCGTGAGCGCACTGATGATCCTGTTGTGTCTCATTCATGCTGTAGGCCTTCTGCAGGTTTGTGTGTGTGTGTGTGGGGGGGGGCATACTGGAGCCAATAAATGTTTAGATACATTTAAGCTTACAGTAGGTGTCAGTTCCACACATGCTGGTTTATTCAGCGTGTGTGGAACTGGCGGAATTTAATAATTTTGATTTTTTAATATGACAATTGTAATCCCGCTGAGTAAATATATTTTCATTATTTTCATAATTATCTGAACATCTCTATAAAGGTGCATCATCAGTTTAAAGAGCAAATTTTCATGACAAATGCTTCACTAATAGACAATTAATAGAGGAACCTCATAACAAAGTAACTATCAAAAGTAAAACTAGAAAAACAAGTTCTGTTCTCATTAAAGTTTGGCTGTTTTGTTTGAATTTGAATAGGACCTGGGATGGTGTGAGTTAGACTTGTACAAATATAGCAGGAATAGACTAGATAATTTAAAAAAATGTTTTTTCCCTTTTTTCAGCATTTGTGATCAAAGTCACTTTAAAAATAATTAATTTGATGAATTATTGATATTTATTACTACAACACTATTTTTAGCTATAGATTCATTTATAGATGAGACATTTTCCAGTTACTCCAGGATCTTACTAACTATAATATGAATGTGTATATAGAAACTTTGCCAGGAAAACTTCATGTTTGAGTGGATTACAGTGTGACATTATCTCTTCCTCTCAGTGGTAGAGACAAAAAATAATCTATGAACTCATGTCTACATCTTAAATTAAGGTTAAAGAAATCAAACAAGAACCAGAGGAGAACCGCCAAGCCCTTTCCGATGACCCCCACATCCGGATGGAGGCTCCTGCTGGAATAAACAAGGTGAACATGGTTCTGCTGTTTGCAGCCGCCGTGTTGTATGGTATTGCCACGAACGGAGCTCTGGATATGCTGGGAACATTTGTGATGAAGCAGCCGCTCAACTGGAATGCCACTCAGGTGAAATGTTAATCTCTTTGTATCTTAACCTGTGTTTTAGGTTTCGGTTTTATATATAGACTTATTGTGATCTACAATCCCAGCTCCAAAAAGTTGGGAATAAACATCATATGGTGTTATTAACTTTAACCTCTGTGAAGGTACCTTAAGGTTCTTGTTGCTGTATGGTACATACAGTATAGGTTTTACAGCGGAAAATGTAAAATTAAAAATTGTTGAATTCTGTTTTATTAATATTTGATATAACGTTTCTATTTTTTTTAACTGTGTTGTACATATGATCTATATTATTGTATACTACCTTAGCCTCACTTCTAATTTGACTGACTTGTCCCTCCTCCAGTTGGGTTATGGAAATGCAGCAGGTTCTGTGATTCTCCTCACCAGTTTCCTGGGTGTCGTTGTGTTTCGTCGTTGCGTCAGTGAAATTATGCTCATTCTGATCGGCATGGTGTCGTTTGGGTCTGGAATATTCTTCATGTCCTTCGTTACAGCGACCTACATGTTCTACATCGGTAAGAATGAGCATCTCAACACTGAGGATTATGAATAATAAATATTTTAATCCTCCCTAGAAATGAATGCATGTTGCTAACCATCCCATTTTTCCTGTTTAAGCATATTCTCCTTGAACATTTACAGAAGAAATTAAACATTGCTTCTTTTAGCATATTTATCTTGAGATAGCCCAGCATATATTGACTGTAGCTGTTTTGAATGACCAGTTAAATGACTTGGGTGAATGAAAACAACAATAATTTTGACTTTTTACTTCTTAACTACTTAAATTCCTATAATGGGGTGAGACAATAAAATGATCACAAAGATAATTTGCATGGTAAACAGGGACTTGAAAGTAAATCATTGAGTGAATGTTTGTTTCTCTGCAGCTCGTTCTCTCAACATGTTTTCTCTCATTCCAATGCCCACCATCAGATCTCTGCTCTCACAGCAGGTTCCAGCCTCCTCATGTGGTTAGTAACCAGTGTGTGTGTGTGTGTGTGTGTGTGTGTGTGTGTGTGTGTGTGTGTGTGTGTGTGTGTGTGTGTTCCAATACTGTAGCAACATTATCTAAATATATAGGTTCAACATATTAGTTTCAGACAAAAATGATAAATCTGAGAAGTGCATTGAAATTGTTGTTAAATATTCAGGATAAAAAATGGGTCGGTTTGTCTTGCTTTTAATGAACCAAATTAAAAATAGGAATATTCTGTCTTCTCCTGAGACCTTTTTTCTGTAAAAACAAATGTGAGAGAAAAATGTTCACAACAAAGTCTACAGATCATTCATGGTAACAGAAACTTCATTTGATTGGGGGTGATGCGGATGCTTTATAAAAAATGTCTTTTTTCAATGCAAATATTACAAACAAAATGTAGTTCACCTTTACTGTTTTGGGAAAGAGGACGTACCATGTAATTTAAATAAAACTACTAGATTCCACCAGGTGAAATGACAATTTTTTTTTTTTTCAATGTGGTAAAAAAATTTTAAAAATTAATGTACGGCCGCAGGAAAGTAAGTTATGTTCTGTAGTATCCTGAGACTTTAACTTGACGTAACTTATCTTAACTTAACTTAACTTAACTTAACTTAACTTAACTTAACTTTTATCTCTCACCTGAATGGAGCTCCAGTCTTCTTTTAGGTAAAAAAAAAAAGAGACGTAGTAGCTCTGAACTCTGATGCTTCAGCCACTCGTTGCTCCAGGGGACTGAAATATGAGCAGGATTTTGTTCAAGGCTTGAACTATATTTTCTGTGTAGCTGCTGACAATAAATACAAACCATATGGAATCTATATTAATGTTAATCTGTATTAATTGTTGGTCTGGGAAATGGGACCTCACTCATCACACAGTCAACAGGTGTGGCCACCTATAGAATGGCAGATGAACATAACCGTCAGGTCACACACTCCTACAGCATATTGCATATTCTAGAAGCCTGCCCTTAGATGACATCAGAGCCTGCTCTGAAACTGGTCTGCCTTCCACATGAACCCATAAGACCAGATTCGCTGATGAGAAGAAAATTGTGGTTTTTTGTTGTCGGTGTTTGTACTTGGCTGTTTGCTTTGACTCGACTTCTGTTTGAGATGTCATTTTTAGATAAACACCAGTCAACCTCTTTTGCACTCGGACGACATCGAGTCATTCTCCGTACGACAGGGATAGAGGCTTTAATACTACGGTATTCATACACATTAAACAAATAACAGATGACGTGTTCATACTGGAGTCATAGTGGAGTTGGCCTTGTCTCTCTCATGCAAATATCAGGCACAACCAATTGACAGCAGTTTATCAAGTAACATTTTCTGGAGTAAAGTAATGCAAAGCATTGTTAGTAATGTAGTCCCCAGAGGTAGCTGTTATTTTTGTTACAATCTGGAAAAAAGGGAGATTAAAATCACCACATGAGCAACGCCATTAGTTCCAACTTTTCATCCTTCCGTACGCACTGTGCTCGCGAACTTCTTGTCCTTCGTTTTCCTTTGTTTTCTTGTTTGTTTTTTTCTATTTTCTTTTTCTACTAAACCCTGCGAATCTTCCCCGTCTCATTGCGGACCAAACCAATCCATTTTTTTCACATATAAAGAACCTAACCTAAATTAATCTAAACAACCCAGTTACTATATCTTTGGCTGAAGTTATTTCACCTGACCCTGTTGTGGTATTTTCTTTAACATTTCTAACAGCATTCAGCTACTATCTATTACACACTATTACAAGCTATTACACACTATTACACTTTGATCTAAGATCAATCTTATCTGTCATTTATCTCTCATTTAATCTGTGTGTCTCTCCCATCAGGCATCACTCTCACCTCCCTCCAGGTGTCTCTGAAGGTTGCCGGTCTGGCGTACATCCCCGCTTTTACTAAGATCTACCAGAAAACATTGAGCTGGTTCCCAGGTTTCATCTTTACACTGTCTGCCTTCTTAACAGTCCTGGGAATGATCCCCATCAGGTATAGTGTTGGCAGTATAAACCCATTGGAACTGTTAGCAATTGATTTATTTTTTTGACATTCTGAATATCTTTTTTAATTTAGCAATATGTGATTTAAAGGATCTACTACACAAAAAGTAAGATGAATGTGTACATTTTAGAGCACCATTCATAATGTACAGTAAATCCTTCCTTTAAAAGTGATCAGAATTTTCAGAAATAAACCTCGTTTTTCTGATAAAACTTGGTTAAGGTGGTTAATCACTTTTATTTTATGTACAATTGAACTGTACATAAAATAAAAGTGATTTTAATTTACTCCTTTGTTTAGGTTTATGTACTCTAAGAATCCCAGACAATTACTTTACCACAACTTCATTATTAACCATTAGTAAGCATGCATGTTTACACAAGGATGTCAGCAAATTTTTGTCAACATGACAACAATTGAGAGGCAGATTCTCCTGTTCTATAAGTATTTATTAATTCTGCTGTGTTTACATTCTCTCTATTCTCTGTTGATATGATTTACAAGCGTGAATAAAACACAGGTCTTCTCTCCTCTCTCCAGCATCATCAGCTGTAGATCAGCTCAGAATCATCTGAATGAGAAGATTCTCAAAAATGGTGGAACTGACATCAACGAAACACTTCAACAAGAGAATGTGTCTGACACTGAAATCGTGTAGTGAGGACCTGCAAAAGGACAGACTGACTGTTTACATTAAAACTGATTTCTCCATATTAAACTGGCTGGTAGTGAAAGTGTTGCAAATAAATAAATAAATTGCTGTTGCCTTACATGAAGTCAATAATGATGCATTTCGTATTATTTTGTGGTGAAGCTACAATCACATGATGATCTGAACCTGCAGGTCAGACAAGGTTGAAAAGTGAAGCAAACTTACACTAAAAGTATAATTTATGTTGGTATAAGTTTTGGAATTCACAGGTCAGGGGCATAAATTGAGCAGCAACGATAGCAGCCCACTAGAGGAAACGTGTGCTGGAGGGGGGTGAAAGTCTGATATGATTGTCATATTTTCATGGGTTCCTGCTAGTTAAAAAAAAAAAATTTCGTTTTCGTTTTCATTCCTGGCAAAATACCAAAAGCTTCTGGTTTTCGTTTTCGTTCCATGAACTGTTTCAAAGTCCTGGTTCTCTCCGGGTTCTCCGGCTTCCTCCCACCTCCAAAAACATGTGCTTCAGGTTGATTGGCCGGTCCCAAATTGCCTGTAGTGTGTAAGTGTGTATTTGTCTGTCTCTGTGTGGCCCTGCGGTGCACTGGCATCATGCCCAGAGTTTCCCCCGCCTCACGCCCCATGCCAGCAGGGATAGGCTCCAGCTCATCACAAAGTTGGCCTACTGTCACCTCAAGGACTAAATTAAGGACTAATTCCTCAGTAGGACTGTCAGAACACTGCTGATTGGTTGGCTTGGTGCCAACAGGTATTTACGATTTACTGCCGCTCCATTATGAACGATTTCAACTCCTCAGGACATTTAGGACTTCTTTTCCCAGACTACATGAAACATGGTGAAACAGCATTCAGTGTTTAGACGTTGCATATTAAACAAACCTCCATAGAGCAATCCCTCAACCTTTAGACCCTTGAGGTGAAGAAAAACTTCTTGAAAACCTTTAAACTTGTCTCTAGATAGATAGATAGATAGATAGATAGATAGATAGATAGATAGATAGATAGATAGATAGATAGATAGATAGATAGATAGATAGATAGATAGATAGATAAATAGATAGATAGATAGATAGATAGATAGATAGATAGATAGATAGATAGATAGATAGATAGATAGATAGATAGATAGATAGATAGATAGATAGATAGATAGATAGATAGATAGATAGATAGATAGATAGATAGATAGATACTTTATTAATCCCGGAGGAAATTGTATAGAGGACCTTTCCTTCATTGTTTCTGACTACTCGTCGTTTATTTCTGTTATATGTCATAATTTGGAATGATCAGTTCACATTAAAAGGAACCTTCCTGCTGTGAGTGAACAGCAGCCACTCCACAACCCCACACCAATTGAAAATGCCTGTCTTGAAAGCAAACAACGGGGAGGAGGAAGTGCCTGTGAGAATTTTAATTTTTTTTTTTGTAGTCAAACATAGATACCTGGAACTCTGAGAGGGGAAAGAAGCTCTTTTGAAACCAGAATAAATTTAGACATTTTATAATATTTCTGGAAATCTTCCCATGAGTTCAGACTTTGACTCTGCTGTGATCATTCTCTAGAGCTCAGATCATGGTCCTGTGTCACCAGGCGGTCTCCTCGGTGCTCCGGGGGATAGAGCCGCTGCTCCTGCTGGAGCAGCTGGGCAGCACCTTCTTCTACGCCTCCCTCCAGATGGTGGTCAAGGACCGCTCCGTCAACGCCTCCTACCCCAACGCCTCCCTGTCCTCGGAGGAGAGCCAGCAGAAGTTCATCTCGGACTTCTACATGATCTACTACCTCATCCTCCAGGTGGCTCCGATCCTCCCTGCGGTGCTCCTGGCCAAGATAGGAGACCGCCGCTGGAGGAAAGCCCCCGTCGTGGTGCCCCTGTTCGGATACCTGCAGTGCAGTCTCGTCCTGCTGCTGGTGGTTCTGCTCCGGCTCCCGCTGGAGGTCATGTTCGGCGCCGGGACTCTCTTCGGGTTGTCCGGCGGCTTCTGCACCTTCTGGTCCGGCGTGATGACGATGACGTCACTCGGGTCCACGGCGGCCGACAGATCCAAGGTCAGTTCTCTGATGTTTGTAGTCGTTTATAATTTATATTTGTACTTGTAAAATACTTGCAGCAATTTTTATTATTTAGAATTCATTTCGTGAATTTGCATCTTCAAATGTCATTCATTTTTTAATTTAGCGCGACTGATTCACTGCTGAAAAAGATCAGATCTGAGTAAATTAAATTTTTATTAAGTTTTGCATGTTGTATTTGTTCAATAAAACAGTTCTCTAAACCGGTGCCACCTGATACAGGCTGCCTCATTTTAGCCCTACAA
Organism: Antennarius striatus; assembly: GCF_040054535.1. Taxonomy (NCBI): domain Eukaryota; kingdom Metazoa; phylum Chordata; class Actinopteri; order Lophiiformes; family Antennariidae; genus Antennarius; species Antennarius striatus. The sequence continues at coordinate 8,643,350 of NC_090790.1, forward strand.
CAAAGCAAAATGACACATATTTAATTTTCTCTTCTTCCATTGTTTACTTTGGGAACATTGACAACATTAATGGTTTAATTTGCTGATTTAGTCAAAAAGAAAAGCATTTCGACTTTTCTCCTCAGTACTGATGTCAATAAATGAATTAGATCGACCTCTGTTATATGAAAGACTCTCAGAAAAAGTATTATTGCACACTATATTAATTGATGACATTACATTCATGCCCCTTGACAAATGCATGTATGATAAACAACTAGATTGTGACCAAGAATAGCATTAAAATACCATAAAAATTTACTCATTTATTTTCTAAATGAAAAATAAAAAACCCTGAAACAACAGAAGGAGTGTCATGTCATCTCAGTTTCTGGTGAATTAATTTTTACACACCCTAGAATATTCTGCATTTCTATTGACAATAATCTTATTCATTCATTCATTTTGTATACCTGCTTAAACGCTGTTGCGGGTCGTGGACGATAATCTTAACTGATTAAATTTGGAAGAGTTTGTGAAGGAGATTCATCTTAATTTTTGATAGTGTAGTCCATTACTCAAGTCAATTCTTAAAAGCTAAAATGATCTGATCTAACAAACCAAGCAAACCACATGACCTCCTTGGTGGAGGTAATTAGTTGTCTATGTAAGAGATGAGATCATTCTGTGTGTTCATATCCCACGCAGGCCATGATGAGAATGGAGCTGCTGTATGCATCAACAGGCCTGTTGGCGAACCTGGTGTCTGGTCATCTGTTCCTGATGTACAGCTCTAGTTTGGGCCGTGGGACCTTCCTCCTGTCTGTGAGCACACTACTGAACCTGCTGTGTCTCGTTCAAGCTGTCGTCCTGCTGCAGGTCAGGGGATGCCTGGAGTATTACAGAATATATTTTATCTACTTTTTATTTTGTGTCTGTTTGTTGGAATGGTTCATGATGAAGGTATTTCAATATTTTACAGTCATTTTCCATTTTCGAGTTTTAAAATAAAAAGATCAAAACGTCTCCTTCTCAGTATATTAAGACATTGTTTAAAAAACAAAATATCATCATCAGAATTACCACTAAATATAATCAGCTCTGGAAAATGCAAATGTCCTTCTCTGGAGAAAATCTTGCTAACAATGAGATGCACAGACAAGGAAACCAAACTAATCACACAGCCTACTTGGCAGTGTGTGTGTGATCTTTTTAAAAAAAAAACACACCAGGAAATCTATGAGTCACAGCTGAAGCTGGATGATGTAAATCCAAACAATATAATACAAAAAAAATCATATGAAGGAAATCCATCAGTATCCAGTAAAAGCAGTAAAATGAATAAATAAAATCCCTTTATTCCTTCTTATAGGTGGCATTTTTTGCCAAAACAGACTGAACATTTAGAATGCAATGTTTGCATTGAAACAAGTTTGACTGGATATCACGTGTCATAATCTCAATGCTTGGCAGATAAATGGTAATACTTGAATGAGCAGTACGTATGTACGTACGTACAGTACAGCTCGTACGTACAGTATGTTGAATGTGTTTCTGTGTCTAAATTTAAGGTCACGCGAGTAACCAGTCAGAAGTCCGATGAGGACTGCCAGCTCATTTCTGATGCCTCCAGCGATGTTCCAGCAAAGGCTTCTGGGATCAACAAGGTGAATGTGGTTCTGTTCTTTGCAGCGGCCATGCTATACGTATCTGGATACGATGGAGCCATAGACATGCTGCCCACATTTGTGATGAAGGATCCACTCAACTGGGATGCCACTCTGGTGAGATGTTGCTTTATTATGGGCCGCTATATATCTCCAATTCCAAGAAATTGGAATGATGTGTACTTTACTCCTTATCAGATTCATTCATTTGTTTTGTTTCATAAATAGATTTTTATTCAGAATTTCATTGCAAAGTTGGGACAAGGGAAATAAAACACTGGAGAAGCAGAGGAGTGCTGAAAAAAACTGATTGGACCCTTTCTCAGGTTGATTGGTGAAGGGTGGTGACATCATGCTGGAATATGGAAAACCAACATGATTCTATAGAACATATTACTGTAGGACTCGGGAATTCTTCAGAAAACCATTGTCACTAAACACAGTTCAACAAAATGCAAATTACACTCATGTTAAGACCCCATGACACAAGAAAACTGATTTAGTCAAGGTCTGCCTTATACAAGAAAACTTCTAAGGCAGACTCTGAAGTAAGTCTGCCTTAGATTGTTTATGAGGAGCATCCATGATTTCCAAAAAGAACTTAAAATATTTCTTAGCGATCTGTGTTTCTTGATCTGGAGGATATAATTTCCACTTTGCTTTCATTTTAATCAGGAGAGACTTTTGAAATACGTAAGAATATTCATGACTTCCATGTACATAATCTAAGTTTAATTTGCAAATGAAGTCAGTTTTTATAGACATTTAACGTAATGTCCCAATTTTTCTTTAAATTGGAGTTCTACATTTTCTGTACACTTTTGTATATTTCTTTGGTGTCATTTTAATCAGACCTTCTCCTCCTCTAGATTGGTTATGGAAATGCAGCAGGTTCTGTGATCGTCCTCACCAGTTTCCTGGGTGTCGTTGTGTTCCGTCGTTGCTGCAGTGACATCGTGCTCATCCTGATCGGCATGGTGTCGTTCGCTTTGGGAATTTTCTGCATGTCCTTCGTGAAAACAACCTTCATGTTCTACCTCGGTGTGACTGAATTTCTCAAGAAATAGACACAAGTTGTGATCAAAGTGATTTTGTACTGTGAAAGGTTACACAAGATGAGTTGTTTTTTTTAATTCAACACGTGTGAGATAATGAAATAGTCCATCACAGTAATTATACACATTACTCTAAAGAAAGAAAGTAGTCACTGCATGTTGATTGTGGTTGGTAGATGAATAAAGGGACAATGTAGAGATATAGAGTGGCTTGAGAAAAACTAAACTCACCAGCGTTTGTTTCTCTGCAGCTCGTTCTCTCAACATGTTTTCTCTCATCCCAATGCCCATGATCAGATCTCTGCTCTCACAGCAGGTTCCAGAATCCTCATATGGTGAGTAACCAGGGTATGTTTTGGTATAAAAAAATGACAAAAATGATTTTTCTGTAAAACGAAGTATGCTTTTTTTCCTTATACTGTTCATTGTCAGCGTTTCTACTCAACAAGTAACCAAACCTGACCGTCTTTCTGATTACAACTAAAACATGTTTCTATCATGATGCCTCTGTCTCTCCCATCAGGCATCACTCTCACCTCCCTCCAGGTGTCTCTGAAGGTTGCCGGTCTGGCATACATCCCTGCTTTTACTAAGATCTACCAGAGATCATTAGGCTGGTTCCCAGGTTTCATCTTTGTGCTCTCCACCACCATAACAGTTCTTGGAATGATCCCCATCAGGTAGGGTGAGGGAAGTGGAACGTGAAAGTGAGCAGTGATGTCCTGTTTAGTTCAAGTTAAAATTCTCTGAACCTATTTGACCTTATGATACAAACATCAAGCTGATTTTTCAGTATAAGAATACCTGACATTTATCTGTGTGACCTCTGCTAACAATAACCATCATTACATCTCGTTCTCTTTTCTCACACGAGGCAAGATTAGTCATTATCATTCTTGTTTTGTCTTAGGTAAGCTAATTGGATCATTTAGTTAAGTTCGTTGACTCCTTGACATTGAAAGCCATTTATTCTTTTAATTTCTTGTTTTGTTTGACCACTAATTGGTTAGAATGACATGATCCTATTGTAATAAATATAATTATCAACTGACGTCACCCACAGAGCTACAGATAATGACCTCGCTCATTTTTGCATGTATGTTTGCTCAAGAATATCACCAGGATTTCAGTCAACATTTAATGGACATAAATAGTTTTAAAATCACAATGATATTGTTACTTGCATTTATTTGAGGGATTTTCTTATCTAACAACGTACTGATGATAAACTCACTAAGAGGTGGACCTGTTTTTGTCCTCTGCCATCGATGAAACGAGGAGGCGGATCATGTATGGGTTCAACATTAAAACAGAGTGAAATAACCCTAACCCAAACCATCTGCAACTTTTTTAAAATTAAGATATTGAAAAGTTTTTTTAAAAATTCTTTCTATACCATATTAAAGAGATCAACTCATTCATGGTGTGTAGAATTCATGCAGTGTCTCCATTCTCTCTGTCCTGTGTTGATTTACAACTATGACTGAATAACAAATGTAAATACACCTCCTCTTGTCAAACTGTTCTTTTTCTCCCTTCAGTATCATCATGTGTAGATCATCTCAGAAGCATCAGCATGAGAAAATTCATGGAAAATGGCAGAAGCAACATTGTCACAAGCATTGACCTTGCGTTTGTGCAAGAAGGAACCTGACAACGTAAAAAAATAATAAAAATAAAATAAAAGCAATAATGGTGCCTTTAAAGTCACTCCATTATAATAAACACTGTAAGATTTAAAGGCAAAAATTATTATATACTTTTGCTAGAATACAAGCCCCTGATTAAAAATGATAGACACACATTCAGATATTCTTGTTGCGGTGCAACAATGGTTATTTGATCCAATGTCAAATCATATGCCATGAAATTTGTAATGCAGTAATGGGCTGAGGAACATGGACGGTTACACAGTCAACAGAGTCCTGAAATAAGAGAGGAGAGCTGGACAGTGTGTGTGAGGCTGTGCAGCTGGGTTCACTCTGGGATACAGAGTGTGTCATCAGCAGACAGTTAGGGCAAGGAAAAATCAATTGTCAAGAAAATTAAAAGGGTAAATAGTATTACTTTATGTTTATTTTGTGTTTGCATAGCCAGTTCCAACCTTTCAAAGATTGCAGCTCCTCACCTTCTGTAGCTTTCAGTTTAATGTCAATAAAATAATTGATTTTAAGTTACTTCCTAAGTTCACGTTGTTGTTTTTCACACTCCACCCCAGATGACCCATTCTTTCAAACAGCCGTTTCTCTGGCATACATTGACACAAGCATAAAGCTGTGACAGAACTTTGACCTGCATTAACTGCATGGTTCACCACCACACCAGCGTGTCCGACCAGTGGACGGTCACAGACAGTAGTGCTGAGGTTGTAGAGAGAGGGAACTTGGTTGTTAAACTATGATTTTTTTAAAAGAGCATCTCGTAGACGAGACAATAGTAATCATCTCATCGACAAGAAATTGGATGGAATATTGAATATTATAAAGAATTATTACTTTTTGAAGTAAATTAATAATATTCAAATTCATAGTAATTACCAAATTGCTGAAGGTTAGGTAGGAGGAAAAAAATATTTTTCAATAATACAATTTTTAGGGAATAAGTTTTAATTATTAATAAGTTATTGTTATCAATAAGCAAGCATTACAGGGCACTTCCTGGCAGGTAGGTAATGAGTAACCAAACATTGTGTAGCCTCAAATGACATTGACTGGGAGATTTCTGCATCCAATTGATGGCATACTTGTACAGTGATGGACTGTTAATTGTTGCAGCCGGCATTGAAAACAGTTTTAATGTAATATGATACCAAATACAGTACAACGAAGTTAATAAAAAGAGATCGTTGATTCTGATCCGTCTGTCCTATCTGACTGGGCCCTTTAGTAATTTACAGGTTATATATTTTGGTGACCTGACCGGACAGGAAGGGTTATTTGTATGTATATGTGAAAGTAGCACAAGCACTATGGGAGCCGGAGTCTTCTAGCACATTTCCGATGGATGGACGAATGGATGGATGGATGGATAGATTGTCATCGCTCAGTTTCACGACCACGACTTTAAACAGAACTTAAGTTTTGATCAGCAAATAAAAAGTTGAAAAACAGAACAAAGTATAATATTTATAATAGGTTATGTAAACACCCACATAATATTATACAGAAAGCATTTTCATGGCAACATGCGAAAACTCCTCACAGTACATTTATGTTAAGTTCATAGTCACATCAGCAATGGGAAAAATAAAGAAGCAAGTGTGAGCAAGAATGCTGTTTGTCCTTCGTGTTGCAGTGATTGAAATATTTTTTAAATTAAATTTAAATTAAAGTGCACATCGTGTATTTTTTTCAGTGTGTCTCAAAATTCCTTTGAGCGCTGGTTTGCTTAGTACCTGTGCTGTTTATATGACATAGCAGAGAATTTCTAGAAGTCCTTAAGTTCACTGAACCAGTCGACCAGCACAATCAACAGGCCTGTGATCCATGATATCAGTTTAACCACCAGGTTGTGCTGCTAATACCAAATCTGTGGTGTGGCCTCAGCTTCAGTAAAAACAATGATTCACTACAATAAAAAAGCAAGTTCCCTGACTAAGTAAAACAAAGATGCCAACATGTGGTTTTAATCATGTGGTCTGTCACACAGTCACATCTGATCGTCTAAATTCATCATATAATCACTTAAATTGTCTACTAATGATCTACTAAACTATTTTTTGCAAGCTAAATAATTCCTGTCATCCAAACATTATAATATATTTGTTATTATAGGAATGATTATTAATGTAAGTGCCATTCCGAATACATAAATTATTCATGTATTGTGAGCTGCTGATTTACTGTCTTTCACTGGATGCCTTTTCAGAACTCACCTTACCACAGTGAGCTCTGAAACCAGTGCTACTAAACCAGTACCAGTGATCCTGAACCAGCAAATCCTACACTACTGGTTTAGGATTTCAGTAAGGATTGTTGGGTTTTTATTATATTGTTAATTCCAAAGGAATTGCGTATATCTGCTCTCATATGTTCACACTTTACGTCATAACCATAAACAGAATGCAACTTGTCAAAAAACAGAGGGTGGATTTTTTTTTTTTTTAAATCATGAAAAAAATAGCCAATTAACTGGTTAGATGCCTTTTATTCCCCCCTTGTTTTCATTAGCAATACTAGTTTCCATGTGTGTGCATTGGGTCGTTCATGAGCATCCAGATTTCCAATAATAAGGTTGAAAGTTAGTGGCAGCAATGAAGACTAGAGGCTACCTGCCCTGATGCAGACTGACGCGCAGTCAATCCCCACCTACAATATTAAACAAGATAAATCCAGTTTCTCCTGTAGTAGGCGAGGCTGGATGGTGTTAAAGGAACTGGAAAAGTCACACAAAAAAAAGAGCACCCTAACAGCCTTATCAGAGATCGTATTCTAGAATATAGGAGAAATTATTATTTTTGTGGATTTAAATATCACTTTAATGTAAATATGTATGCATGATATATGTTCTACCAGTTATTTTGAGTGGGTCCTGGTGAGCTTTTTGTATAGCACAAGTCACTCCCCATATACTGAGAAAATCGGAGATGTGGGTGTGGCAGGCTTTTTACTTTCTGCCTCACTGCTTTTGTTTCCTAACAGACACACAACACTGGCGAAAACAGACAACACGTGCTTCATGAATCAGTTCATCTAGTTTTGGACTACTGTGATTTTTGCAGTTATTCTGAATGAATATTTTCAAGATTGTTGGAATTTTTTAAAAGTGGTGTCATGGTCTTGCCGACCCCGTGTCAGGCTATTTTAGTTGTGATCCAGCAGACAGATCCAGCTATTGTCCTGGAGCAGATGGGAACTGCTTTCTTCCACAATGGCCTTGCGATGGTGGTCAAGGACCGGTCCGTCAATGCCACCTACCCCAACACCTCACTCTCCAAGGATGAAAGTCAACAAAAATTTATATCGGACTTCACAATGATCCATGCTCTCATTGACCATGTGGCTCATGTCCTACCTGCACTGTTCCTGGCCAAGATAGGGGACCGCGGTTGGAAGAAAGTCCCCATTGTGGTGTCTCTGTTTGGATCTTTGCAGAGCAGTCTCATGCTGCTCTTGGTGATCCACTTCCACTTTCCATTGGAGGTGATGTTTGGGGCGGCTATACTGTCTGCGATGTGTGGTGGCTTGTGTAGCTTCTGGTCTAGCGTGATGACACTGAGTCTCCTCAGCTCCACGGTGGCCAACCGGTCCAAGGTCAGTTTTTGGAGTGTTATTGAATTAAATACTTGAAGCAATCTTTCATTAATCTTTCATTTAAAATTTGAACTACTGTACATACAATTCATACAATTACCACATAATGTCATTTTTGTCTGTGTGTCACTCAAGCAGGGTACTCACCTGTATTAACTATAATTAAAGCATCCCCTTAACATAATTTCATTTTATAGATTTGCAACAAATCACACTAAGAAGCATGTTTTAAGATTTATATGATTCTTGCTATTTTTTCTTCAATTATAAAACATTAATAAAATCGACAAAATTTCTATTAATTTTTTCCATGTTGGTAGAGGATGACTTATTTCATTGCTTTCATCTGTAGACAATTAATCTAGATATGTCTCTCCAACACAAGAGACAAAATATACATTCTAATGTCCTCTGTTCTGCAAAATATGAATTATTGTCCTCAACATAACATAAATGATGTGTGTCTGTGTCCCACAAAGGCAATGGTAAAACTGGAGCTGCTGTGTGGGATCACAAATCTGGTGGCGAACCTGGTGTCTGGTCACCTGTTCCTGTTGTTCAGTTCCAGTTTGGGACGTGGGACCTTCCAGCTGTCTCTGAGCACATTGTTGATCCTGCTGTGTCTCATTCACGTTATAGTTCTGCTGCAGGTCAGAGTGTGTCTTCAGTATTTCCGGTTTAACTTGCAACTTTATGGAACAGTCTTTCCTGTTCCTTGGCATGACTGGAGATCGGTTGTTGGGTAGAAATTCTTTACTCCACCCACCCACAAGCACATCCATATAGTCACAAACAGGGTTTTAGAACTCCAAAATTTAAAAGCTGAGCTTCTTAACTGAGGTTTGAAAAAATGTGAACAACTGTGGGTCTGAAATCTGAAATTCGATGGTTCAACATGCATGTCAGGGTGCAGGATGTGTAGACAGATAGGGTTTTTAGGGTTTGAATTCTGCTTTGTCAATGAACTAAACAATCTGTACTATAAACTTTTGACTGGATTTCAGTCTAGCATGATTATCCAGAGACTAATATTTAAATGATCAGGAGATGGTAAATCACTCTGTCTTTATCTAATTTCAAGGTGAATGTAATTGAGCGAGAGGCTGAGGAGGGATACCAACCCGTTTCTGATGCCTCCACCAATGCTCCTGCTGGGATGAACAAGGTAAATGTGCTTCTGGTCTATGCAGCGACCATGTTGTACACATTTGGACATAATGGAGCCGAAAGCTTGCTGAACACATTTCTGATGAAGGAGCCACTCAACTGGAATGCTATTCAGGTGACTTGTTACTCTCTTTGCATGCGGAGCTGCGATTCTGGGTTTTATAGTTTTTGATTTTGATGCATCATCAATCACATTTTCAAAAAAAAGATTATTAAGCATTAAAAGGGAATGATAGTTGCCTAAATTTCTTTTACAATCACTTATATTGCAAACAATACATACACAATATATCTAAGGTTGTACCTCATTATCTTCATAGGTTCGTGTTCTTGTTGTCTTTGTTGTTTTTGTTATCCATGTCCCAAAAGGGTCCAAAAAAAATCCTGAATGGACAATTCATCTGATTTATTGGCAAAAGATAATGATATCCTGATTAATTATTAAAATCATCATGATTCTATGAAGCCTATTACAGCATTGCTCAAGAACACTTTGAAAACCTGTCAGTACACAAAGTTTGACAAATGGAATCCAAGTAAACAACAGCACCGAAACACTGGGAGTGTAGATATTATCTGTTATAGTGGTTAATATTTTATCTTCCTGTTGGGTTCTTCTGTCTCCTGCTCCAGTTGGGTTATGTTAGTGCAACAGGTTCTGTGATCAACATCACCAGTTTCCTGGGTGTTGTTGTGTTTCGTCGTTGTGTCGGTGAAATCTTGCTCATCCTGATCGGCATGGTGTCGTACGCCTCAGGAATTTTCTTGATGTCCTTTGTTACAACAGCCTACATGTTTTACCTCGGTAAGACTGAGCAGCTCAAACTGTGGTGCAATTGGTGGTGGATTATGAATTTTTGTTTGAATTTAATTCGTATAATGACCATAACTAGATTACATTACCTGAAATATGGAATGGGGAAGTGAATAGTTTTTCTTTGATAGTACAGTATTTATTAATAGGTTTTTTCAATCAACAAGGTACTCACGCAGATATTCAACCTGCCTGCAGGTAATCACAACAGTAAATGGAAAATAGCGAACAATGGTAGTTACAAAGCAAAAGTGAAATATGGAAATGAAATGCCCTGTTATGTTTTGTGCTAAAACAGATCAAACTACTGTACTTCAATTTTTGAACTGACATAGGGTGAGACAAAAGGGACTTGAAAGTAAATAAATCTATCAGTGTTTGTTTCCCCGCAGCTCGTACTCTCAACATGTTTTCTCTCATCCCATTGCCCATAATAAGAATTCTGCTGTCACAGCAGGTTCCAGCGTCCTCACTTGGTGAGTAACGCACACACACACACACACACATATATATAATGTGTGATGTATATATATACACAGTACATTCACATATATATATATACTGTGTGTGTGTGTGTATATATATATATATATGTGTGTGTGTGTGTGTGTGTGTGTGTGTGTGTGTGTGTGTGTGTGTGTGTGTGTGTGTATATATATATATATATATATATATATATATATATATATATATATATATATATATATATATATATATATATATATATATATAATTAATAACCAAGATCTGTAACAGATCAATGTTTGTTTAAAAGACAATATAAATGTTGGCCTCTTATCTTTATTTATGCATACATAATTAGACTCTTCTATCCTTTTTCCGATTAGTTGTCACTTTCACTTCACTCCACATATCTATGAAGCTTGCTAGTTTGGCATATGTCCCTGCCTTTACTGAGATCTACCAGAGCACATTGAGCTGGTTCCCAGGTTTCATCTTCACACTGTCTTCCATCGTGACAGTCTTGGGAATGATCCCCATCAGGTACGGTATGGGCAGTATATTGGCAGTGATGACGTGATTTTAATATTTCCTACCCTGATATAATGAACAGGAACACATTTTGAAATGTATGAATAATTTGTAAATACACTTCTTCTTATTGTAATATTTGGTTTCTTCCCCCTACAGTATCATCAGATGTAGATCACATCGTAGGCATCAGTATGAGAGGATTCCGGGAAACTGATGTAATCGCATGAAGTGACTTAGCATTGCTACAAAAAGAAAAGTGAGACTTGAAATCAGCCTTTATATCTTAAAATTTTAGATTTCCTACAGATATTGGCATGAGCAGACCAAAAGTTGTATGTTTACCCTAAAAGATTAAAACATGTAAATATGAATTATCTGTTATGTTTTCATGAGTCCTGTGTGAGTTAATATTCCATAGAGAAATAATTTCATTTGTATATAACAACCCAGTTTGACAAATCTTAAAGTATTAAAGAAAACTACTTATTTGTTTCCTCTTGTGAAACTTCTTGTCATGATCTGCTTAGGTGTCCTTTTGGTTTCCTGATTGTGGCTCGAGTCACGTTTGTGTTTCATTCTTTATATCAGTTAATTATACACCTGGGTTTTCTGTTAACACCTTTATAATATTCCTCTTTGCTCACTGGATGCAGAGGAATGCACACGAACAAGACGGGTGACAACTCCTGAAAAACCTGAACGCCACACTCAATATGCACAAATGTGACTCAAATTTTACCTCCCTTATTTTTCACGTGGTTTCCACACTATGTCCAGGTTGATGGCTTTGTCTGCTTCCTGCTTTGAACTTCCTCAAAAATAAAAAAATCTCACCCAGTTTCACAGCTAGTTCTTCTATTTGCATACACTCCCGACAGCCATTCCGTCTTAAAAGAACCACATTTCTTTTTCACTTCAGCGTAGTGAGTCGATGTGTCGCTGCACGTTCATTTCCAGTCTTTAACTAGCTAACCTGCCTGGCGCGTATAGCAGGGTGCACCCTAACCCTAAGACTACGTCCTCCCCCTCCCTGGAGGTCCTCATCAGAGGGCACTATGCCCAAAAGGCAGCACCTCCCACAGCCAACTCCTGTGAATTTAATTCCATGCATCCTTGTCCTAGTGCAAAGGGATTGAGATTGTTTTGAAACAGGATATATCAGTTCCATTATTTCCTGGGGTGACGGAGATTCTCACACCTCTATGAACCAACAATAATGGCTGGTCACAAGGGCGCCAAGACACACCATAGGTTAACCCAGGGGTCGGCAACCCGCAGCCTTTATAAAATAAAGACTGTTATCAAACATCATCATTGGACGACCATCACTGAGAGAACCATGCACACATTTTATTATTGTATTTGTTCTTTACAACATGAGAAATTTGGATTTGGGTAATACAGTAGAGTAAAACACACTCGCAGTGGAAAATTACACATTAATAATACATGAAGCAAATAAGGCAATGAAAATACATTTGAACTACCACACCATTTAAATTTAAAAAACTAGATAAAATTGGGTTAAGATGATCTGTATGTCGGATGCACAAAATCAGAAGAGTCGACAGTCCTCAGAGTGAATAATGCATTATTATTTTTTTCATTATGTGACTTTATATAAATATTTAGAAAAGGTGAAATTCGTGAGGAATTGCGACATGACATAACCAATCCGAACTACACATTTCAAACGGAGGCGGTAACGAACAGAAACCCGACATAAAACACTAGAAGAAGAAACTGAGAGACAAAAACAACAGGAAAAAAAATAAAAAGACAAAAAAAAAGTGGGAAATAGGGGGCGGGGGGGAAATAGGGGTAATTGTCTCTCCCACTGCTTTTGTTTCACAAATGACACGGGGAAAAGACGACGCGTCCATTATCATCAGAAAAAAGTTTCGCAACTTTTTATTTTATTTTTTTATTACTGGAAATCTTCCCATGAGTTCAGACTTTGACTCTGCTGTGATCATTCTCTAGAGCTCAGATCATGGTCCTGTGTCACCAGGCGGTCTCCTCGGTGCTCCGGGGGATAGAGCCGCTGCTCCTGCTGGAGCAGCTGGGCAGCACCTTCTTCTACGCCTCCCTCCAGATGGTGGTCAAGGACCGCTCCGTCAACGCCTCCTACCCCAACGCCTCCCTGTCCTCGGAGGAGAGCCAGCAGAAGTTCATCTCGGACTTCTACATGATCTACTACCTCATCCTCCAGGTGGCTCCGATCCTCCCTGCGGTGCTCCTGGCCAAGACAGGAGACCGCCGCTGGAGGAAAGCCCCCGTCGTGGTGCCCCTGTTCGGATACCTGCAGTGCAGTCTCGTCCTGCTGCTGGTGGTTCTGCTCCGGCTCCCGCTGGAGGTCATGTTCGGCGCCGGGACTCTCTTCGGGTTGTTCGGCGGCTTCTGCACCTTCTGGTCCGGCGTGATGACGGTGACGTCACTCGGGTCCACGGCGGCCGACAGATCCAAGGTCAGTTCTCTGATGACAACGCTTTAATGTTTGTATATGTAACATGTAGAATATATTTTGTACCGGTCCGTTGGTCATTTGGTACCGGGCCGCACAGAAAGAAAAAAATAGTTTACATTACTTTTCTTTATTTCGGAATCTGAAAGATGTTTTATTTTGAAAAGTGACGTCAGTGCAGAATGATGCATTCGTCTGTCAAGCGGGACAGACCAATGCATGCGTCCCGCTTGACAGGGCTCGGTCAAGTGACAGGTTACGAGCTATCCCTAAATTAAGTGCCCACAACTGCGTCAGTGTTCTGGATTAAAGTCAAGACAGATTATCCTGAGATCACCCAAAAAGTATTGAAAACCTTTTTTCTATTTTCAACCTCCTGTCTTTGTGAAGCGGGATTTTCTGCATTGACCGAAAAGAAAACCAAACTGCGGAGTAGACCGGACGTCCGGAACGCACTTCAGGTGTCGTTGTCTCCCGTTACCCCTAGATCAGCGGTCCCCATCCACTAATTCTCATCATTCCAATTATTATTATTTGATGACTTGTTCACACTTTTATTGGAAATGATCAGTATTTCTCCTACGTTGAATGCACTGATTGTAAGTCGCTATATTTCAAAATATACTTAATCAGTGCAATCACTTCAATCGAGTTTTTAATTTCATTATTTCTTACAATTATTTCGTTTACAGAGATGTTGATTATCAATTTATGAAAAAAAGAGTCATTAACGATTATCGAACAAATGTAGACCGGTCCGGTGAAAATATTGTCTTAGATAAAACTGGTCCGTGGTGCAAAAAATGTTGGGGACCGCTGCCCTAAGGGGCTCCGTATTTAATATATCTGATAATATCTTTATTTTTGTCAGAATATGTGTCACTAAAATAATAATAATCGGTACGACAAAACACAAATCCGCAATAAATACGACCCGGAATAAAAAAACAAATATGTTGAAGTTCTGCGTAAAACTTTAACAGAAGCATGAATGGAAAACATTGAAACTCCATATTTTGTTCAAAATATCGCAGAAGTGACGAATGAAATGTGATTTTGCAGCAGGAAACGTTTTGACATAAATTGTGAAATTAAAAAAAAACCCCTAATTGTCTCAAAATTTAAAGAACATTTTAATTTTTTTTTTTTTCAGTTATACAAGGCTTCATTGGATTGCCAATAATATCGCACTGATTCACATCTTGCACAATTTGAACAATGTCCCAACTTTTTTTTTGGAAGTGGCTTAAATAAATTTTAAAATTATTTCTGCAACATTTTCGTCAATTAAGAACACTCAATGTTTACTAAATTGGCCTTCATGGCAGATTTTGGTGTTTTGATCTGAAAGCAAAGATTGTAGACTTTTATCTCCAAGACTGGTGATGAGACATACAGTACATTCCTTAGATGTCTTTGTAAGAGATTATGTCCTGATATGTGTCCATGTCCACACAGGTGCTGATGAGAATGGAGCTGCTGTATGGGATGGTAGGTGTAGCAGGAAACCTGGTGTCCGGTCACCTGTTCCTGTTGTGCAGCTCCAGTTTGGGACGTGGGACTGTCGCGCTCATTGTGAGCGCACTGATGATCCTGTTGTGTCTCATTCATGCTGTAGGCCTTCTGCAGGTTTGTGTGGAATATTACACTGCATGCCCTTAAATCATCATCAAACATCTTCAAATAATTATTGTCAGACACCAATAATACACTTCATAATATATATATACTATAGACCATCTATCATGCAGCCCAAGCACTCAAAAAGAAATAAAACAAACATAAATCATGGCCCAGTTTAATGTGATGATATATCGTCGTTTCCTGGAAAACCAATCTTCGAAATATGACATTAACAAATAGCGATTTAGTAATTTTCTACTCTTT
Source organism: Antennarius striatus (assembly GCF_040054535.1). Lineage (NCBI taxonomy): Eukaryota > Metazoa > Chordata > Actinopteri > Lophiiformes > Antennariidae > Antennarius > Antennarius striatus. Next base: position 8,658,631 of record NC_090790.1, read on the forward strand.
TCAAAAAAAATGTGTACAATATTTTCAAATATAGATTTAAATGACAAATATTTTAATAACAAAGTAGTTAGGCCTTAATAAGTAACTGTTATGCCAGTAAAAGTGGAATAATGGTATACAAACATAAATTTAAACAATCATTCCATCGTGTGTTTTTTAGAATTTTGTTCTGACAGATAGTAATAAAATCATTAGCAATAAATAATTGGTAAAAACAGAAAGTTGTTAAATGTCCATGTCTATATATTAAATTCAGGTGAAAGTAATCAATCAAGACTCAAATGACGAATGCCAAGCCCTGTCAAATGCCCCCAGCGAGGGAACTACGGAGGCACCCTTGGAGATCAACAAGGTGAATGTGGCTCTGCTCATTGCAGCAGCCATGTTGTACGTATCTGGACACGATGGAGCCGTTGACATGCTGCCCACATTTACGATGAAGGACCCACTCAACTGGAACGCCACTCAGGTGAGATATTACTCTCTTTGGTTGTCAGCCTATGTTTAAAGGGTTTTTTTGTCACTTGTAAATAAGAGCGATTATAATCTGCAGTCCCAAAACCCAAAAAAGTTGTGATATTTTATCAAACAATAAAACACAATGTTTGTGACAAAGAGTCAGTTGCATTGTGAACAGTCCATAGACAATACAGTATCTAAGTCGTACTTACTGAAAATGTTTAATAAATTGGACAATTTCATTTGTTTTATAAATACTGTACATCCTTATTCCAAATATCATCCCAAAGTCAGAACAGAAGAAACAAAAGACAGTCCTCATCCAGAAATTTGTTTTGATCGACTTTTAATAAGAATTTCCTTTTTTTTTTATTTTTTATTAAGGAGAGTTACAGTATATTAATATATTTTTTCATGAAATGTATTCCTTTTGTGTCACTTCTAATTTGACTGACTTCTCTCTCTTCCAGTTGGGTTATGGAAATGCAGCCAGTTCTGTGATCAACATCACCAGTTTCCTGGGTGTCGTTGTGTTTCGTCGTTGCGTCGGTGAAATCGTGCTCATCCTGATCAGCATGGTGTCGTTCGCCTCGGGGATTTTCTTCATGTCCTTTGTTAAAGCGACCTACATGTTCTACATCGGTAAGTCTGGGCATCTCAACAGTGAGGCACAGTTTGTAATGAACATTTTTATCCTTCCTAGAAATGAATGCATGCTGCTTATGTTTTTTCCCCATTTACTGAAACAAATTTGAATCATCTTCACGGGTCCTATTATGTTCTATTAGTAAAAAAAAATACTGGTTGATGGTATTGAGAAAGGAAATAAAAATTCTGATGTGAACAAAGACAAGTTTAACTGACAAATTAAACAAAAAAAGAAAAAGGTACAACACAGTATGCGATTGACTAAATCACTAGGAGGGAGGGTTGGTTGTGGCAGAAAATGATTAAACAAAACCAAAAAACTCAGATCTAGAAATTCTAACAATCACAATAAATAAATAAATAATGGGACTAATCAAACCAAAAGATCCGCAAGTCAGTCCCACAAATGCAACGTTCCATTAACAAAACACAGCAACAGCTTTAATATCAGATGCCTTAAAATGAAAATAAAACGTTACCTACCATCTTCAAACTGGCTGAATCAAGTTCACAAAATACAGGCATTAGAAATGGTAACTGTGATCCACAGAACAAGATTAGCATCTCAATTACTGTCAAATGTGAGTTTTGATTTACTGGAGAGGTTTTGGGATTTGTTTTGTAAAACGACAGATTACACTACTTTCATTTTTTTAAAAATGTTTTCATTTCTCCACAGCCCGTTCTCTCAACATGTTTGCTCTCATCTCGATGCCCACGATCAGATCTCTGCTTTCTCAGCAGGTTCCAGCCTCCTCATGTGGTGAGTGCATGACTGCATTGTGTGCATCTTTTTTCTTTACTTGTGAAATAATTTCTGCATTTTCCAATCCAACTGTGATGATAATGCATCAAAACTCTCCTTTGCCTCCTCAATTTTCAAATTAAATACCACAGTTGAGTTGTACTTCACCTCCATTGTGTTGTGGTGGAGAAAGAAACAGATATATTAACACACTACCAAATTAAACCCCAACTATCTGTTGGATACTGTACTTCTCAATGAAATGAGAAAATACAGCTTTTGATTTGAAACATTATAAAAAGTATTACTACATAATAACTTTATTATTTTATTCAAAAGCATTCCAAAATCTGATACACTTGACTTCATTGTTTCATACCATTTGCGGTACATCCTGTGGTTATTTACTTTATATACTAAATGTTATAATATAATATGCATAGTGTTCCTAGTTGCCCAATTGCAACTGCAAATGTCTAAAGACACTATGACAGATCACCATGAATGCTTAAAAGATAAGGAATGTCTTTCTTTCCCATCAGGCATCACTCTCACCTCCCTCCAGGTGTCTCTGAAGGTTGCTGGTCTGGCATATGTCCCTGCTTTTACTAAGATCTACCAGAAAACATTGAGCTGGTTCCCAGGTTTCATCTTCACACTGGCTGCCACCTTAACAGTCCTGGGAATGATCCCCATCAGGTAGGGTATGGGCAGTCTACTGTTGCTGGTGATAAGAATTGATCCATTTAAGTACTACTTTATGGAAATGTCTATTTTTCAATCAAAGAAAAGGTAGTTTGTTTCATGTCTGATCTATTCAGTAGGTAATCACAACATTTGCAATTGTTTTAATCTTGGGTAAGCTACCATAAGATAAAATAAAGCTTTAGTAGTCCTATGTCAGCAAAATTACAGAGGTGACAAAAACTTCAAGCCCGTCAGCAACTTTTCAAAACTATAAAGAAGATAAAAAAACAACAACTCTTCTCTGTAACATTTCAAAACTGATATAGGGTGTGTTAAAATCATCTAATATGTCAACGTGTTTTCTATTCTGTGTTGATACGATTCAAACTATGAGTGAATAACAGACCTAGAAACAAAGCTCCTCTTATCAGAACATTTCCTCTCTCCTCCCTCCAGTATCGTCGGCTGTAGATCCCCTCAGAAGAATCTTAATGAGAAGATTCGGCGAAAAAAAGAGAACCAGCATCACAAGCCGTGAATGAGGGTTTTGCGAAAAGAGAACTGACGTGACATCGGCCAAAGAACTCCTGTTATCTTAAAACAGGACAGGAGGGTTTCCTACAGGATTTTACATAAACAGACAGGTTTTTATGCTTACCTTATCCTAGACTATAAAGGCTTATACTAAACATCTACATCGAAACCTGCGTGAAAATACATATGATCTTCAAAAGGTCTTCAATATGAAGTGAAAAACAAAACATTGTCATTAACAAATTGAAATGTGAACATCCCGTAGCGTGAACCCGCTTAAGGAGAGGAAGGAATAAAAAAGACTGACTCTACATTGAATGACGTTTCCTGTTGTGAAACTGCTGAATCTCGGATTTATCCACTGGCCAGTATTGAAATTGTGCAGTAAAGTCCTGCCTGAGAAACACTTGGGAATAAAACTGAGTGACAACTAACAGAGAGGCTTGAGGGGGAAAAGGGACACAATTGACACCCCATCCCTGCAGAAAACTGGATTGTTTGTGTAGAAAAATAATTTCAAATACGTACAAAAAATAATTAAAACATACTGTATACAAATCAAGAGTGACAACAGGGTGACAGCGCCCCCTTTAGGCAGTAAGGGAGAACAACATGTACACGACTGAAAACCAAAATTATTGTTCAGGATTTTGAACTTGGCATATTTTAAATTATCTTATAATTGTTTTTTATTGTTTTGCACAAAATAATTAATAAAGATGCATTTTATAATATTTTGTGGTGCATAAAAAGTCACACATATTGAGACATATGACCTATGATGTTTTATTTCATCTGTCTAACTCTTGCATGCAATTTGTCATAATCTTCCACTAGTCTTTATAGCCATTAATGGTTATGGGTTGTTTTTTGTTTGTTTAATTGGATTTGATGTTCAGGCAGTGCATCCAGCATAATAATTTTTATCACATAAATGGTAAATAATGATGTACATTTTAAATTACAGTATACAGTATATACTACAGAATTATAAGTTAAGACTTTCCTGCTGGTGTTTTGAGTCTTGCTGTCAGTGTTGGCTCTCAAACAGAAGACATTTCGTGCTTATTTTTCAACAGAATGCTGTCGTTAATAAATTCTCACAAGCTTTTCTCTTTTCTTAGTAAAACTGAACATAAAAAAACCCCCAAAACTTCACATTGTCACTCATGTCGAATGATTTGAATACCAAATCTCTGAGGTTACAGTTAAATACCTGCATCCAGCTGTGATTTTATCTCCTCTGGTAATATTTCAGGTCTTGTGGTTGTTGCACATGAAGTAGGGGCATTTAAAAAAAAAAAAAAAGTTAGCAAAATAATATCTAGCAACAGAAAATTTATCATCAGGTCTCAAAAATATACTTTTCCACAGCAGATGTATTATAAAAAGGAAGACATTGTTAGGGTTTATTAATCAGTGCATGTTGACCCATTACAAAGAAGTGGTTTAAAACTCACAAATGTTTCCAGGCATGTTTTTGCCCATCATCGCCGGTGGGTCTACCTGGGGGCCCCGGGCCCCTGGGCTCCTACAGACCGCTGGTGAATGTAGTTTACTGCTCTCCCTTCAGATACTCATGCGTCTGGCTCAGATCCCTCGGTAAATTCAGACCGTGTGGGGAAGAGGAAGTGTCGATCTTCGTCACTGCTTTCATTTTCAGTCTCAGACGGACACGAGTGGTTCTAGGGAGAGGCGTCTGTAGATTATTTAATCTGAAGTTGTCTCGTTTAGATTGTCGTAACTCTTTAAACCATCATGGTCCAGCCGAGCCGGTGCCAGGCGGCCGTCACGGTGCTCCGGGGAATCGAACCCGTTCTGGTTCTGGAGCAGCTGGGCAGCAGTTTCTTTGATACCGCGTTGCTGATGGTGGTGAAGGACCGGTCCGTGAACGCCTCCTACCCCGATGCGCACCTGTCCAGAGAGGAGAGCCAGCAGAAAGCCATGACGGACTTCTACATGACCTATAACCTCGTCATCCTGCTGACCACCATCCTCCCGGCGCTGCTGCTCGCCCGGTTAGGGGACCGAAGCCGGAGGAAAGTCCCGATCGTGGTTTCTCTGGGCGGGTACCTGATGTCCAGGGTCGTCCTGCTGCTGGTGGTTCTGTTCCGCCTCCCGCTGGAGGTCATGTTCGGCTCGGCGGCTCTCTTCGGGTTGTGCGGCGGCTTCGCCGCCTTCTGGTCCGGCGTGATGACGGTGGCTTCTCTCGGCTCCGCGGCGGCCGACAGATCCAAGGTCGGTCAACTGGTGGTGGTGCTTTGTTTAAACACACCTTTAATTACATCATTACCATGACAACGTTATAATGCTGTATAGTGTATACTTAATTCATGGCAAGGTTTACTTTGACTCCTAGTCTGGATTAATGACAGGTAAAGTCAGGTAAAGCAATGACCTCTCTCTGTAGGAGATGAGGTCAGAGCCCCTCTGCTGACCTCTGATGAGGTGATGGTGTGTGTTCATGTCTCTCTCACACACACAGGTGCTGATGAGAGTGGAGCTGCTGTATGGGATCACGGGTCTGGTGGGCAGCCTGTTGTCCGGTCACCTCTTCCTGTTGTACAACACCAGCCTGGGGAATGGAACCTTACTGCTGTCGTTGGGCACACTGATGAACCTGCTGTGTTTCATCCACTCAGCAGTCCTGCTGCAGGTCAGTGAGTGTGTGGGATACCACAACCTACAATCTATTCTATTTCACTCTATTTATTCTATTTTTATGTGTGCACGAAGGACAATTGTATTGTCATTATATTTTGACTTACTGGTTGTTAAAAAAAACCACATCTTTAATAGATTTGAGGTATTTTGTGTGTACAGATGATGATGAGGAATCACTGGAACAATTTAATTGTATTTCATTTAACAGATAAGTGTTGGTAGTTGTTGGTATATTGACAAAAGGCTCCGTCCAGGTGAAGCTTCAGTGACTTAAGAATTGTTTCTGAGGTGGTAATTATTCCCATCAGGTCTAACTGGATTCCATTGTGACAATCATGAACTCAGAGCAGCCAGAGTTCTTGGCAGAAGCAGTAACACTGATAGAAGCGGTATTAAACGCTGACACGTGTTCGTTTGTTTTTCTACATCTTAATTCAAGGTGAAACAAGCCACCAATCAAGAGGCAGAGGAGGATTCCCAGATCCTTTCTGACGTCTCCAGCACCGCCGCCGCCACAGAGGCTCCTGCTGGGATCAACAAGGTGAACATGGCCCTGCTGTTCGCCGCCGCCGTGCTGTACGTGTCTGCAGTGGGCGGAGCCGTAGAAATACTGCCCATGTTCGTGATGAAGGAGCCTCTCAGCTGGACCGCCACTCAGGTGACGCGTTGCCCTCCTTACGCCTGTGTTTTTAAGTTTTTAAAGGCATTTATGTTGAAGCGTGAAACATGAAGTAACAAGGTTTTTGTTTTACTTGTAAATTAATTGTGATCCAATCCCAACTTTAAAATGTTTGACGTATTCTATGAAGGATTAATTAAACTGAATCCATGTAAGGATTCAGGATGATTACTGAATGTCACTTTTACTTGGGTTCTCTCACTCCTTCACCAGGTGGGTTATGGAAACGCAGCAGGTTGCGTGATCTTCATCACCAGTTTCCTGTGTGTCGTTGTGTTTCGTCGTTGCATCGGCGACATCCCGCTCATCATGATCGGCATGGTGTCGTTCGCCTCGGGGATTTTCTTCATGTCCTTCGTTACAGCGACCTACATGTTCTACATCGGTAAGACTGAGCAGCTCAAGACGGCGGCGCAGGTCTCTTCTGTCTGCAGCATTGACTCATTGTATTGGCTGCTGGTGACTAACAGATAGACGTTTCCAACTTTTGGTCTTTCACATGTGACCTGATGGTTCAACAAGCAGTTTAGTCCCCCCCCCCACCAAAAAAAAAAAGGGAACCGGTTCTCCGTTCTGGTTCTGGTGTGTTTTTTCTTCACTGGAAAAAGTCCCCTTTATTTTTCATGGTCTCTGAAGGATAGAAAGTCATGATGAGTGGTTGGTTGGTTATAATCTGCTTCAGCATAACTAGGACATACATAACCTTCGCACTCAAATTACACAGTTATGTGTCGTCTGTTAATTTCCAGGATAAAGAAATGGAATGCAGGTATTGATTGCCCGATAAGGTTTTGATACTACTTGGTACGGGGTTCTGTCGGTCAATAAGTTAAAGTATTCAAACAGATACCAACCCAGAATGAATGGGTGTGATTGTTTCTCTGCAGCTCGTTCTCTCAACATGTTTGCTCTCATCCCGATGCCCACCATCAGATCTCTGCTCTCACAGCAGGTTCCAGCATCCTCATGTGGTGAGTAACCAGCGTGGTGCACACACACACACACACACACACACACACACATACACACAAACTCCCACCAGAACACAATTAAAAATCAGATACAGTAATTTTTATTTACATACAGTATTTATTTATTTTTGTATATTCATTTTTTATTAACATAATCAAAAATTAGTGTCCACATATAGTTGAACAGTTAGAAAAGCACGTGTAAATTTAAGTGGGGAAATTTGAGGATTGAAGTTGTCAAGATAACTGTCTTGGATTACTAAAAGTACAGTTTATGTAATTGTTATGAAAAATGCAATCCACTGTGTTGGAATGGAGGAAGAAATCTCAACATCTGTCAAATTAAACCAAAACTGTCTGCTAGATACCATTCGGTAAAATGAGATTATACAGGGTTTGTAACTTAGTTGGACTTATCCCAAGTGTATAAATATCAAATTCAAAATATATACGAGTATACCACTTTCAAATTTGAGAGAACTGATTTCTTTACTTCATACAAGTGTTGTGTTGTTGTTGGAGTGTCTGTGGTACATTCTGTGGTTGTACAACAAAAGGTCAAAGATCAGAAAGAAGTTGAGTATGTCAGAGTGAGTACAAGAGGAAGTCATGGAAACGGAATTACAACAATACATTTACTCAAAGTCTAAGGTCATGGAGAGGTCATTGAATAAATCAAATATTATCTGATACCGACTTAGTGGAACATTAACTTTGAAGAGGAAATTTAGCTTTGCAGATGAAAAGTCAACCAGTCTGGCTGCTTTATTTCAGATCCTGTCGTGGTTCAATTCAGATTATATTCCTTCCTCTTTCACATCAACACACGCTGGTGGAGGTGATTCACCAGCGGTAAGGGAAGTACTGTAGTGTTATTTGTTCTCAGGGTTTTTCTGCGTGTTTACTTTGACATTGGCGTCTGTTTGAGAAGTCAGTGCAATGCAAACATCATAGCTGAGGCCTGGCTTTCTTCCTGTGTACAAGCTATTTGACATTTTCACGCTTTGCTGTTTGTAGAGCAATATGAGATGTTTATTGAAATACGTAAGGTGTCTGAAACAAACGTTTTTCTTCAAATTCAGCAGAACTTCAACATCAGTTGCATCTTCTGGCATGAACTTGCTTCTGTGGCATATATTTCATAAATGTAAAACAGTTGTATTCAGCGGATCCACTTTAAAGGAGTTTTTAAAAAGATGTAGTCCTACACTTTGATTTCTGATTCTTATTTTACTTATCTGTCATGTTTCTGTTCTTCTTCCCATCAGGCATCACTCTCACCGCCCTCCAGTTGTCTCTGAAGTTTGCTGGTCTGGCGTACATCCCTGCCTCGACGAAGATCTACCAAAAAACATTGAACTGGTTCCCGGGTTTGATCTTCTTACTCGCTGCCACCTTAACAGTGCTGGCGATGATACCCATCAGGTATAGTGTGGACAGTAAATTATATAAATGTAAAATATATCAAATTGGATTTAAAAATGTAATAAAATTAAAGTGAAAAGGATTATTTCGGAAAACAATTTGTCACGGAAATAGTTTTAATTTATTTCAACTAAATTTTATAACATATTCAGCATTTTCAAAATATATCTTTTTTTAGCTCCTTTTTTTGCAATATAATGTAAAAGGATCACTCTTGCTTTGTATGCACTGGAGCGTAAACTCAGCTTAGTTTAAAGTGTAAAAACGGAAACAGCTATTTGTTTTGCATGTCATTCTTTTTTTTACTTGTTTCTAGGCTTGGTTTTTCATTCATTTATTTAATGGATCAAATTTATATCACTCTTTTCTGGACACTCAAAACACTCACAGTGGTTCCATTATTATTTACCTCCTCATTCATATTTACTGATGGTGAACTACATGCACATGTGTATCAGCTGCCCTGGGGCAGATTGATGGTAACGTGGCAGCCAATCTGCACCAACGGCCTCTCTGAGCACCACAGGAGCATTCACACACATTTACACTCCAGCGAATGCCCTCACTATTTCTTAACCAGGAAAGTCCCATCCAAATCACACATCTGTTTTTTCATCCGGGCCAAGAAGCAGCAACAGAATACGCAGTAAGAAAAATAATACAGTTAAGAATAGTAGTAATGGAACACATAATTACAGATAATAAAATATTAAAACAAGTAACATAAAATAATCAAGAAACTCAGCTAGCATATATCATCTTAAAAATAATGACAGCGTCTGCATTTCCAGGTCATTTATCATGGATTTAAAAAGCTTAATAGAGACGAGGCTTTGGAGTCTGAATGAGTTCTGTGAATTGTTCTGAAGGGGCACACTACTGACATTCCCTTTTCATACTGTGTGTATGAGCACTGAGGAAAATCCGTGTGACGACATCCTGAGAGTCCAGTGTGTAAGTAAGGACAGAGGGTTTAAGCTGATGTTACGTACACAAATAGTTTGGAAGTAGGCCAGGAAGACATTTATGAACAAGTCTTAAGCAGTGATTGCTTGGATGGTTTCCATCCAACCCTGGAATTGAGGTTAACAATTTGTGATGGAGATGAGACTAACATATGCAATTTCCGGGATTAATAAAGTATCTATCTATCTATCTATCTATCTATCTATCTATCTATCTATCTATCTATCTATCTATCTATCTATCTATCTATCTATCTATCTATCTATCTATCTATCTATCTATCTATCTATCTATCTATCTATCTATCTATCTATCTATCTATCTATCTATCTATCTATCTATCTATCTATCTAACATATGCGCTGCCTGCGCATTGGGAATAAAGATCTCCATCATCCAATGCAGGTTTTTAAAAAGTGTAGCAGCAGAATTCTTTTCTAAAATAAAATAGTCAACATTAGATTAAAAAGATAGAGCCATCACTTTAAAACACCCAGATATTTAATAGTGAACAATATCAGTAGTCGATCCATCAGGAGGTTTCTTTGGAGGTGGGTTGTCTAACTTGTTTGTGCTTGTAGAGAAGAGCATTAGTTTGATTTTGTCAGCATTCAACACATCTCATCAGATTGTTTCCTCTGTCCTCCCTCCAGTGTCATCGGCTGTAGATCAGCTCAAAGGCGTGACTATGAGAAGATTCGAGAACACTAATGGATCTGACGTCGTCAGCAGCACGTGACACCATGTTGGTACAAGGAGGGAATTGAATCATGAAATCAGTAAGAGAAGAGTGTTTAATCTCATTCCCTTGGATATTAAAGCTGTAGTCCCCTCAAGACAGAAGGATTTCCTTTAGACGGTTACATGATGTACAGTCAGTATGTTTTTTGTTTACATGAGATTTTTATATTAAAAAGGTGAATACAAATTAGCTGATATATTTTAATGAGTTCTGTATTGATATTGTACATCTGTACAGATAATTACATGAAAATATCATAAAGCAGTTCAACAGAAGGGCTTAAATTGTTAGATTTTTGACATCAGCCAAAGACAAAGTGCCACAAATGCAGCAACATACGTAATGTAATTTCAACATAATGATGTGTCAGGGATAAAAATCACAAACTGAAAAGCCCCTTCATTAGAGGAAGGAAGAAAAATGACTGTATTCGCTAGAAGTTGCCTGTAACTGCTGATTTTTTTTGGTTTACAAAAGTTTAGAAATGTATTTTGTATGATGTTTTATTTCGGTTGTTAGACATTTTCTTTTATGTGTGGTTACTCATGCGTGTCTTTGTCGCCATCAATTTTTATCGTGGTAGTTTAATTCATTAAAAGTGTAAAGAACTTGGAAATACACTAATCAATCTGAATTTATGATGTTTTGATAATTGATTTTAAGCTTTTCCACTTTTACCTGTGTCACTGTATTATTCTGTAGGGACTTTGTCACCATGAAGAAAGCAAATCTCATAGTGCATCGTGTCATTCTGCTTTATGTTACTGAGTGGATTTGAAGGGAAGTCAGTTTACTCCATAAATTGAATGAACACAATTATTTTTTCAGTGTCTGACAGCCTGGAGTATTCCAGGGTAACTGCTTCTCCAGGGTCAGTTTTCTGAGTGTTTCAATAAATAAAAGTTATAATCTTTTTTTATTTTCCGGATGACTATCTGTTTCTTTCTGAGCAGTTTGAAGTGAAGACTGAACATCCAGAAACAACACGTCCTTTTCTTTCCCTAAATTCAATCAGAGGCACGAGTATGAGAGGAGTCAGGGAGGTGTTGGCAAAAGAAAGGAACTGTTGAATATTTCTCATCACCCAATGGGATTTCGACATAAGTGTATGCAAAAATACCAAAGTGAAAACCCCTAACAGAGCGGAAGGAACAACAATAATAAAAAATAACAGTATACTGTGACCACTTAATGAAACAATTTTCCTGTTGAGTAATAGTGGCTGACTTTAAGTGTTCACAAATTTTATTTTATAAAAAAAATTCATCTTAAATGAAAGAAATAATATTAGTCTATATATAAAACCAAAATGATGCACTTTATGGTATTTAGGATGTTTTTTGCAGGAATTATAACATCTGAACCTGCAGGAGAGGAAAGTCTGACAGACGGGATGTTAACTGGTGTTTTGACATTGATGTAGAGTATATAATACTTCATCTCAGCTGTTGGACAGGTTCTGCTTTGCGTGTGCAAACATGCATGCAGTTCATGTATGAATTTCTCTTTGTTTCTTTATGTTGTCATTTAAAGATACACTTTTGGTCAGTTTTGCTTTTGGTGGTAAAAAAAAACAACTTGTGACCTGTTGAACTCACTGATGAATGTAAGATGTGACAGACTGTACAGTGATTGACTGAATGACTTCAGACAGTGTGTATGTATGTGTATGTGTGTGTGTGTGTGTGTGTGTGTGTGTGTGTGTGTTTTATTTCCAGCCAGTTAGACAACCTGGATTACTTCTTGGGTGTTTGCACTTTATGGTGTAACCGGTTCTGGTCCCCATCAAGGGTTGCAGCTCCTGTGGCGTTCAGCTCCAACTTTGTTAGTGAAGTCTTTTTCACAAGAGGCAGATCTTACATTTCTCTAACTCAGGGGCCATTATTTTAAACAGAGGGGCCCAATATACAGTTATGTTCATAATAGTAGTATGTTTACAAAGGTGAGTAAACCTCAAAATTTTTCAGATAAATTCTATTTTAATGCACACAAATGCTTTGGAGACGTTGCACATTCTATTTCAAAGGAAAAAAAATTGAAAAAATAGTAACTGAAGTTGATATTTTAGAGAAAGTCAAATATGTTCACAAAATAGCATATTGTTGACATCTTTATTTACAAACTCAAAAATGTACGGTATAAACTAAGAAGCGCTTGAAGATTCAACTTTGAGAATCATAAAGTAATATTTAGTTGCGTATCCATGTTATCTGATGACTGATCAGATGTTTCACTTGTTTTCTCATTGGTCCTACATATCCAAAGCAAATTGAGGTAAAAACCAAGTTATGACTGCAAGTGTTATTAAAATCCAAATAAACAATGAAAGCTCTGAATAGTGTACACACACACACACACACACACACACACACACACACACACACACACCTCAGTTTAAACCTCTCATTCACGTTTAATTCATCAGGTTGGTCTTTAAATCTGATCTTCACTGGATGACAAGAAAAGATGGTGAAATTTGACTTCGAAACATTTGTACAATAAAGAAAATCCAACATGACATCCGTCGAAGCTTTCCTTTTTAAATGCTGGTCCAGTGGTAGCCTCCATCGTCTGTTTGCGTGACGAGTTCTTAACACAAAACCAAACTGAAACACAAAAACACGTCTCGAACAAGTCGACACCAGACAGCTTTATTTATTTTTTTTGGCAACTTCAACAAAACAAAGTATTTGAACTTTTCTAGCAGACACATCTGCCAGGGTTGAAGCTTAATCTATAGTGCAAAATTAAATCAGCAGGCACAGAGTAGAAGATGGGGAGTTTACATCAGCCATGAGTAAGAATAAGTAAATAATGAGACAATTGCTGAGATTCCACTTAGTATTGTAAAAAAAAAAAAAAAAAGTGCCCCCCCACTCAGTTTTTGGTTATGCAGGATTTACATTGCTGGTAAAAATCTCCCAAATCCCTTCTAAGGTGTGTCCCGTGCTTATTGTTAACCAAACGATGATCTGCTGCTTTCATATAAAAATAGACTCCGCTGTATCGTATAATTCAGATATATCAGGGTATAGTGAATACACAGTATGTTGCATTAAGAACAAAAACAATTTTCAATCAAGTCTGAATGATCACAAAAGTTGTGCGTGCTCAGATATTATGTTGGTGTAGATTCTAGTTATAGCAGGTAAGTCCACAGATGCCATCAGATAGCAGTAACATCTGATTCAATAAATAAGTGTATTCAAAGTAAACTTTTTAACTCCTTACAAACTTTTTAAACATCAAATTATACTTCGGTTACGGTGAACATTTATTAATGGTTGAAATGTGAAAAATACTGTGAAGAAAATGTGAAAAATTATGCCAAATTTATTACAAGCGTGTAAGAAAAGATCGAAAAAGGCAAACGAGAGAAGCATGGATGAGCCTACATCAGACCAACAGAAGTCTACCCCTCGAGATCTGAATATCCAAACTGCTGGAAATGAAAGGAGTTGCTGTGAGTCACAGTTTATACTGTGTATCAGGAGAGTCTGTGGCAGAAACATGAAGCAGACCGAGGGTTTCTGGCGTTTATTATGGGCTATGTACAGGTTTCAAAGTCATTATACAGACAGAATTTCAGTGGAAACATTACAAAACTCCTCTGGGTACCTTTAAGTTCAGAGTGGAATTGAATGTTTAAGTACAAATACAGTAATTTAGCATCAGTGCATCCTCAGTACTGTCTGCTGTAAGTGGAGCAGTGAAACCACACTGACAGCTTCTCTTCATCTACTTCATGTAGCTGCACTCATAATGAACGTGTCAAGATGTTTTTTGCGGCGTAATGCCACCTCACTGGCATCGGTGAGTAAGAGGACCCAGTAGCCGCTTTGTGCTTTTGAAGGGTCAATGGAAAAACATGAGGAGTAAATACAATGAAGAAGTACCAAACTCAAGTTTGCAAAGCAGCAACAGTCACTTCCTCTCATCGCTGTCTAACAGCGGCTACACTGAGAAGCTCCAAAATGTGACAGCAGCTTGTAAAAGACATTCAAAGACAGTTGGACCAAAGAACACAACAAAAACAACCAAAAACAGTTGTTTTTTTTAACACAGGAAGGCAGAACTGAAAACATCCATTAAGCACCTTATTCTGAAAATTTTGTCAATAAAAAGAAACTCAGGAATTTTTTTTTTAACTTAATGGAATAACAGCTTTTTTTCCCAGTTTGCTACAACACAAAAATAAATATTAAAATTGGCATCTTTTAACATCTGTTCTCACAATGTTGTGCGTTTATTACTTCGCGTTAAATTAAACGAGCTTTAACGTCAGCTGAGCCAATCACCCACTATATTTGAGCGATTACTCTGATCAATTATGCAAAATCTGAATCTACTAAAGCAGCTTTAGCTGAGATTACCTGCTGTCTTCTGACAAAAGGTTTAAGTAAAGGCCACATCAGCATCATTTGGAGAAAGAAAAGTTGAAACGGGTACAACAATAGGATGTTGATCGTACGTGTAGTGGCTGTGACATCGTTCCTCGGAGTCATCGGACTGATCTCTTTTCCACATCATTTAGTTGACTGCATACGTTGAAATCAAAAGAGCGATTACATTGTTTATGCAAAGTGTTATTCTGACTTGTACAGTTTTTGGGGAATTGGTTTGTCTAACTCGCCAGTTGCTAGCATGATGCTGCAGACAATTCCAATAGAATCAACATATTTGAGCTAAACCAGGTCAGAATCAGCCTTTGAGACATTTTTAAACAACACACATTATGATAACATCTTGTTTTGAATGCAGTTTGCCGTTTTAAGAGATGGTCTTTCGAAGTCACCCATGCAGCTGAATGCAGAATTTACATTTGACTCAAAAATGATACAACCTTTTAGTTTTGTTTAAATGGAATAATTGACAGAGTATCATTAGAATCTCAGCTCCTGTTTGTGTGGATTTCATTATGTAAATAAGGGACACGTTGCAAAACGATTGAATTTACAGACAGAAAACAACAGCAGTTAAAACAAGAACCAAGGCAGTCAGGGACTGCAGCATCCCGCGACTTACCCTACTTCCAGGGTAGGTCAGGGTACCCTGAAAGTAGTACCTGGACTAGTGCATAGCTTTAACCTTTTAGGGTAGGTTAAAGCTATCTATGCACTGGCTTTGACCATAAATCAAAGCTAGTGCGTAGGTAGACCAAAGCAGTAGCTTTGAACTATGGTCTTACTCACACTGGCCTTCTCCCTCGTCTTTCTATTCTTATCCGGTTCCTGAGTGTACAAAAGTTGAAATTTCACCTTGAACTAGTTTTCTCAAGGTCAAGGTAATCTCATTTCCATCCCTTTTGCAGCCCGAGTAATCTTGGTTTCATCTTTCTGTCATCAACAGTTGCAAACGAATGAACGCTTACAATTACATCACCGCTTTGAAGGATGTAATGAATGTAGAACATCAACTTTATGACCACCAGGTGGCGCTCCTGCACTGTCAAACTAAATCAGCTGTGAGGAGCTCTGCTTAGCTCCATAGTTTAAGAACTAACAAGAAAAATTCTTTTACACGCATATAAATGAATTTCCCAGAAAAAAACCCCAAAACATTCACCTGTGGCACCAGCAAGTGGTTAAAGGCAGTGCTTTGAACCGGTTCATTGAACGAAAACAAAAACCAGAAACTTTTTGTATTTTGGTAGGAATGAAAACGAAACCAAAAACTTTTATTTTTTTTAATATTGTGAAACAGAATCGGTTATTCAAAATAACAGTGACCAGTTAATATCTTTTTTCTGTTTCGTTCAACAGGGTAAACACTGCAGTGTGTCAATCTTAAAAACAGTCCGATTTAGACTCATTGGCTGCAGCCACCAGAGTTCCCCGGACTCTGCTCTGAAACTTTGAAGCTTTGTTGCATCATAAGCTGGGTCAGTGCTGAAACATCACATCATAAAGCTCTGATGTCATAGCAACTTAAAACGAATCCCAAGTTGATTTTAATAGCAGGGAAAACAGAAAAATGGTGATAAGAATACAACTTGATGAATGAAAATCTGCAAAGATAATTGTTTTTTTTTGTTAATTTAATTTACTGCTAATGTGATGCTTTTACAGGCATTGTTCCACAGCAGAGTTTCTGGTGTTTTATTCTGGGCTTTTGCAGTGACAGAAAAAATAAATCTTACGGAGTCTCTTCTCACCAAATTATATCTGCTTTCTTCAAGTTATTTTTCAGGCTTGGTGAAATGTGAGCATGAACAGAGCGAACAGAAGCTCTCTAGGAATTACAATTAAACAAACACACATACTGTTAATTGAAAATATGAAGTAGAAAAAGTTGATAAGAACAATGGCAAATTTAAAAAAAAAAAAAAAAGTCTGTACATGGTTTGTCTCTCCTCTTTCCCTGCTTTCCTTGAATGCGACTTTCATTACCTCCTTCGTGGGTCAGACCTCTGGGAGGGAGTCGACTCCCCTGCATGAGAACTGAGTCCAGCCGTTAGACAACACGTCTCGGTTGGCTCTCTTCCTTGGCGTGAGAGCGCGTATGACACAGGAGGGCAAAGGCACGAGGAAGAAGCGTTTCAGTTCGTTTTACTCGTTTTGTCCTCAGTCTGTTTGTCCTGGAGGAGACTTACGAGTGACTCCCATGCTGCCTGGTGCTGCAGAGATGCATGAGGATGAGGTGAAAGAGGAACACAAAGGGGAGACGCAGTGAAACAGGAGGAATTAGTCAATGTTTCATTTAATTACAGATTTTAGACACACATGTACAAAGAGGGAGCTTATATTACCAAAACATGAATTTATTTTCATTAAAAGTTTTTTAGATGATTCTGCTGTGTTCAAAATGACAAAAAATAAATCCCTTCCCATCTCCTACATTGTGCTTTCTTGTGTACCTTTTCGTAGCTGGCAATGTTTTTGTCGGCCATGCCTGTGAGAAGATTTTTGAAGTCCTGTCTCTTGTTGATTTGCCAGCGCTCCCAGTCGGCCTTCAGGTCTGCGTTGAAACACTCCATTTTGTCCTGGCATGTCTCCACCTCTGATGGAATCTACGTTGACAAAGAAAACTACAGCTACAGGGGGCCTCGTAGGACATAAAACAAGACTACAGGTGACAGAACTACAACAATGGGGGAAGGGTTTTTAACAGGAGGGTTCTTTTAATCTCAAATCTTTATAATACACTGTACTATTTTTTTAATTGACTGTGGTGTGTTCATAAAATACAAACTAATTCATTGTGAATCACAATTACAATTTATTATCCAAATGTTCCATTTTCTATATCTACATGTTTTTTTTTCCAGATCTACATGATTCTTATGTGCAAACTGAAATAAAAATTCAATCCTACTTTAATTTTCTAATTAGTCACTTTCTAATAAAAACAACCACAATATCAAAACTAAGCTTTTGAAAACTAAAGTGACAGTACATTAACCATTTTATTACAACACTTGTAATAAAATGGTCAAATGTTACATTTATAGACCGCAGTTTAAGGAAGAAAAAAAAAGTTCTGTCCGGTGAACTTCAGACACGAATGGCACAATTTTACAGCGTTGGAGAAGCTTCACATTCGAAGTAGAGGAAGGAGGATCCTTACCGGCGTACTGTCCTCCTGTTTGCGCAATATGGCTGCTTCGAATTTACACTCGTACTCCCCCTGGCTCTGATCTCGCTTCCTCAAAACATTCTGCAGTCAAACCACAAAACATTGTCTGTTTGAAGGAGATGATTAAACAGACAAAACATGCTGACTCCGCAACTTAGTGTGCTGATAACACACGTAGTTTGGTTAAATGTCTCATCCTCAGCTTTGGGTCAAGGGTTACTCGGCTGAAAGACAGCGTGTAATTGGTTGTGTAGATGTGCCTCCCAATCTGAACCACAGACTAATTTAAAAAAAGCAATATTTTAGTAACCAGGAACACTCACTATGAATGATTTGCATGACTGTTGATGCAGAACACTCCCCAGAACATTAAAAACATATTCCCTTCACATTTCTACTTTTCTTTTTAAAGTCAACGCCAAATGGAACAATTTTCCAGTTCTGCTCCAAGTGAAAAGGATGGAAAACTATTTACACGCTTGCAAACCGACATCAAAGCTTCGCAAGGGGGAATATTTAACGTGTCTTGACCACCACCGCTCACCTTCATGGACTCGACATACAGGATGTACTCTCTGAGAACGGGAAGGAAGTCCTGGGTCATGCTTTCACTGTGGTCCTCCAGCACTCTGCAGCAGGTCGTCACACAGCCAGCTACGCTCTCTAGGGGGTGCCTTAGCACCCGCTCCGCCATCGCCCAGTTGGAGTACACCGTGCTGTATTCTCGCATCTCCGTCAGGTACTCTGGTGGGGGGGGGGGCAATGTTACACAGCCAAATAAATGAAGACTGTTTCATTCATCTAAATGACATAGGGATATCGTTTCTACAGGATTTCTTTTGGTTGTTGGATTTCGTCACATCTAAAAGCCTTGAACACTTGGTAACAACGAGTCTCTCTCAAAGGCAGATGACATTTACAGTCTGTCATGCGTTAGTGAGGCCTGCAGTTTATCACCTCCCACAGCCCAAAGGTCTGTGATTTTTTTATTTTTTTTTAAATCACAGACCTGCTGATGTGGCCTTTACTTAAACCGTTTTTTTTTTTTTTTGCATGACATAAGCTAACCACAAGCACAGTGGAGCACCAGTAAACAGGTCAGGTGAGAGGAGGCGTAGCGTGTGAGGAGAGCTACTCCAGCAGCACAAATGCCGGTTACAAAATGTTGCTTCACAGCACTGGAAAAAATAAAATACATGTGAAGATGGAACCATGATGTGGCTTCAGCTACATAACATAACTCCCTTAAGTTATTTGATTCAATCTAGAATAATAAAATTATTCAGGTGCCAATTTAGCACACTTTTAAAAGAAAACTTCTTTCAGTTTTTCTTTATTAAACATAGTCTTTAATTTATTCATTTTTAAATTTGATAGATTGTCATTATATATTAATGGATCACTAAATTAGCAGAAAACACTAACTCAAGGTCTCTCCAGTTTTAAAATATGATTCAGTTTTGATTCTGTACCAACAAAATATAAAGTAAATGCAAAACCAAATCAAAAACCTGGATGAATCTCGTGTTCTGATACCTGACTGCTCCTTGATGATCCTCTGAGAGATGCGGTCGATGGTTCCCAGCTTCTGGCTGAAGGTTTCCAGGTAATCTACCATGGCGTTGAACTCGGCCGGCCTCGCCCGTAGCTTGTAGCCGCCGGCCACCTGCTTCACGGACTCGCCCACCTTGGTCAGCAGAGCCAGACCCTGGCGTTTGTTCAGGTCCTGCAGACACAGCGACAAGCAGATGATTCACACAACGCAGCCATGACGATCAAATCCTCAGACTGTAATAATCTAAGACCTAACATGCTGAAATCTGAATTCATGAACCCTCTCAGCTACTTCTGAAGTTTCATTTTTTTGTTTTATCACATTTTACATTGAAGATTACACATTTTAAGACTTTCACCTTGTTTTACTGCTGCAATGACCTCATTCCATCTCAGAGATCAATAAAATCCTATCCTGTGTCTCAGGTATTTCAAATTTAACTTTGGACTGTTGCAACTGAAACTATTTAATCTGCATAACAACACAAAGGACACAGTTTTCACAGTTTTGCGAAAAAAGTTCCCGTCTTACCTTGGCAGTGAGAAAAGCGTGAAGGTGTGGGTTGAAAGAGAGGACGGGGTGGTCTGCGACTCGCGTCAGGTACTTGTCCAGAGCTTTCATCCTCGTCTCCACAAACTCCTCCGAAAAGCGGTCGACCACGCCCTTCATCACAAACTTTTCCGGCAATGGCTAAAAATAACAAAGATGGGCGAGGAGGAGGCATGAAGAGCACAGTGTAAATACAACATCTTTAAGTGGAATGGAGAACAAGACGTGGGTTGCATCACGGCTCGTTCGACCTACAGGGATGAGGTGGGTTGGTTGGGTTTCGTCCAACTTGATTCGCAGCCAATCGAAATCCTGGTAGCGCCGTCTCACACAGTACTCCGGCAGGTCGAACTCTAGTCGTGTTGTCTGGACAAAAACACAAATAACACACACAAGAGCATCACAAATAACAACTTGAAATAACTTGATTTGTGATTTTTTTTTTTTTTTACAATTACTCCAAATTATGCATTAACACATTTAAAGTGTTTGTTTTTAATCGTAAATCAGAGATATAGATACAAGATTAAAAAGTCTTGAAAGATTTCTGGCTTTAGAAGTCTGTGACTGAAATAAATGTCTTTGTCAAATCTGTTCTTTAATTGTGACATAATGTTTTAAATTTAGTTTCTATATAAATTGCTATCTGCAGGTATTCTGTTTGTTTCCAACTCTGTGTGCAGCTGTCAGTTTTGTCAAAGACACTCTTGAAAATAGATTTTTACCTCAGAGACACTTAAAAGAAATGTTGAATAAAGATTATTTATAAAATGCGCATAGACTTTCAACTATTGCTGACAGTGCATACAGACAAACGCACCCACTAACTTTCTCCCTCTGACAATACAGTGTAAAAACCCTCCAGCCATTTCTCTAAATTAACATGTTGTGTTCATGCTGGGTTGTGATATTTGCCTGGGGCCTGTGTGTCAAATCATCACACAGCTCATCTATCTGGCTCCTTCTTTCATTAGCTGATGGTGAGGCCTCCACAGCAACAAACGTCCTGTTGAAATCTGCTGTTTCTAAATGCATTGCTGAGCACTTGGATATCAAATTCTCTTGAACACACCAAAAGAACCCAGGCTTGACATGACAGCAGCCAGTAACAGACCTTGGTGGAGACTCTGTAGGTGATGAAGGTCTCCATGGTGGAGACGTGTTTCTTTGGGTCGTCAACGGTGACAAACAGGTCGCGGGTTTCTGCGGAGGCGTAGAGGTCGGAGACGCCCGCCTCTGCATCGTCGTCCAGCTGCAGCCTGTTGAACAGTGAGGACGTGGAGGTGGGGCTGGACATCTCAACCGGCGTACCATTGGCCAGTCCTGCTTCCTGCGTGGACTAAGACAATGGAGATATCAAATTCAGATGTCGTGGTGGGGTAAAGCTGCCAACAAAGAACTGATAGATGGATGCTGAAGGTGAAGCATTTGTTTCTCCGTCAATGGGCCCGTTGTTGACGCTGGCGCTGCGAACGCACCCTCCATCATCTCACACTAGTTGTCTTTTTAACTGAATGATTGGACGACGGGAGAGAAAGAGGGCATTTGTCAAATGGAGACTGAATTTAAAAAAACCAAAAATAAACAAACTGGAATTAAAATTAAATAAAAAAATCAGTGAGCTGACAACAGTCTTTAAATTCAGATTTTTTTTTTGAAGTGAATAACCTGTGTTTTATATTTTTTTCCCCACCCACTCTTCTACTTTATGGACAAACGTAGTTCCAGGTAGGATAATCAATATCATTAGTATTTGAATCTACAAAAACAAATCTGATCAATGTTGCTATCAAACCGATGCAAACGTAGGCTATTACTCAGCAGAGAGCACACCTTCCCCGAGGCCAGCAGCCTCATTCAAGGCTTACCCAGATTCAACGCGAGCCTGTAACATAATGTAACACTATAGGATTTATAAGAGTCCTATAGTTACAAAATGTTGCTTCTGAATTTGGATTTGCCTTCAATTTGAATTGTACACATTCAAAGTTACCAGTCTTCTAAATATGCCTGAGCTTGATCCACATATTAAAGCAACAACAATGTCAGAAAACATCCGTCTTTCAAGAAAAAGGTGTGTAAAAATAATAATTTAATGAAGTCTTTACTGACTTTCATGGATTTCCATTCAGTAGTTCTGTTGCATAATCCTGCTGACAAACCAAGCAACATACAAACCAATCAACAAAACAAATCAACTAACCAACAAACCTGTGTCAAACCTTTAGATAACTAAAGATGTTCCACAGATGAGGCTGTTTTACTGCCGTCTGTGCACACAGACGGCAGTGGAAGACAAGTAGAGACAACAAAATTTGACTTCAGGCTCCAAACTCAGCAAGAGAAATCTAGCAAAAGTCAAATAACTGGAGAAAAGAGGAGGTTGTGCAAAGTCTCTCCTGATAGAACGAGTCTGACCTGTGGATTGAAAAATCACGTTTTAGCATATCGTTGCACATTTACAGCAAATGCTGAAGACGCATTCACTGACTGCAGGGAAAGCTGCCAACTGAACGTCAAATGTAAACCAAGTCCAGAATGTGAACTGAAACAAGAAGGCAGACGAAACACAGGCGTAAGGCTGGATCTGAAAATAAAGTCATCCAACAGACCAAATCTCTCTCCATAACAACCCAAATGTTTCAGAACTCCTGACAGCGTCATACCAGCAGCCTCTCGTGGTGCTTCTTCAGTTTATGTTGATTGTAAGCAGAAAGGCTAACATTCAGCCTCAAATCACCTTTTTCCACCACACACATTTCAAACTACCATAAAAATGTACTCAAATTTTAAATTCAATCAATGTCTCTCCTCCACAGACACACACACAGAGTGCATTCACACACACATGCTGTTATAAATGCTCTATGTTTTACAGTGTGGTGCTAACCTGCACTGTTAATCACAGCTTAAATAATTGCATGGCGTTGCATCATTACACCAGTGTCACTTAACATCTGAACACAGCACACTCATGGAGATCAGAATGAAGAATCTGAAAATACTAGAGAGGAATCAGAATAATCTGATTTATTCCATCGCTGTGACAGAACTCAAATGTTGCACTTTCTGGCTTTTAAACTGGACAGCTAACAGACTGGGTTATCTTCACAGCAGGAAAAGAAGAGTGAAACACTTTTCATAATAGCAGGACCTTGAAACCACTAAATGTCATTTACCCATTTCACTAATAACAAGTCTGTTGTTCCTGCAATGAAACATCACAAAAAAAAACAGTCTTCAGACACGCTCAAAGACAGGACGCCATCCTCCACTTACAGATACGATCTATTATTCCTTCAAAAAGTAAAAAGTTGTGCTTATTGTTCAACAGAGACCAAGTCAGAAATGTCACCATCAGTCATGAACTGTAGATTCTTGGTTTTCAACAATGCCTGTCTGAACACAAACTCCTGTTTGTCTTCTCAGGCTAGCAGGAGGCAAATGACATGATTTAGAATGGCATGTTTGCTTTATGTGAGTCCCAGAAAATAAATAATAATTAAAAAAAAGACAGTGGTACATAAAAAAAAATAATTTATCAGGGCATTTAACTTCTTACTGACCCTATTTTTAAATGGTAGAGCTGCACTAGAGCATGCATGTGTCTAGGGGCCTCAGACATGTATACTGTATGTGTACTTAGCAAAGTAACCATGAGGGGAGGTTATGTCACAGGATCTCCCACTGCTAATAATTAACTGCAATGCCAAACAGTTGTTAAACCCGTCAGTCTTTAAAAAAAAAACCCACGTAAAAACCAAGTGAGGAGGAATCAAAGCTCCGTGATTTGTTTGCCTGCTGCTCCATCAATATTTACACAACACGCTGGTACTGATGCCCGGTCCCATTTCAAAACACTGAACTGTCCTTTAAGAAACGTGCAAAATGCATTCTGTGCAGTGAAACGTGTAAAATATTATATTTATTTAAAAGGCCTTGGATTGTCTTTGATATGAATCCATTTCCCAGACATACCTTGTCCACCTCTACGTCGGCGGGGACTGAGGGCGACTCCTCGGCGGCGGACAGAGGGTGGGGGACCTCCGCTATGGGCTTCTTCCCCGAGCTGGCCAGGCCTTTCGAAGCGACGGCACTCATCCTGTGGGAGACGGGAAGATGTTACCGTGTGTCGCTGCTAACTGCTGTCCAGCTCTCTGCGGCTTCGTGCAGAGACAAAAAAAGCTGTTTTATCCGTTCTCTGGTTCATCAATCGGGCATAACATCCGTTGTTTCGACAACTGTCAGCTGACTTTATACTTCAGCTCCGGACGTGAAACTACACGAACCCGGATGTAAACATATGCGTCACGTGACAACAGGCGACGAATGATATCATTAGAGCTCACGCCAACAATGAAACCTGAAAGATCGTCAGTCAAGAAGATGAGTTAGCTTCCACTGAAAACTGAAACCGTGTTTTCTTTTATAATCAATATTGATATCAATAGCTTGCAGCGCCACACTGAACATAAAAAACTCCACGGTAGTGCTGTACTATGTTAGAGAAGACCATATGAATGCACAAATGAAGGTACAAAAATCCACCTGCACAACACTTTACCAATGAACTGCTGTATTTTAATTACATGGTGAAAAGCAAGTAATTTTCAACTTAAATTAGCTATATCATTCAGTTACGAAAGCCCAGATAAACGTTCGTGCTCAAACATGTTGGTCAATCTTCTTTTCCCTTCGGCCTTTGCCTTCAGGGGTCGCCACAGCGAATCAGTTGCCTCCATCTAACCCTGTCTTCTACATCCTCTTCTCTCACAACTTTCATGTCCTCTTTCACTACATCCATAAACCTCCTCTTTGGTCTTCCTCTAGGCCTCAGTTCAAACCTCAGCATCCTTCTACCAATATATTCACTATCTCTCCTCTGGACATGTCCAAACCATCTCAATCTGGTCTCTCTGACTTTATCTCCAAAACCTCTAACATGTGCTGTCCCTCTGATGTACTCATTCCTGATCCTATCCATCCTGGTCACTCCCAGAGAGAACCTCAACATCTTCATCTCTGCTACCTCCAGCTCTGTCTCCTGTCTTTTCCGCAGTGACACTGTCTCTAGACCAGTGGTTCTTAACGTGGGTTCGATCGAACCCTAGGGGTTCGGCGAGTCGGTCTCAGGGGTTTGGCGGAGACGGAGGTCAAGACAAAACACCCGACACATCGTGTTGGGTGTTTTTCCCGAACATACACTAATCACTGTGTACGTTTGACACATCGTGTCAATTCATGATGACATGGCCCCCTTAGCATTCATGGCTGCAGGTAATCACGTGACGCTACATCGATTACCCTACCTGTGCTACAGGGGAGTCTGCATACTCAGTAGTCGTAGTAGTAGTAATATGTCTGTCATGATGGTCCGTCATCCGATTGATTTCTTAATATCTTAATTCATAGTAACTATGTTGAGCAAAAAAAGAAAGTGGTCGAATGAATATGTGCAACGTGGATTTACATGTACAGTACTGTATAACGGAACGTGATGGGAGTCAGCGTTCTGCATGATATGCAATGTCAAGTTGAGCAACTCTAGTCTCGCACTGGCAAAAATAAAGGAACACTTCCTTAAGCTGCATGGAAGACAACAGAAACAGACTTTGCTGTGAAGATGACATAAAAGTAGCACTTGCCAAGGTGAAGCCATGCGTATTTGAACTGGTCTCTCAATAACAACAGCAGAAGTCACACTGATTTGCAGGTAGGTCATTTCATTTGAGTTCATGCACTGTTTTGGTTTAGTTCTTTGAAAAAGGTGTCATTAATGCACAATTCATTAAATACACCAGTAAAACATAAACAGTATTTTTTGCACTTAAAAGCCTTTAATTTTCTCAATTTCTTATAATCCAATGTGCCTTATAAATGAAAAAAAGTTTTAAAATAGACCATTCATTGAAGATGAGTTCTCAGATGCGTTTTATAATCCAGTACACTTTATAATCCAGTGGGCCTTATAGTGCGGAAAATACTGTACTTATGTCTTAAATTTGAAAAAAAAATTTTTTTAAATTAACTAAAGAAGGGTTCGGTGAGTGAGCATATGAAACCAGCAGGGTTCGGCACCTCCAACAAGGTTAAGAACCACTGTCTCTAGACCAAACAACATCGCTGGTCTCACCACAGTTTTGTACACCTTTCTTGTCATTCTATCTGAAACTCTTCTATCACACATCATACCTGACACTTTTCTCCATCATGCCTGTACGTTCTGTCCTGCCTGGAAGTTCCCTGCCTGTACTTTCGGCCCTGCCTGGAAGTTCGGTCCTGCCTGGAAGTTCGGTCCTGCCTGGAAGTTCCTTGCCTGTACGTTCGGTCCTGCCTGGAAGTTCGGTCCTGCCTAGAAGTTCCCTGCCTGTACGTTCGGTCCTGCCTGGAAGTTCGGTCCTGCCTGGAAGTTCGGTCCTGCCTGGAAGTTCCCTGCCTGTACGTTCGGTCCTGCCTGGAAGTTCGGTCCTGCCTGGAAGTTCAGTCCTGCCTGGAAGTTCCCTGCCTGTACGTTCGGTCCTGCCTGGAAGTTCCCTGCCTGTACGTTCGGTCCTGCCTGGAAGTTCGGTCCTGCCTGGAAGTTCCCTGCCTGTACGTTCAGTCCTACCTGGAAGTTCGGTCCTGCCTAGAAGTTCCCTGACTGGAAGTTCGGTCCTGCCTGGAAGTTCCCTGCCTGTACGTTCGGTCCTGACTGGAAGTTCGGTCCTGCCTGGAAGTTCCCTGCCTGTACGTTCGGTCCTACCTGGAAGTTCGGTCCTGCCTAGAAGTTCCCTGCCTGTACGTTCGGTCCTGCCTGGAAGTTCCCTGCCTGTACGTTCAGTCCTGCCTGGAAGTTCCCTGCCTGTACGTTCCATCCCGCCTGTATTGGTCAATAAAAGTCGTAAGTTGACAAGGAAAAATACGTGTATCACCCAAGTAGAAATGAACTAATTTGTGCGAACAAATAAATGTTGTACTTTATTAGAGTATTTGATGTATTTGATTTCACTTTAATCACTTTTATAACTTTTAACATTCACCATGACGCTTTGATCTTGACTTCCTACTCATTTACAAAACACAACAAGCACCAATCCAGTCAGAGACTGCAACATCCTGGGACACCCCTGAATTCAAAATTCTACCCTGACCTACTTGCATAGATCAAAGTCAAAGTCAGCTTTATTGTCAAATGTACCATATATGCACGACATACGGCACAGATTAAATTGCAGTCTTCTCTGACCCACGTTAAACAGGTAGTACAACAGGCAGTACAACACAGGCAGGACAACACAGGCAGGGCAATACAGGCAGGACAACACAGGCAGGGCAACACAGGCAGTACAACACAGGCAGTACATCCGACAGTACAGCACAAAGTATTAGATTTGATCAGAGATCAAAGCTAATGTAATGACTCCAAAATAGTACTCTTTCAAATAAATATTGATTTATTCCGTTATTTATTCGGGTATTTTTAAAAAATCTTTGGTGACGTCTGTGCCGCTCTGCTCGTTCTTGTTTCGCCGACAGAGTGACACCTCTGTCGTGACTTCCATCGCCGGTAGAAGGGCTCGTGAGGCTAATGGTGACTGATCTTAGTTCAGTTCCGGGTTGAACCTTCAGTCGCTGTTGCGGTGGAGAGCACCGACAGGCCCCTCAGTTAGTCACCCCGGGTCGAAGCTACACCTCTGGTCGCGGAGGACTCCAGTCGCCAGTTCAACGTTAGCTGTGCGGTTGGAAACAAATTACAAATTTTAGACGCCGTTCATATGTTTCTGTCGTCTTTCCACCAGCATGGCTGCTAATCCTCCGGGACAAGGTAAGGGTGGTGTTTGGGGACAGATACCGGCTTCTGAGTCTTTCCCTTCTGGTCGTCCAGACTCCAGGGGCGTAGCTGTTACTCCTGGACCCCTGAGGGCCACGACAGTGTAGTCAATGCTAACAGGCTAATGTAGCTTCTGTGGCTCCTCTGGTAAGAGTTTAAACCAAACTCTTTTGCTTTATAATAATGTAAATTCTACTCTGTAAAAGATTTTTTAATTCAAATATTGAGTTTTATGTCATATTTTCCCATGTAATGAAATGCTTTTCCTGTAATTCAACAATAAAATAATTGCTGACATCATTATTTTTACTTGAGAATTGTTCCCTACATTTTTTTTTTAAACTTTTTTTTTTCTTCTGGATAACATGCTCACCACTGCTAATCTTTTCTTCTTGTCTTCTCTTTTCTTCTTTCATCCAGCCGTCCCAAACAAGGCCCGGGTGGCGATCCTGGCTGAGCTGGAGAAGGAGAGGAGAAGGCTCCTGCAGAATCACTCCATAAACACACCTGGAGCCAGGTCGGGATAACAGATTTCCCCTATCTAATGATATATTTTTTAAACCTTTCTAATGCGATTTAGTTGTTGCTAACAGCTGATGAATACTATATTTTACCTGTGTGCATAAAATTCAATGGGGGTTGAATCATTTAGCCTCAAACCGTGTATCCCCAGAGGTGGTCATCAGTAAAACTCCTTCTTTCTATTTCCTCCTTTCCCCCTTTACCCTTCTGTTCTTCAGTATCTCGCTGTCCAGACCAAACATGAAGGAGTTCAGAGACAACGCAGAACAACAACACATCGCCGCCCAGCAGAAAGCTGCCCTGCAGGTGAGTCACACAGGAACACAAAATACTAAATAAATTGCCATTAATGCAGTTGTACTACATTTAATAATGAAAAAAAAATCCTCAATCTAAAGGATTATTTCTAACTTTGCTTTATTTTGATTATTATATGACCTCATTTAAACCAAAATGGTGATGTTGTTACATTTTCAAGTCAGGTTTCCATTCAGGGCTGTTCATTTGTTTGGCATATCTACACCTACACTGAGTGCCTATTGGATAGTAGTTCTTCAACATGAAAACATGTTATTAGTTCTTCAACCTCTTATCCAGAACTGGGTTGCGGAGGCATGGATGGACATACTTCCCTCTCTGACACCTTTTCTAGCTCTTTTGGGGGGATCCTGAGGCGTTTCTAGGTCACCTGAGAGACATAGTCCCTCCAGAGTGTCCTAGGTCTTCCCTGAGGCCTCCTTATCAAGTAGAATTAAAACCTAAACTTTTTAAGACCAAACTAAAAAAGGATTATTGATTGTTCTTCAGAAAAATCATCATTCAACTCTGATGAAGTGTGTCTCTTCTTTCAGCATGCACATGCACACTCATCAGGATTCTTCATCACTCAGGACTCCTCGTTCGGGAACCTCATCCTCCCCGTTCTTCCACGCTTGGAGCCTGATTCTTGACCTCTCCACTTCATCCATGACACAGAGCTCTGAAACAAAATCCCTGTTTCATGTTTGATTGATGAACATTTGTGTGTTATGTTGTATAATCCCAGAGGGAATCTTTCATTTTGTTCATGTTAGTGAGCTGACCGACAACTTTAGGAACTCGCAGATCAATTTGGAATCAGATCCCAGATACCTGTGACACAACTTGTCAGGTCATGCAGGGACTGAAAACATTCATAACAGAAATGCTATAATTTTGCTTCTGGTTTTCACAGAAAGCATCATATGGCATTATGTTTAACGCACATTGACTCCAGTTTTTCACATTTGTAATGTATTTGTATCCATATTTATGTGATGAGGTTGTTGCTATCGGTTGCTTTCTTGTAAATTGGGAAAAGGGGAGAACGGCTATATTCACTTCATTGATTCAGAATGTTTCTCATCTGTTTTGAGAGCCTCATTATAAGACAGACTTAATCCTATTCTCTAACTACACACTCTGTGCCAAACCAAGAGGGGGATGTTTTTCCCTCTTTGTTATGTGATAACGCTCACTTTTTTCAATGATTTATTTTGAAATTGTTTGTCAGGCGAATAAATTGTGATAAATGAAGTCATTTTTGATCCAGTCAATCTTGAGTCCTCCAGAAGCTCCTTATTAATAAGACTAATCACTGGAACACTGTAGCTAATAGTCACATAGAGTCTTGCATGTTTTTACTTCAAAGTTGGACCTTTATTCTGATGGATTCTGAGCTGCCATATCTGTGACATCAAGTGCTGGACAAAAGTTTTAGGGATGGTCACGAAAAAGAACAAGAACTTAATTCTTTCAATATTCACAATATTGCACAAATGTTTCACAAGCATACAAGGATAAATTCACCAGAGAGAAATAATTAATTCCACATTCACAGCAGCAACTATGTGACCAGAATGGAATGCAGCCACGCGATCATCAGAACATCAGACTGAAAAAATTTGTACATAAAGAAATGTGATGATAAAGACTCAAAGACGGCTGAATACGAGAATCCACTAATCCACTGGTGACCTCTTTACAGTGGTGTGAAAGGCCACCTTGATTTCTTAATTTCTTCACATGCTTGTCACACTTAAATGTTTCAGATCACATTTAAATATTAGTCAAGGACAACACAAGTAAACACAAAATGTATTTTTTAATGAAGGATGGCCCGACCAGCTAATAGCTTTTTTAAAAAAGGGCCGTGAAGGTTTGGATTTTTATTTTTATCTCCCTTGACAACAAAAACCTTAAAAACTGTATTTTGTGTTCACTGACTAATATTTGACTAATATTTAAAATTGTTTGATGATCTGAAACAGGTAAGTTTGACAAACATGCAAAAAATCAAAACATCAGGAAGGAGGCAAACACTTTTTCACAGCACTGTATGTCTGCGTTACATTTTCTTTCCACGTGCACAGAAAGTGTGCACCAGGCCTCTGACCCGTCATTTTGACACAATGGGAAGCAGTTCACCTTTTGCCTTCATCATTTTAATCTTAGCCTTAATGTTGTCGTCCATCACTTGTCGACAGCGGTGGGCATAATGCGCCAGCGTCTCCTCCCTCTCGTTCCAAGGTGCCAGAGTGCGAAACACCTCCGGAGCAGCCAGGCTGAGCTCCGCTATGGCTGCCGTACGGGAGATGGTGTTGCGATCCACGCCGACCCGGTCAAAGGCTACCTTCATAGAAACGCTGCGGCGAAACTCCTTCAGGGCCGCTACGTAGCGCGCTATCACACCTACAATGTTTTTCACTAGAGGGGACACAAACAGGGACCGTGACAGAAACAACAGAAAACAGAAAACACAATGATTGCAATATTTAGTAAAAAAAAACCATACATTCTGCTCTTCTAGCTCAGTGAGACTGATATCAGTCGTGGTGTGGTGCATCTTCCTAGTGTCATGTCCTTACTCCTGACCCGGGTGTTTTCTCCATCTCTGCTCCTCTTGCTCTTTGGAGGCTGCTGGTGCTCCACAGGTTGAAGCTCCACCTCCTCAAACGAGTCAAACATTGTTGGTGGGGAATCAAACCCTGCCATGTCGTCAGGTGACGCCACATGTGAACTTCCTGGTTCCATCTGATTAGAGAAACGATGCAACCTCTTCTCTAGAATGAGAAAGAGACTAAAGATGACTCAGGTTTCAAAGTTTTATGCAAATGTTTGACTAGCATTTAGATCACTGACTTATCTGAGACTTTCACTGAGACTATCGTGATCCATGATGACCTTTTTTGAACATCTGTCACAAAGATTACATGATCTTCTCTGTGTGTTAGCAGATTTACACAAAAACTACATGCAAGAGCTGCACTAAGCTTACAAAACTGTTGGGCTTGTGCAAAGGAAGAACCCTTTTGAAGTCGATCACATAAAAGGAGAGCATTCAGGATTTTGATAATTACAGTTATACTATCACACAGATTTAATAGATCCATGATTTTTCCTTAACTGTGAGAAACTTTAAAAAGCTAGACAGATTTGTATGAAACTTATTTCCAAAATCGGCATCAGGAATGGGAGCAGGGGACAAAATATTGTGAAGAATCTGTCCACAAAAAGAATAAAAGCTGACTCTTCTCTTTTCTGTGTGATAGAAGTTACGAATAGATCCGAGTTGTAGGCGTGTGTTTGCAAGGGAAACTAATCTTTAGGTTCTTGTCCCATGTGATTCATTTAAGTACCCATGTTATTTTTGTGGGCTCTGAATACTTTTGCTGCACATTTTTATTTTACTACTTGCTTATGTATTTATACTAAGCAATTTAGCATAAAAGATGTAAGGAAATTCAATTTTATTCTATTTGAAGTGACAGCAGCCTGCCAACCAGCTATCGTTTCAAGATCACTGCAAGTTGTATTTAGCATTTTAAAAATGTTAGACTTCATTTGTCAATAGATTGACTTTCAAAGCAGACTGTACCCGGCTGCAGCTTGTCCTGCAGGAAGTCACAGATGAGTTCAGCTTTTTTTGTAATTTCATGTTCCAACAGCTCTTTGTCCTGCTTCAGACTGGAGATGATCTCTGCCATCTGCTGGTTGTGGTTCCGCTCTGCGCAGAGTAATGCTTGTAGCCTCTCCAGCTCGCTCTGAGCCCCTGCAAGTTCCCAAATAAGACAGCAAGTTTTATTTGATGGGACAAAACACAATTATTCAAAACAAATCATGCTGTCTCTTCAGATTTCAGCAAGCATCACAGCTAAACTGTACCTGCAGGCCTCTCTATAGTCTCTGGGGCAGAGCTGCACCTCTCACACTGTTCTGTGGTCCCTGTCATGCAGCTGCCTCCTCCAAGCAACTCCATCTCTGGGTCTACTAGTCCCTCACACCGCAGATCCTGTTCATGCTGTGACTGAGGGCTGTGCGTTAGGGTCTTGTTGGTGAACAGCGCATGTGCAACGTCAGAGTGTGTGCTCAATGCCGGACCAGCCTGCGATACAATGACATCGTCTGTTGCTGTCTTAAAAGAAGGGTCGTTGTCTTCTGCTGAAGGTGTTTCCAGCTTGACCTTCTTCACGGCAAATGCTCCTACTGCTGCCCCACCCCTTTTCCTGGATAGGCGGGGCTCATAGTTGCAATCTTCATCCGTAGCTGATGAATCACATCGAGCGATGTCAAACAGACGACTGCTAAACTCCTCTCCCTCTGATGCAACTTCACTACAAGTCAGGTCACCTGATGTCCTCACAGTCTCCTAGAAGAAAAGAAAACAGCTGCTTTATGGCCAAATTTTACTATTCTTTAGTTAAATGTGTCCCTTATAGTGTATCAGACTGTGAGAATGAAATACTAAATCATTAGATCATCTCTTCAAAGTCTGCAGTTCCAATAACTCATAGAGATACTGTTACTATTAAAGACATAGTTCAGAAAACAGCAATTTTAGCACTTTTTTAAACATCAAATTTACATCACTATTTCTCCAAACATATAACCATTTTTTACATTTAAATAATAAATAGATTAACTGCTAAAAGAAACTGGAATCAGAGTATTAAATGCACACCATGTTGGTCTTGCAATTTATCATCTTCTGAGGGTTCATCAAAACCCAGACAAGAAAAGGAGCAATCGTTTAACTTCAGACAGTCACCCAAATTCTCTTTTAGGTTTCGGAATCCAAATTCTTTGTAAAAATGTAATATTTCTTGCTACAATTGTAAAAGCGACATCATCTTGAAACAAATGTAAAACATTTTATTCTTGAACAGAGTTACATATAGTTTCCATATTTCCCTGATGGAACCTCCTGAAGGGTCCAACTCTACTCTCTACTCATATATTGCACATATAAATACATCAAAAACTCTTCTCTACCTTATTAGATGGATGCCCACCAGCACATCTCTCCTGGCTCTGACTGACAGTGGTTAGGCCCCTGCAGCTGTCACCGTGGTCCCTGAGGGGCCAGTGGTAGGCATGTCCAGCCCCACAACTCCACACAGCCACAGGGATGCTCCTGGGTTCCGGTGTCAGCACCGGATCACAGAAACCACGGGTCAGGTGATGCAGGCTGGGGATCAGGCTGCAGATGGTGCCGTGGCTGTGAGCCCAGCGAACCAGTTTACTCAGACTGTCAGAGGTGGTGTGGACCGGGCTGGACATGATGGAATCCTGAAGAAGAGAGATGAGAGGTTTCAAATCTGGTGTTGAACTCAGTGTAAACCCAGCTTAGGTTCCCTTTACTGAGAGTTTACTACAAAAAAAAAACACTGCAAAGCTCAGATCTGCAAGAATAATTCAAACATTTTCATCAGATTTTACCAGTATATAGGTAATAGTTACCTTATATAACGTAAAAACTCGTTTGATCGTCTTGTCTATGAACTGTCTAACAAAGATGAGGTCAAAACTAAACTAATCGAGGACAACTTTTGTATTTATAAGAGCTACAGAGCAACAAACTAGTAAAACTACAACAATCCTCTGACCACTCACTACAAAGTTATGACGTGACGAGGCTGACATTTACACGTCTTATTTTGTTTAACCAAAATCTGCAACACATCTAAAAAATGGATTAATCGTACTATCACGTATGACATAGAGAAAGCATCAAATAGTATCAGATAAACAGCTCTCCATCTCATCACGATCATTAGCATGACGACGGTGTAACACGTACGTCCCGGTTCACCAGGAACACACAGAAACAGAACGGTTTGTCTCATGTTTACCGTCTTATTTACGAAACACCGTTTTTAGTCCAGGCTCGCTTCATTTAATCACATCGTCCACATTTATTACTTCACCGTTTGTGCGCCACCTCACAAAGATGCGTCCATCTTGCTTGTCAGGTAAATTAGCTTTGCTTAGTTATAACTGGCATCGTAACAAATAAGAGACTACAGTATTTGTTTGTTAAAATAAACGCATTCGTTGTCTGGAAGGTTCAGCGTCACCAAAATGAACTGTGAAAATCTCATTACTGCCACCGTCAGGACAGGAGGAGGAACTGCTGCCTCCCTCCACATAGTGTGACAGTGACCCCTGGCGGTGGAAAGTTATTTATATTATATCCCCACCTATATACAGTATTTGAATAAGCTCACTTGAAAAAGTATCACGCTGTCACCAGAAAACGGCAACGAATTCTGAGTGAAATTAGCTGGCTAGCACAACAGAACAGTCTGTTTCACTCAGAATTCGTTGTCGTTTTCTGTATCGTTTCTGTTGTTTGGACTTTCTGCTCAAAAATATGAAAACTGTTGGAACAGTTATGACTCTCTAAAATTATGTTAACTGGGAAGTCCATGTATAGTTATTTCTTCTCCTTACATAGCAGATGCCTTATGCATATTTTTCATATGATTCCTTCTGGCAGATACGCCGTGATTGGTTGGGTGCTTGATTGACAGGTGGAGGGTGGAGTTGGTGTCAGCGTGACAGTGTGAGACTTTCAAGTGAGCTTATTCAAATATATAGATGGGGATTATATTATATTATATTATATTATATTATATTATATTATATTATATTATATGATATTATTCATCTACTTGAGGGGAGATGATCACAATCACCTCTTCTTTCTGTAAAGCAGCTATGAGACAGCTACTGAATGAACTCTTCTATAAAGTGATGGCAGCATGCAGTGTGTGGCTGACATAGTCAATGACTTTTCTCTCTGCAGTCACTGAGTCCAGTTCAATGCAAATCACAGTCAGCATGTCTCATCAGGTTGTCCAGACTTTGGGTGTCCCTCCTTCTGGTAATGATTAGAAAAAGAAACTGGCAAACACAGCCTTATAAAACATTTGCAGGGATGAAAGGTCAGCTTGATAAAACATCTGCATGGGTCAAAAGCCACCACATCCCCAGGAAGTATTGGACCAGCCTAATTAATTATCCGATTTCTGATTAAAATAATAATAATGATCATCATCATCTCGTCATGATCATCATAAGTGTTTACAATCCTTAACAAGAACCAATGCTGTCACAGACTGCAACATACATCGACGCCCCTGAATTCATAATTGTACCCTGACCTACTTGCATAGGTCAAACATCAAGGTCAAGGTCATCATCTCATTGTCATCCCCTTTGCTGCCTGAGTAATGTGCTTTTTGTTTCATCTTTCTATCTGCGACGGTTGTGGGTGGACATACGAACGCAGACAATCACAATACATCACCGCTTTAAAGCGGGACGTAGAAATAACAGGACGGTACTTTATGCGCTGGGGGCCCCATGGAGCGTCATGAAGGAGCCTGTGGGTTTTTTCCACGCGTGACTCCAGAGGCTTGCCCGGACTCATCGTGGCTCCACCCTCCGCCCGTCAGAGGCTCTAACTACGTGTTAAGACTGGAGCCTCGAACTCCGGAGCATCTCGGGGAGTGGAGGTGGAAGAAACGGCTTTACCCCGTCTGCGATCTGCAGCCGAACATCCGTCTGAGCTTCATCAACTTTAAACGCCCTCCCTCACAGAGATCGCCTCTTCAAACATGTTTTCCTCCCTCACTTGCATTAAGTTCTGCATGGAAACCGATGTTATTTGAACCCGCGGAGCGGAGCGCACAGAGGAGGAGGTGGGTGTCGGATGCGAGGCTGGGTTTTCGTGTTCTTGTTCTATTCGAGCTTGTTTGGGTTCTGACAAGCGGGATATTTTGTCCCCCTGCTGTGCGATCAGAACCCTTTTCAAGGGGTCCAAGGAGGTCAAAGGGTCCAAGGAGGTTTCAAGGGAATATCAAAAGAGGAAGAGGAAGAAAAGTTTTTTTTTGTTGTTGTGGCAACTCTGTAGTGACACAGAGACATAAAGAAAGAAAGAAACTCCAGTGATAGAGATATAAAGTCATGGCGTTGACGGCCAGAGTGCTGTACGACTTCCGCTCTGAAAACCCAGGAGAGATCTCCATAGCAGAGAACGAGCTGGTGACTCTGTTCAGTGAGGAGGAGCTGGATGGCTGGCTGGAGGGGGAGAACAGCAGGGGGGAGGCTGGCCTCTTCCCTGCCTCCTATGTGGAGATCATCAAGGACCACATCACCTCCAGTACCAACAACAATGGATTTTCTTTAGCCAAAAACAAAGCCCACACACCCAGCAACACCTCCTTCACCTCTTCGGGCTCCCATTCTCCACGAGGAGTTGGCGCTGGCAGCGGCGGAGGAAGCTTCCACACCAGTCAGGGCAGTGATGATGATTGGGATGATGAATGGGATGACAGCTCTCCTGTGACCAATGTGCCCCAGGGTTTAAGCAATGTCCCCCCACTCTACCCGGTGACTTCCTCCCTGCCGGCGCGGCGTGAGAGCGGCCAGCAGCATCATCAGCAGCAGGCCAAGAGTTCAGCAACAGTGGGGAGGAACCTCAACAGGTTCTCCACCTTTGTCAAATCTGGAGGGGAAGCCTTCCTACTTGGGGAGGCCTCTGCTTTTGTGAAAGATGGGGACAGGATCTGTGTGGTGATGGGGAAGCACGGGCCGGAGTGGCAGCAGGACCCATATCCCTTCACCTGCACCATCGATGACCCCACGAAGCAAACCAAGTTCAAAGGCATGAAGAGCTACATGTCCTACGGCCTGACTCCCACGCACACCAACGTACAAGTCAATCGCAGGTACACCTCCTTCATCACTCGGTTTCTTCGATTCCTCCCCTCAGTGGGTTTTCTAAACTGGCATCTTTACCAGACAACCCAGCCCCCGCTTTCTTACAATATCCTGTAGCAACAATTGTTCTTGCAAAATGGCAAAA
Organism: Antennarius striatus; assembly: GCF_040054535.1. NCBI lineage: Eukaryota > Metazoa > Chordata > Actinopteri > Lophiiformes > Antennariidae > Antennarius > Antennarius striatus. The sequence continues at coordinate 8,696,331 of NC_090790.1, forward strand.
ATAGTCCTCTGGAATCTCCCTTTTCCTTTCGGAGATTCCTGTTGCACTTGTTACATGCAGTCTATGTCAGTAGATTTATCATTTCCAACTTGTTTCATCTCCATCCCTTCTGTTTCTAATTGCTTCTCGTCTCACATTCCTTCATTTCCCTCAACCCTGTTTCACCTTCCCTTTGCAGGTATAAACACTTTGACTGGCTGTACGCTCGGCTTGTGGAGCGTTTCCCTGTCATCTCAGTGCCCCACCTGCCGGAGAAGCAGGCCACCGGCCGCTTCGAGGAGGACTTCATCTCCAAGCGTAGGAAGGGATTGATCTGGTGGATGAACCACATGACGACCCACCCCGTGCTGGCACGTTGTGATGTTTTTCAGCATTTCTTGACGTGTGGGGTAGATGAAAAGGCCTGGAAACAAGGCAAGAGGAAGGCAGAGAGGGACGAGCTGGTTGGGGCCAATTTCTTCCTGACAATCAGGTAGGAGGAGGTTGGAAAGTTTTAGGTTTGAATTGTGGAGTCGTGAAATACATATTTAGGATATTTCTAGGGCATTTCTAGGACATTTTCAAACAGACATGCAAATCCCCTGTAGAGGAGGCATCTGATAACATGAGTAGGAATGATGCTCCCACACAGATCAGGTTTATCTTGTCCAATCCTCACCTTCATAACTTCAAAATCCACCAAGAACACTTTATGCAATCGTTTATCTGTAGTTGTTTAGTCTGTAACAACTATTTTTCAATTGCTCAAATTTTTAGGGGAAAAGCCATTGGAGTCGGTTTACCTTTTATCAGTGCTTTCTAATTTTTTTTATTAAAGTGGTTTATTATCAGTTTATATATTGCTGCAGTCTCGCCTCTCTCAGACTGGACGTAATGACAGCGAACACGTCATTGTACATATGACTCAAGTCCGCCAAGTCCAGAGTGCACTAATTTGGTTTTACTGTGCTTATCATTATGTGCTCATACTACATATGTAACCTATTATTAAATATGTCAAGTCCCAGACCGTCTCATGATTTTAAAATGCATTCTGGGAAACTTAAGCAACTACTAGCTAAAGTTAAAGTACATGGAAGTACAAGGAAGAGACATCAAAAGGGTAAATATTAGGAATGATATTTGGGCCTGTTAATCTGAGGATCTTATATTATTGATCATAACATGGCAAAAAAGGTGCAAATCAAGTTCGTGGTGTTGAGTTCTATCACTGATTCGTGCAAGGTGTTGTGATTTCATTCACCCACTTTATAACAGTATAAAATAAGACAGAACTTATTTGCCCTTCAACAAGACACTGTTATCATTTTCCAGATAAGAAATGTCTGAGATAAGAAATATATGGGTTACTTTTCCATCAAGTGTTTGTGAATAGCGCTGACGTAATGCTTGAATCAAGACAAATACGTGTTAACAATAAAGTCACAAATGCTTAAATGACTCTTTCTCCATTCTTTTACGTAGCACGCCTGCAGTCCCACTGGACCTCCAGGAAGTGGAAAGCAAGATCGAAGGCTTCAAAACCTTCACCAAGCGGATGGATGAGTACAGCGTGGTGGTGAACACAACCATCAACGAGTTTGCCCGCAAACAGGTGACGGGTTTCAAGAAGGAGTACCAGAAAGTGGGTCAGGCCTTCAAACTCTTGGCGCAGGCTTTCGAATTGGACCAGCAGACCTACTCGGTTGGCCTGAACAAAGCCATCACCAACTCTGGTGAGGCCTACGAGGCCATAGGAGAGTATTTTGCTGAGCAGCCACGCCAAGACCTAGATCCAATTTCTGACCTGCTGGACCTGTACAGAGGACACCTGGCCAATTTTCCTGACATCGTCCATGTACAGAAAGGTAGGAAAGAGTGTGTGTGTGTGTGTGTGTGTGTGTGTTAATGCATGAGAATGTTTAAGTCTTTAAGTTGCTTTCTTTGTGGATTGTAAATGTCAAACATGACATCCAGTGGTATAGAAAACCGTGATACAAGTAGCAACAAAATTACCGCACACCTTTTATTTCCTAACAAGAAATGACCCAATGTAGGATCTAACATACTTCTCACAGGAGGGTTAGAGGTCAGGGGTTAGCTTGACGTGGAGCTGGTAGGGAGTCAGGACTCTCACTCATGGAGGCCTCTGCAGGGTTGAGAAAGAGGAATTTATAATACAAGGTCTTTTTCTCTGCGTTTTCATTCTGGCAGGCCACATAATCTCCCCTGACACAAACAGGTTATTCATTTTTGTTTGCATTAGAAAATAATTCTGTTTCCAAAGGCCATTGAATGTGCAGCCTCCCTGTCTATTCCACAAAAAAAAAAAAAAGGCAAACAATGCAGCGAGACCCAGATTCTAACTGTTTGAACATCTGTTTTCAGTTACTCAAATGCTGTGTCAATCCGGGTTGAAAACTGAAACCCACGGCTGGTCCATTGTAACTCTCTTGGTTACTGCCAGAGCCTGCATTTGCTCCCTGGAAAACACAAATACAGACGTGTACAAAAGACTCACAGAAGAGTTAGCTTGTAAGTTCCATACAGGTTGGGAGGAGGGAGTTACTCCTGGCACACAAATTCCTGACGTTTGCCAAAACCTAGAGGCACTGTTTCTATAGTCCGCTGAGCTCTGTTCTCCTGATACAATCACAGTGCTTAACCATGGAAACACAGTCTGAATCCCAATAGGCTCTGAGACTGACAGGGTTTCAACTCCTTTCTGATTGACAAATAACACGTTGTTTCATGTCCCTGAAAAGCCTCTCATCTCACACCCTTTCCTCTGCGGCACTGGAAAACACTCCTCCTGTGATTTGAGTTTTGAGTGAGAAGATGAAATTAAATTTACTTAACCTAATGTCTCAAATAAACAAAACGTCTCTCTATGTAGCAGTATCCCATTTAAAATGGGACAGCATGCAAAAGTGGGAAAACCAGGTAGGGGAAACTTGACAAACCCAAACTATTTAACCTTATCCTAACTCTCCAAACTAAATATGTGAGATTACTCTACAACATTTTTCTGCTGCTTGCAAGATGGTTTTGTTGCAAGCAAATTTATGAATTCTACAAAGAGGGTCGTTGTCTCAAAAACTCATGAAACGTATCCAGTGTGAGTGAGATCATCAGTCTCAGTGGTTCTGAGATAAAAGCAGGGACTATAATGCATCACAGCTGCCAGAGGAAGCCGTGTTTTATCTGATGAGTGAAGCCCACTCCACTATCTCCACTATCCAAGGCCTACACTGCTGTCGCATCAAAATGAAATGATGACCAGTTTAGTGAATAATCCCCATAGACAAGACGCTGATGAGATGAGTTCACACTAGTGCAAATATTTGAGAAATCCGCACGCCTCTTTTTTTTTCTAAATAATTGGATTCCTTTCACTTGGCACACAATGAAAACCTGATGTCAAAGGCTTCACTCTAGATTCCACAAATATCTATCTGTTACAGCACTGAACTCCAGTAACAAGAAGTTACCAAACTACAGACACATGTTGGTGCTGCAGCATAGACAAACCAGAAAAATGTCTCCAGGTTTCTAAGGTGGACGGCTCTGATGACCTATATATCCCTGGACAACATGGTCTGACTCAGCTGGTTCTGTCTGTCAGGTCCAGAGGCTACATCTGATTTGAATGAGAAGAGATTCCTGGGCCTCCTCTCCTGTGTTGTCCTGGGACTGCAGGAATGTAAAATGGAGCAGTCTCAGGATTAGCTCCCCCTCCTCCTCTTTTCTCCTTTCTCCTCCCTCTTTCCTTCTCACTCACTTGGTATAAAGGAGGAGGAGGAAGATTGAAGAAGAAGACGAAAAAGAAGAAGAGAGAGAGGAATGTGAGAGAAGGAGCAGAAAGTCACAGAGATGTTCAAGTTTCTCACCAGCCAACAGCATGAGAGGTCACATTACAGCTCTGTCGTCACATCGACAGTCTGGGAAACAAAGTTCAGATTCATTTAATCGTTTTCATGATGGTATGACTTTCAATGTCTGTGTGAGATGAAGGAAGGCAGAGATCGAGTGACGAAGATAACTAGGTCGGGAAGTGTGGCGGCTGCCAGCTAGCTCATCATTTCCTTCACCTGCTGCCATGTTAGAGCCATACTCCATCCATTAGTTTGTGGACCATCCTCCCACACAACGTTAGTCACACTTCACGCTGTGAGTCACACACAATTGGAGTTTGGTACAAGCACACAAGGAAAAAGTGTGCAGTAGCCAGATCCTTTCAGAACTATGAAAAAATGTTGGCTTTGAGAACATGCTGCCACTAAAACAGTGGTTTGTATTAGTTACTCTATAAAATAGAGGTAACACACAAAAGGCTCTGCCAGTGGAAGGAAGTGGGTTCACTTCCTGTCTCCTTAGTGGGCGTGGTCACATCTTTGCCCATTGCTACTACTTATTATCCAACAGTATAAGATGCAGCCACATTTTTTTTTTTTATTACAAAAAGAACATACACAAATTCAAAAACCCATCTGAGTGTAACAGGGTTATACAAAACTATAACATTATAACCTGTACTACTAAACATAACACTGAACACTGGTGAACCAGGACATCAGATATTTGACAAGACATTAACAGGGACAGGTTACAAGGGGATTGGGGCTGTATGTGCGTATGAGAAGGAAGGAGTGACATGCAGTCACAAATATAAGGGGGGGGTGCTGGTTTGACATGCTGGCTATGGATCTCTAAATCTCTGCGTTGCTACACAGATCTAGGAAACGTTTAATGTTCTTGTGAAAAACTGTTTTCATAATTGAAGAGACGTTAAACTTGATAAAATAGTTTATACTTTGTTGACTATAGTGTGAAAGGGGTAGAGTTAGTGATCGGGTTTAGCTAGGTTACTCTTCTAATGTTGATCACCCCTCCCACTTCATTCATGGGTCCATGTTACCTGTCCTCTTGCTAGCATTTTTGGTGTTTGCTGTATGTGTTCCAAATTTGTTTGTGAATTGTTACGTGCCTATGGAAATATTGTTTTGGAGGTACGCAAAGGCCAACAAAAATCAATGATTACAAAGTAAAATAGTTCAGCATGAAATGTAAACATTGGTGTCACCCTATGATTACATTTAAAGCTGAGGTCTAACATTGGTATATTACCAAACGTGGGCCTATATATGTCTATACCACACAACTATAAATTCACGTAACTGTATCTCTCATCTGTACTGGACGCTCATATTTGTTTGGCAAAGTTTTTTATGCTGGATGCCCTTCCTTCTGCAACCCTCTGCATTTATCCAGGCTTGTGACTGGCCTACAGTTAACACTGGTGTGCTCCCCATAGGGCTGCAGATGCCGGTTTCGAATCCAGGGCAGCATACATGTGAAGCATGCACTCTACCACTGAGATACATCCCTGGCTAAGAGAATATAGAGCTAGAGTCTAGTTTCACCTCTGTTCTTGTAGCATAAAGAGTATTCTCAATGTAGTTGTTGCACTGTCAGTCACCAGTCCTCCTTTTGTCTTCATCATCATTATCCAGGTGCTCTTACCAAGGTGAAAGACTGTCCTAAGAAGGAAGGTGAGCTCCACGACCGCTGCAACATCATATCCTGTGCCACGCTGGCTGAGATCCAACACTTCCACCGCACACGCGTAAGAGACTTCCGCTCACAGATGCAGCATCACCTTCGTCACCAGATCAGCTTCTTCCAAAAGATCACTGCCAAGCTGGAGGACGCGCTTCAGAGATATGACGATGTCCAGTAGGAGGAGAAGAAGGAGAAAACGGAGAAGTTGGGACAGTAAAGCCTTAATGAAACGTCAGCTGGATGGGAAAGGGTTTTTCCGCTATTAATGGTGAACATGTTATTGGGGTTTGAGGGAGAAAGATATTTGATGTGGTTAATCCTGGGCGTGGTGCAACTTTTGTTAGAAATAAACCACTCTATTTAAAAATATGGGACACTGGATTGCGGAATGACAACTCCTTGAATCATCTGGATGGCTCTGATGAATGTACCAGTAAACAGAGTTTTGCTGACGCCCTGCAAACATCTTGCTGCTCAGCAGGACTGCAGTGATATTAAAAACAGCTGCTCTGAATAAATTGAGACTTCCTCTCGATTCCCTGTTTTGGAGTCACGTGAGCGTCTCACTGCCTCACACCTTCACAGAAACCCTCCATCTGGAACACGGTAGCACAACAGGAACTGAAATTAAATATGATTGAATTCTACAAATTCAGGACTTCCCTAATTTTAGGATTTTTTTTTTTTGTACGCGTCTGCTTTTACTTGAATGACCTCTTTAGTGTTGTTTCGAAGGGACATGACAGTATACGAGAGAATGTTGGCAAATATGGAAAGAAGCACAGCGGGTGGAAATGTACTCACCATTGAATCAGCATGGATTGTTGTTACAGCCTGGAATTTGACCTACTTCTAATGCCTAACATTTCACACAGCTCACATTTCTAACACAGCATTTTAAGCTGTTTGTGCTGCATTTTAGTCCACATTGCCTGACAAGACAATGATTGATATGTTGTTGTTGTTGTTGTTGTTTTTTTTGTTTAATGCATTCCCTGCTTGTTCAAGAGGCAGCTCCATAGTTATCCAGTTTTCCATAATGTCTGCTTTGCCCCCGTGTGGGCAAATCAGAGAATAAGGGAGGGTGCAGTCACTAATGGATGCTTCCTGGTGTTAAACCTTCTAACCCAGCTCCCCTCGCTTTAAAGCCACTGTGTGATGATTTATCTCATTACAGCATATTTCAATCTCTTCTTTTGTTTGTTTAAAACAAAGACAGTTTATAATTGTGTCTTTTTGAGCCCACTCTTGGCATCATTGTCGTGGCTCAGCGATGCTGACTTCTTTGATATGTCCACTTGATGACACCAGAGTGGGACATTTTCAATTTCTATCGTACATATTGTAACTTTAAGGATGGCTCCTTTGCCCTGTATGCTAACCAGCTACTGCAAATCTTTATTAAACCAATAAGTGCCCAAAAATATGTTCATACATCTGTTTGTTGACACTGGGCTTGAACACTCCTTTCAATAAAATAGACTTTAAACAGACCGTATGCTGTAACCAGATGCTGTTTCTTCACAATTTAACTGAAACACAACAGAACATTTTTATTGTGAATGAAAGCATTAGTTTTAATCATATATATGTAATTTTTCCTTAAATATAATTTGCAGCTGTCATTTGTCTCTTAGTTTTGTGTTTTGGTAAAAAGAATGCTTTACTTATTTTCAAAATATTCTTTTGCTTTAAAGTTGTCACACAGAAAAGTTATAATGCTTGTGAAAGAAAGAAAGCCAATATTGTGAGTATGAAACAATCTAATGTGGGTTTTTTTGGTTATTCCTCATTAAACCACACAGCAACAGAAGCATGGCATTTACTCTTGTGTGTTTTTGAGCACTTCATTACATTACTTGCTGTTTTTCAATGGCTTTTTGCAGTGATTAAATACATTTGAAATATTTAAATTTAAATTGTTTAAACTGGCTCAAACCATTAAAAAAGAACAATATTAATGATCATACCTTCTGTTTAACATTGTGGCGATGCTTTTTTTAGTGCTGCACATGGTCAGATCATTGTCAAGACACATCAGACTCCGGATACCATTTTATATGATTACGTAAATCAAACTCTATTTTTAAAATTCACGTCTTTTCTCAACCCAGTCATGCTGACTTTTGTTTTTCTGAGGCAGCTTCGTTGCAGTCTGGGACAGCCGACACCACCCTTCACAGACCCCAGGTCAGGTTACTGCAGTTGATGCCTCTTCATTATTTAGACCAGTCTCCTCTTCTTTACCCCTTGTTTCCTTCTTAATTGGCCAATAATTTTAATTCTTAAAGATGTTCTAAAAATGAGTCGACTTTATATTTCCTTTCACTCCGAGTGACAACGCTTTTGGGGTCATTTGAATTATTTCCACGCAAAATAAAAGTTGAAAACCAAGCTTTATATCCCTGACAAATCACAGCAGGTGATATAGTGCAGAGACATAATAATACAAATGAAAAGATGTTTCAAATATAATTAAATAACAAAGGCGACATGCAACTGTAGAAAAACTATTATTTCCTGAGGCCTGCTTCTGCCAGTAGCTAAAATTTTAAATGTGCTGTATGCACTAACAATCCACCCATCCATCCATTCATCCATCCATCCATCCATGGGGTACACCCTGGATAAAGCACCAGCTCATCATGGTATGCACTACCCTTATTAAAAATACAAAAAACAAACGACTAGTAACATTATATTTCGTACTCTCTCCTGCCAAGTTGAAGATGTGTGTGAGAGTTGTGTCCTTGTTCTATAAATATTTGTTCTTAGTTGATCCTATCCCATCTCAGAGTCACCAGGACAGATGGCAGTACATCACAGGGCAGACACAGAGAAACAAGGAACCGTCCGTGCCCACTTTCACACCTATGGGCATCACTGCGTCACCAGTTCATAGAACCCAGAGGGCTGCGTGTCTGTGATCCAGAACCTCCTAACTGCGAGATGCCCAGGGTGAAGCATGTTTACAATATGTTAGTACTTAATGCATTAAAAATAAGGATTTCAAGTCTCAGCGTATGAATCCGAACTGGTTGATGTAATAAGAATGAAGAATTTTATGCTCCAAAAAATCATTCTTTGCACTTGTGTGTTTAAAATGAACTCAGGGATGAATTTTAAAGAAATATCCTTTATTAAAAATTGATTTATCTTTTTCACGGTATTTACAGGCTTGGATGAAAGAGTAAAATGTACATAGCTACCCTTGTCTTTGTTCCTTCCATATGGACTGGCAGAAACTGTAACATGACATCTAAATGAATCCTGTCTCGTCTCATTAATAAAAAGGAAAATTACAGTACAAACAGAAACTATAATTTACTTTTGAAGATGGAAAACAAGCTTCGTAAATTTACAGTGAGGTGAGAGGCTTTGTTTACCTGATACATTATCATCTAGCAATTTAACCAAAGTAAAACTCAAAATATTGAATAAATTAAAGCTTCACTCAGTCTACTTGTAGGATTCTCTTGCTTGTCCAAATATATAGCACAATATTTATCAAAAAGTAAGACCAGCAATTTCAGGAATCAGCAAACAGACAAGTTGGGGTCAAGTTTATATCGTTCAGTTAAAGTTGCCAGAAAATATCTTGAAAGAAGAACAGCAAACAGAACATGATCAGTAATAATAGATTCTGTTTAAATATCTTGCATGTTGCTGGGAAAATCAGGAACTTAAATATAATGGCAGTGATACATTTCCTACACAAATAACTTTTTTTTTTCCAACAACTGTGCATATTTCTGTCCTCTTTCTAAATAATTCATTCATCTGATTTGCCTTAGATAACCAAAGATGTCCTGTGGAGAGCATGGACACCGTTCAGTCCAAACACACACCTCTAAGGCACAGTTTTTCTTTGAACACGTCCATCAAACCCAGTATTGGTTCTCTTGAAGAGCAAGAGATCTGGATCTTGGAGAGGTCCTTACTCCTGCAGTGAAAGCCACACTACTCCAACCTGTATTATCTCTTCCTCTACTCTCCGCACTTGCTTGATCAGCATCAAATGGACCCCAGAAGGTCATCCCCGGTGCCAGACTTCTCCTTCTCGGACTAATTGCCACCCTGGGTGAGCTTGGACAGCTTCTATTGCCCAGTGGGGTGACAACCACAGACGGCATGGCCATGCTTCGCTCAGCGCGGCCCAAGTAAGGGCTCTCCTCGGTGGGTAGCGCCACTCTGGCCAGCTGCTGGAGGAGCTGCAGCCGGGCTTGTTTCTCCTTGCGATGTCGGAACACTAGAATCAGAACTATGAGGATTATGATGAGGAGCAAACAGGCTAGAAGAGGCAAGATGATGAGGAGAGGGTCCGAGGCGGGACGAGGAAGGACCTCCACATGAACAGGATGGGTGTCAGGAGGAGTCGCTGGACCATGTTTGTCCGGAACAGAAGGATTTTGAGATTGTGTGGTTTGACTGTGACCCCCCCTGGCTCCCTCCACACCGCTGCCGGATCTTCCTCCATGACTCCCCCCGCGTGTGTGGTTCCCCCAGCGGCCGTGAGACCTCATCTTGTGCTGTGTCCTGTTGGGATGCTTATGTGTCAAAATATGGGGGGGCAAACCCACCCCGACCCTGCTGTCTGTCGTGGACCCCCCTCTTCCTCTTCCTTCTGCTCCTGTAGTGGTTCTGTTATGTGTGGACAGATGGGTAGTTTCATGTTCCCGACTTACGCCATCTGCTTTATTTGCGCTGCTCGGACCATGATGCATCTGGTGGTGGGGGAGGATGGTGAAGTGAAGCTCACCCTTCGCTGGCTGGACATTTCCAGCCTTCAACAAGAAGGTGAAAGAGTCGTTGAGCGGCGTAGCGGGGGCATGACCTCGACCTGTCGTCAGTGCAGATTTGTTACCATGAAGCTGGTTGTCATCGTCACTGAGAATCTCCTCGATGGCAACTCGGCCCTGCACCACATCTCTGAATGTAAATGAATTCAGGACCTCCGATGCTCTGTTAGGGTCAGAGGTCATCTGCATACATGTAAACACAGACCCAGATGAAGACAGAGTGAACAAAATGAGATGATTAGACTTTTTTGTTGTTGTTGTTGTTGTTGTTGTTGTGGTTGAGTTTTCTGAAAACTGTTGTCATTTTTCACAGAAACAAAGGGGAATTTTTTCTGGTTGTATGATTAAAAAAATTTATAATCACACAGACATACACTTCTGGCTCAGGAAGAATATAAGTAACAAGATGAGAACTAAAAATCTATGATGGTACTGATCTTTTTATAAAGCACAGTATAGTCATTGTTTTTTGTTTAAATTTATAGACACTTTTTTGTGCCACTAGGTTTAGTTTGTGTCAAACACTCCCAATCAGCATATTGTGCCAGTTTTACTCTATTGAAATTTTTATCAATATCACATTGTGTTCATTTGGTTGAGAGGAAGGAACTGCAACTAAATGACGTGCAAACTGCCAAGATGGAAAGCAATGTTTTAAATTCAGGAAATTTTGTGCAGCTGGCAATTTTTAAGCAGGAAACTCTTAAGCCTTAGATTTTGGAGTTTTCCACAACAAGTGTCTTTTTGCGTTATGTTGATTTTTTTACTGTATTTGAAAGTAAAACAATGGCTCTCTATGAAGGAGGAAAACAACCTAAAAATAAGCCACTAGTTTTTGATAAGTACTCAATGGGCTATCAATTATTTGAGCTATTTGAGCTAGCCTTTGACCTTTAATAGATGTTGACATGGAACGAGTTTACCTTGACCAGTTTTCCATGTTTTGGTGGGGAAAGAACCTCGAAGACTGGGTTGGCTCGGCTGATTCTGGCCAGCTCGGAGGCGTCGATCATGGCTTTCCCCAGTTTGACAGCGATACCACTGGGTACTCGAACCGGCTCCCTCAAGTAGACCAGAGGCCGAACGCTCACCTTCACCGTCTGTGCTGTAACACTCCCATAGTCAACACCCGGGGAGGAGGCTGACACTGAGACTTGGAAACTGTCTTCTGATTCGCTGAGATCAGTCATGTGGTAGACAACACGTCCAAACTGCAGGTCCTTGTGGCAGAAGGTCGTGACCTCCAGGTCATTAATAGCAATGCGTCCGTGGCGAGGGTGTGCAGTGACCCTGTAGGTGATGTTGGCTAGGCTGAGACCATTTGTTTGAGCAGCAAAATGATTGGTTGTCAGGACCACAGCAGTTCTGCCTTGGACCAATGACAGGCCAGTGTTGTTCACCATGGAGACAGTGGGCTTTATCACCTCCAAACTGAACAGTTTGTAGAGGGGACGATGGTGACCGTCTGTTACATTGAAGTAAAAAACACCTGTTGAGGGCTCACCCTGATAGAGGAAGGGATAGAAATGAGAAAAAATAACGTGTAAATTTATTTAAATATATTATAAATATAAATATAATAGAAGCAGAGTAGAAATTGAATGAGAAAGGATACAAAGTCAAAAACACTAAACATGTGTCTGTCACGAGGGTTGATTTCACACCACAAAGAAAATAATATAAATCAGTGGATACCTGAAAGCAAGGGGGAAAAAATCCACGATCTAAACAGCATGGGTTGAGGTTGATTTCTTGAAATTTTAATGTCTCCACATAATGACATCACGGGATAAAAATCTGAATTAAAATCCCTGGATTCCTAGGATTTTAATATTTCTGTCATTGTATGCATCATTCTAAAAGCAAACAACTTCTGAACATCCTTCACGTAGATGTGTTTAAAATAATCAGATCAGCAAAGTCTACTTCCATGGTCTGATTCTCTCACCTGTTGTATAAAGTGCAGTCGGTTGTGGTTGACATCATACTGGGTGAAGGAGGTCACCGGTTCTGGTCGTTCCCCCAGTGTCAGGTAGCCATTATTGGGCTTACTGATCACCAGGTAGTGCAGTTCTTCTGGAGGGGTGTCATGATCCTCTACCTGGAGGGGTCCACAGGGTTGTACATTGTAAATATACATGATTATGTATGGTAGCAGGCTTAACGTATTTTCATGTAATTTTTCAAAATGCAAAAATGATTTTTTTCTGGCATATTTTGGAAGAAATGGTTTATTTCACCATCTCTGTTGTTACTGTGACTGTGAGTTTTGATGCATCATGCATAGAATTCATACGTTACTTCTATGGTGAAGATAAATGGAAATCTGTGTGATGTATAAGATCATTTTAAATGCGATAGTTGACTCAACCTGCAGATTGTCTGGTCCAAGTACAACTCTCTCTCCGACCACAACCTTCATACTCGGAGCTCTGCTTCTGATGAGCGGTGGCTGGTCATTGACCGGTGTCACGGTGATGTTGAACTTCTCTGTTACCAACAGGCTTTCCTTGGCGCGGCGGAGAGAGGCCATATCTAATGATGAATGGGAGGAGGATGAGGCTGAATGCAGAGGGGAAAATGAGGAGGAGGAGGAATCAGAGGAAAAGGCAGACAAGGAGGAAGAGGAGGCACGATACAAAGGAGCCACCCAGGCTCGGAAGGTGAAGCTGTCGTTCGTTGTCTCCGAGTCGTCGTGGATGTATGTGATTCCAAACTTGTTTAGTGTGACCTGAGAGAAATCATGGTGATTTCTGAGAAGAGATGAACGCAGAAGTTATTAAATACTTCCAATCTGAATTTAAATTACATACTTGTGCCTTCAATTTATTAATAGTCACTGTGATTTTATTGGTCGGTTCCACACCTGGTGAGGTTGTATCCTTCTATGGACAGAGTTCCGTGTTGAGGCGGGGAAATGACGCGGTAGAGGACGTGGTGGTCCTTCCTGTGGGGCTCTGGGAGTTGTCCAAGGAGGTTGGAGGCGTCGAGTTTAGACCTGTCAATCTTCACCTTGCCTCCCTCGGCCACCACGGCACCTGAACGATAGGTGAAAACACCTTATGTCAGGGGTTAAATATGGAACCAGGCTCATCCTGCTGATGCTGCTCATGAATCCAGGTTGTGTTCAATGATTTCTAGTTGAAATTCACATTTATTAACTTTGTTTCTCTATATGTAAACAAAAAAGGACAACACTGTAAATTTACAGCTAAACAAGACAGCACTTGCTCTGGCTTGGAGATATGACCAATGTCATGACAAGAACAACAAAATAAATGCACACACACACAGACACACACACACAATCATACAGTACCTGCATTGTTTAGAAGTCTGGTCTTGCGCTGAGCATTGTTGTGGTGCTTGTTAGCCTGGTAGGAAATTATGATGGTGAAGCTTTGTGGAGGAAGAAACGCAGGACGGGAGGAAACAGTGAAAGAGAAAGAGTCTGCAGCCGACCATCCTACTGACTCCGGCCTTTTCTGATCATACAAGATGACCCCGTCATTCACCTGAGAGATAAACAAGGTAGGTCAAATAAAATCCTTTCAGCCGAGTAAACAAGCATTTTCAACAACACACACGCAAAAAAATACACACAAACATTCCTACCATGCTTTGTGTGAACACGGAAACGTTTTGCATGGAGTTGTCGGGCATACGTCGGACCAGACGTCCGAGTTTGGGAGGAGTGGTCACTGTAAACAGCACGGAGCGATTTCCATTGATGTCACCAACGTCGTTGGTCACTGCCTGAAGCTGCTGCTCTGAGATCGCCGTCACAGAGCCTTCGAGGGTTAAAATGATGGAGCATGAGGGTGAGCACATAACAGATTCATTTAATGTGGAGACATCCTCATGCTTCCACCTGGCAGAAAAGCTGAGTCAAAATTAATGACCGTAAAGGATGTTTTGTGTTTCTATTTTCAGGACCACACAAGATGAATTTTTTCAATTGAAAATAACAATACTGATATCATGAATATTGAATATTAATATTAAATGTTCCATAATCAGTTATGAGCGTTACAACTGGTGAGCGTATATGCTGAAGGTTAGAATAACGTAACTCCTGAATGAAGAGGCCATGTCGGTGCAAACTGAGCACAGAGAGACATTGACTTTCCTGGTGATGTAACCCAGTGACTTTGTCATGATATAACGGCACTACCTTTAAGAAACTTTCGTTGTTAGATTTAATTTCATTATGAATCATAAGGAGAATGATGCAAAAACACAATCACAAGAAAATTCGCAAGAAAAAAGAACACAGAAGATGATAAATGGATTAGACTGGATTTAAGCAGAACGTAATCTCGGTGAAGAAAACTCTAACACCTTAGTGAAGCCTTCTCTGACTTTGACCTTTGACTTTGACTTTGACCTACTCAGACTTTTTTAGGAATTCTAAAATCCCACCTGGGTAGACCTCCAAAGGCTGATTTCTTTTCAGCGTAAGCACCAGAGAGTAAGCGGTTGTGCTGAAGATCTGGCGAGGGGCAAAGTTCACTCCATCGTTCACCTGGAAATGAAAGCCACCCGACAAAGCACCTACACACAAGTAAAAAAAAAAACCCCAAAACATTGGTTATTTGTTTTATTATTATTAATTCTAGTGAATACATACACTTATAGTAAAACATGCTCACCGCTGTGCAGGAACACTAGTTGACCAGTTTGTATGTGATACTGGGTGAAGTTTAAGATAGGCCTGGAGGGGGCGCTCTTCAGTGCCAGGTGGCCGTTGCTGGGTGGTGTGATGACAAACTCCAGCCCCTCAGGTAGAGTATCTGTGTCCTCTGCACTGAGCTCCTGTACGGTGATTTCTGTCACCGAGTCCACCCACACCTGAGGGCCCACGAGAGCTTTTAGAATTTGAACGTTAGAAATGAAAAAAATAAAAAATAAAATACAGCTGTCCCCTGTATCAATACATTTCAATTAACAATAAATTTAATTTATTGTTAATTGAATAAATTTAATTCAATAAATTGAATTAACAATTTACCAATAGCACGTTTAATTTTGAAATGACTCCAAACCAAATGAAAGTGGTTTGGAGTCTTTACATTTGTTAGGCATGTGAGTGAGTGTTGATCTTTTCATATACAACACATACGAAAGGTTTTATTTATCCATTCAGATACCCTCATTCAGGCTGAAAATAATCAGCCATTTCTCTCTCTGTTTATCTCCATAGACAGATAGATGGATGGATAGATGATAGATACCCACCTTAAGGCCCTTGTTGGCTATGACCACAGGAATCTCATCATTGACAGGTATGACCACGACATGGACGGCGCAGGGCAGACTGTGCTTCCTGATTTCCGTCTGATTGGCCACAATGGTGAAGCTGTCTCTCTGAGTGTCGCTGCCATCATGGATGTAGGAGATGTACTCACGTTCCACCTGGATACGGATGTGAAGAGATGAAAATACATTCAGGTAATAACACATTTTTATATATGTTGAAATGAGTGTTCCAAAATTAATTTTTTACGAGATTTACAATCTTTATTTTTATATTTAGTCTGCTCAATCAGACCTCAGTGTCTGTGAAGGCAGTGATGGGCATCCCTGGGATCCGACTGTGCTCCAAGTGTCCATGTCGAGGAGGAACGATGACCTGGTACAGGAAGCTCATTCCTGTGAAGTGTTGATTGGTGACCTTGATGATGTCAGAGGTCAGCGGTAGGGAAGACCCCTCATCGAGGGTTAAGTCAGACACCTAAAAAATCAAAACATAGTCACAGATATTAAATAATTTTTGTTGACTGGTTTCTGGGTGGCTTACAGTGTTCTGTTTGCGTTTATTTATTCTGTACCTGTAGAGGCAAGAAGTTAGGAATGATATCAATGTCCAGCCTGATTGATCCAACCTTTGTGAGCCCATTGGTAGCCTCTAACAGGACAGAGTCATTGGTGCTTCCAGCAGAATCCTGATGATAGATAATCATTCCCTGGTTTATGTCCTCTTGGGTAAAGGAGTTTGGTGGCTGTTCTGTGACACCCTGTGAGGAATAGCACAAAAAATGTTGTTTTTAATATGAGCTTTTAAAAGCTGTAATTGGTCTTATTTTGAATCATCTTAGAAAGTGGTATAAAAACAACAAATAAAAACAAGATGAGAAACAGCCATTGTATTGTTTTCTAGATCAGAGATACAGTGATTAATTATGAAAGGGAAAACGTTAAGGGACGGTGTCTCTGTGTCTCTATAATATTAACTATCTTTGAGTAGCTATGAGTAAACGAAGCACAGTTGTTAACATTTGGAATGAGATCCCATATCTGTTTCGGTCAGCTGTAACTCTAACAAAACTATAAGTTGTTTGTACTTGATAGAAATGCTGTTGTTTTCCAGAGGGAAGCCTCTGAAGGAACCCCACGGTGGGAGAACGTCGGACCGTAAAAAGTATCTCCGATGGATGGTTGTCCTCATGAACTACCTGTTGAAACAAAAAGTAAGCATCAGTAAATGAGCTGACTGAAGGTGGAAGGTGGGGGAAACTCTGGGCGTGACGCCAGTGCGCCACACAGAGACACAGACAAGTCGCACGCACACACTCACTCCTGTGGTCAATTTGGGACCAGCGAATTAATCTGAAGCGCATGTTTTTGGAGGTGGGAGGGAGCCGGAGAACCCGGAGAGAACCCACGTCTGTTTGTTTCATACACACTATGATCACACTCATACTGTTGGTTTACCTCCAGGTGCTCCCTGCTGACAGAGACATTCTGTCCTTCAGGTACGACCACTGGATGGTTATTTTTGAGTGTTGGTGGCCTCTGGTGACTTTCCAGATAAATTTTCACCAGGACTCCGATGTCCTGATGTACCTCCCTCCTCCCTCTGTCTCTCTCTGGACCATTCTGCCTCACTCGTGCCGTCACATTGAACCCATCTGACAACTCATGGCTACCACTGTGTTGGTAGACCAGGTGCCCCAACAGCAAATCTTGCTGTGTGAATTCCGAAATTGCATCTGTTTTTGTTCCAGTCTCTTGATCGCTGTCCTTAAAGCAGAGTGTGCCATGTTTAGGTGGAATGAAGACCTCAAATGTCACTTCCTGTGGTTCTCGGATGTCAAGGTTGCTGAAGACGCTGAGGTTAGCAGAGGTCAGGGTTGTCAGCCCACCTTGCTGGACCGTCAGGCCAGTGTTGTTCTCAGTCCGGAGGTAAGGATCCTGAGCCATCACCTGCACCAACCCAACAGCAGCAATGAGCAAAAAATGCTAAATTCTTACCCTTGATATTTCTAAATATGAATAACACTTGATTTATTTTACTTTTTTTCCAAATCTTTCAAGCATTTTCCTTGGATTTTTAATTTTCATTCCTTTGTATTTTTTTTAATCAACATCTGACCAAGTTATCTTATTTAAAAATAACAATATAAAAACACTGGACCCTTTTACAGTAAGCTGATCTTGTTAAAAAAAATTCTGATTTTCTTGTTAAAACCATCAAATATTTAAAATGTAAAGACTCTATAATCACCTCCAGCAGCGTGGAAACATAATGCTTCCCATCTGTTACGAAAAGCACAAAACGCCCAAAACTCACTCCTCTGTGGACAAACAACACCTTTTTCTGAAAGGATGAAAAAAAGATAACATGAGATCAAGAGAAGTAAAAATTACTAATGGGTCAATGAAAAATCCAAATGAAGCAAAGTCAGATATTAGTTTTACCCTTTTTAATAACTCTAGTACAACAGAGAATCTATGGGTCAAAAGTAGCTGATGACATGATTAATCATCTTTATCAGTTTTACTGTTAATATTGGTTGCAAAGCTCGTGTCATTTATAATGGTTAAATCTATGAAGTTTAAAATCCTTATACCTCAATACTAAAGAAGCACTCTATGGATTTGAATGAGCAGAAATGACTCAGATAAATTGCTCACCTGCTCCAGGTCCCGCTGTGTGAACTCATACAGCTTGTGACCGGTGTCACCAGCCAGCACCAGCTCTCCCATGGGAATCCCCCTCCGCGTGTACACCAACCAGCTGTCCTCAAAATCAGAATCATCATCCCGGAAACGAAGGTCATTCAAAGTCACCAATCTTTGCCCGTCACGGGCCACGTGGAAAACTTTATCAACAACCCTGACAGGTCTCTGATCATTGACAAGCTGCACGGAGATATTAAACGTATGTTCAGGTGTGTTCTTGTCTTTCTTCTTGCCCGTGTGTTTGTGGGGTTTATAAACTATAATCTGAAAAGTAAAGGAATCCTGTTTGGTCTCGCTATCATCATGGATGTACATGATCCGCTCCTCAATGATGTCCTGGTTGGTGAACGTCACAATGTTGTCATTGATGGAAGTTGAGTTGGAAAGATTGATCCTCCTCATCTGCCCATGCTTTGGACTCCTTGTAATGTTATAATGGACCTCCCAGTTACTTGCCGTATGAGTGAACAGGATGTCCTTGTTGACGACTTTACTTTCTCCTTCTAGGATTGACAGACCTTTGTTTACAATGGTGACAGCGGACGACTCGGTTCTGATATTGATTCTGAAGGTGTAAGTCGTTGAGTTTGCTTGTGCTGAAAACACCTGAAAGCTGAAAGTGTCTCTAGCGTCGTCGGGCAGCCTGTTGAGCAGCTCGTACTTCACCATGCCATCTGTGATGTTCTGTTGGCTGAAGGTTGAGTACTTCTGTAGCAGATTGTTGTTGAGGAATAGCCTCCCTTTCTTCGGTACTGTCAAAATCTTGAAGAACAGGTCGCTCTCATTGAGTTTAACACCCTTTGAAATCACATGGAGGTCCTCAGGAGTCACAGTAGTTTGAACACTGTTGACTTCCATCTTGCTCCGTGTGACCTTGAAATGGATCCACCTTACCATAATATGGAAAACAACCTCATCCGAAACCAGAGAACCTATGCTAATTTTACATTTGAAGCAATCGGTCATGCTGTTCTGAGTTTGAAGGCCCAGATACGTGCTAACGTATCTGATCCGTTCTGCTTCTAGAAGTTTCTGAGTGAAGGAGGTTGTTGGTTTCCACTCACCACTTGAGTGTAACTGCTGGAGCTCACCGTGCTGTGGCAGCTCTGTGACATCATAGAGGATTTCCACTTCCTGATCTGCCACATTAACTTGTACTGCAAGGTTAGTGGTAGTGATGGTGGAAGTTCCGCCTTGGTTTATTTCCAGCGCAGTGTTATTCACCAGTTTGTGTTCAAGTGGCACAGCCATAATCCTCAAAACTACTGTGTTGCTCAGCTGTGGAAAGGACAAGAAACAAGGAAGCAGCAGAAGTGAAATAACACAAAGGGAGAAGAAGCATAAAAAGAGCAAATGCAATAGGTTAGGAGTAAAAAAAAAACTTTGCATGCCAACAGGAACTCATGGATAACCAAGCATTTACATACTTTATATGTGAAATGTGTCTAAGTTTTACAAAACTTACAAAACAATCATCTCCATGGGAACATATCCAAGAGTCTGAGACCATTCTAGTGGCCACAGTGATGCTTTGGATCAAATCACCAGATATCATCAGATATCAACATGTTGTCTCTGATAGATACAGACACAACAGTCTAGACATTTCCTTTTCGGAAAGTGACATGAAATGTAATTTGGGCTCTGCACATTAAATTTTCTTAACCTGACTTCACTAGCATTGCCATCTCTAGAGCTGCTGATGGAGTTGAGATGATGACAACAACATGTTGCCAGTGGTACTTCTTGGTCACCCAGATCATGATACATTTCTATGACGACAAAAGTCTCATGGACTGGTAGGAAAAGCTTAAAGACATCTCATCGCTCATCTTCTTCAGTTCTGATCAATTGTCGGGGAAACATCTTCAAGTGTTTCCTACAAGTCCAGTTGAATTTATTCAACATAGAGATCAACATTCTTTATGTTAGTTTATAGATTTCCTAAAAAGTGTGACTTTACTTACTTTCAGCCCATCACTGACCCTGAATGCCAGCCTGGAGGTCAGGACACCGGTGTGGACAAAACTGATCTTTCCATTCTCCAGATCACTTAAGGAGAACACGTTTATGGCCCTGCAAGATACAAGCATTACAGTGAACTTCAATGTTCCTTCTTGTAGAGCTTTTCCTTTGTTATTTAGAATAGTCCAGGTCAACTTGCAACCAATAGTAACAAATACCTGATTTAAAATATCCTTATTTGTAAGTAGATAGATAGACATTGTTTTGAAATGTCCTTTCTCTGTCTTCAAAACCCTTTTTAGATACTTTCCTCTCTTTAGTCCTTTTCTAGTCTTTTTAAATACATCACATAAATAGTATGCATAGATACAGAAACTTCTCCAGTAGACCTCTATGGTTGGTTGTAAGTAGATTTGAGATGTATTCTAAAGCCTTGCACATCCTAGCACAAACCTGCCAGGGTAATCCTGGTGCTCAAGGCGTCCGACATCAGAGCTGAGGTTTCCCAGGGAGCTGAACACCAGCTCCGCTGGACTGCTGTCAGGATCCCACACTCTCAGGACATCTGTGGTCAGCTGGGGACAACAGATTCATTATGATTATAATATCTTACAGCCATACAGTTACAATCGTTTGAGCATTCTGTTGTTCTTGCCCGTCGTCTGAATTTTTCCACCAGTGTGAAAAGGTTTCCCTCTGGCAGGCTGAGCTCTGGTGCATCATTAACAGGACTGATGCTGATGTCAAATCGGTGCCGGCGGTTGTCCTTCAGAAATGCAGGCAGCTCTTTCTTAGTGTTGAAGAAGACTGAAAACATGAAGTAATCCTGCAGGGCCTCTGACCCACTGTGAACATATGTCACCCGTCCCTGCCACAGATCCAGCATGCTGAAAGTTTGGTCGACCTTTTCTGGTCCGATTAAGATACTCCTCTCCTGCCCCTCTCCAAGCATCCCATCGGAACCCGGAGTGGGGTCAAGCTGAAGCTGGCCCTGAATAGGCTGCTCTTCAATACGGAATATCAACTGGGACGGGTGAATACCCAATTTACGGAAATCCAGATTTACCTGGAATGAAGTGTAAACAGGAAGTGACTTAAATATCGGCGCTATCAAATGAAAAATCAAATAAAATTAGCTTATTGTAACTCAAATTTCTGAAGAAACCTGTAAATAACTATATGTGAAACTTAAGAAGACGGTAGGTGACAATCAGTCCTACCCTCATGTGTTTTGGTTCCAGAGGTGCTTGGCCTCCCTCTGCTACCTCCAGCTTTCTCAGAAACAAAAAGTTTGGGCTCTTCTTATAGTTGCTAACTGGTTGTGAGGTTGTGGCATCAGGTAGATAAGCAGTCATTGCATCCGCAGCATGTCCTGATGTACAGCCGACTGTTATATCCTTGGTGACGACAGCATGCGGTAGACCCATTCTTTGAGCGTTCACCTTAACTTCACGGAGGCAACCTTTAAAGGAGCTTCCTCTGCCGACCAGTTGCCCCCCAGATTCAACAGACATGAACCCAGCTTTCCTCGCCTCTGTGCGGGCTTCTTCATCCATTCCTCCGATGAAGAGAGGACTATTGAGCTGGAGGATCTGTAACTCCCGACTCAGGTTGGCCCTCAGCAATTCTTTATCCACTCTCAGCTGGATGCTGTCGGGCAACAGGTGTAGCTGGATGGGGTACCAGGTGTAGTTGCTATGGACATGCGTTAGAGAGCGCAGCTCAGACTTACTTCCCTCTCTACTCCCTACTGTTGCAACCAGGTGACCATCTCTAATTTCAACTGCAACAAATCCTCCATTTTTAGCAAAGCTGTACAGAATCACACCATCGTCTTTTCGTGACGAAGGACGTAATTCACATTCAAACACTCCCTCTGGTGACACTTCCCATGACGGGAGAGAGATAAAGGATTTAAAACTGGAGAAACCCACAGGATCTTCTTCAGTTGCAGAAAACTGTGAACTACAACCCAGAGACACCTCATGGACAATCTTGTCTCCAGAATTAGATTTCAGGTTTGAGAGCAGGTTATGTTCATTGAACACAACTTCATTCATGCAACCTCTAAATCCAGTGGAGATGTTTGAGAGGTGGGGGTGGTTTAGTCCAGTTGCCCCGCCAACAAAAAGCCCATCCTCGACACTGAGCTCTAAATCTGGTCCTGGCATGAGGAGACTGGTTTGGGAATTTTGGTCCACGGTCATGGTGATGTTATGACGGTGGTGGGCCAGCACCATGTAATGCCATGCGAAGTCATGGAGATTGATGCTCCTTTCTGAATGAAGCAAACGCTCGCCTGAGCCCAGGTCCAGACGTACCTGAGGGATGAAGGGGGAGGTAAAGAGGGAAAGCGTGAGGAAAGGACGGATAGCACATTAATATGAAGTATTTGAAATATTTTGCTCAACACCAAAGCGCAAACTTTACTTCATAAGACAACAAGAAGAAAAACTAAATACATAAAGGCAGTGATTATGTGGCAGAATCTCCTTTAAACTGAGAACACAGTCAAGGGAGAATAACAAATACTACCCAACTCTTGCTTTAGCAGCTCGATTTTTATGAACTTGAAGTTTTCATTGAAGAGTAGCAAGGCTTCTCTTTTAACTTGAACTAACTTGTTCAGAAAAGTAAGTGCCAGAGGCTTGTTTTTTTCTCTCCCTCTCTGTGAGCAATCTGACACTGAGCTGAATGCGTTCAGTCTTTTCAGTCACTTTACTCAGATCGCATAGACCAAGACATATATTGAGATATGTGTCCCCTGGGCAGTAATCCAAGGGATATTTCTCTCCATTTGAAGTTGTTCTGATTGCTTGTTGATGAATATAATGAACACAGTTTAGTTTACCTGTAGGTGACCAGAGATGAGCTCCAGCAGCATGAAGTCTGTGCCCCCAGAGGCCAAAAACAGCAGCCCCGTCGGACTGGAGGTACGAAAACGAACATGGAGCAATGTCTGAACGGACGATTCCTTGGTGCGCAGATGGATGTGGCCATCGCCGTAGAAGGACACTGTGACATTGAAAACGACATACAGAGAGATTTACCAGCTCACAGTGTTGCTCATAGGGTTGACTCTTTCACTGATCCATGCTATTCCATTTGCTGTATTGACTCAGTTGTAATTGTGGTGTCTACTCTGCACTTTACACCTGGTATCCAAATTCAATTAATGACAACTAATGCACTCTGAGGGGGTGGGGGGTGGGGGTCATCCCAATGTGTTCCAATGCTAATTAGAATTTACTGTTGACCCAAATGCTGCGGATTGGACATTTAGTTCCACAAACTTTCTGAAAGGCAGAGCTGTTCTACAGGCATGCAAAAGGTCACCGCTGGAAGCAAAGCCAATAAAGAGATCTAATTGATATTAGAGAAAGAACTATAGAAGGTAATATATATATAAAACATTTCATTGGTTAAAAATTCTACAAAATAATCAGATTACAATCATATAAATTAAAAGTTTTACCTTGGATTCAACTTTTATGTTTTCAGTGTCTAAATGTTACCTTTCTTGCAGGAAATAAAAACCTTTGAGGAGATGACAAACATTTCTGATGAACTTGTAAAGTTTGATGATTAGTAAAATAATTCTGATTTTTATCTTTTTATATACTTTTTTTGGTGAATGATGTTCACTGCTTCTAGTTCAGAAACAATTTGCTTTAAGGAAACAATGGAGGAAAAAAAAAATCTTATTTTTACGTCTGCATTTTTGAATCCCTTATTGTCATTCTTGTCTTGTTTCCATTTCATAATCTCATTTCATTTCAATTGGCCTACTTCAAATCTCTTTGCAAATCACTGTGTGATTCAGATTTGCACTTCCTGTAAAAATTATGACTTAATGTGAAGGCTATATTATGCATTACAAGAGTAGTCACTGTGAGAAGCACTCAGTCAGCAGGCTAGCCCAGCACGACTCTGTTCATAAAGCCTATAAGCTTCTGTCAATGTATCCCATGTCTGTCCATCTACCGCTAATCTGCTTCTATGATACCACTGAACATTGGATTATTAGTAATCTCCCTCCAGTCATAGACAAACCCAGGACGTGTACGCAGGTTTTTAATGTGCTACATCAGCAGGTATAAAGACAGAGGCATGGCCAACTGTGTGACAGCCTTGCAATGCTGTTGTACACATTCTTCCTCCTCTGTTATTTGATGACATCTCTGAAGTGGCATTGAGTGGATTATTTGCAGAACTGTGTTGTGTGCACAATATTTTTTTGTGTGTTTGGTAATAATAATAAGGTCTTGTTTCCTTGTTTCAGAAAAATTATGTCACTATAGGAAAATAAACTTACTAAACTTTTTGTGTGTCACATCAGGTACATGCAGCCCCCCCAGATAAGTAACGATAGGCATCCATCCAAATATTCCACATGCCTCCTGGTAATATAAGGCTGGATTAAACAATTTGTCTTACTATTTTCACTGATCTTCAATTTAATTAAAGGTGTATGTAATAAATTGGAAGATGATTATCCTTTCCCGCATTAAATCACTAAAAGCTGGTGAGATTCAAGGCAACTACATCGAGTATCAATGTCACAGCCACATTAAATATGCATAAATATTAAAAAAGGTGATACAATTCCCATCATTACAAACTGTACTAATATAAACTTCAACAGTAAGAATTTGTATATTTTTCTAGTTAGTTTTTCTAAAGATGCTTCTCCCTCAACACTTTTTTTCTTACCTCCACAAACGTGTCCTGTAGAAATCAGCAGGAGCAGAAAAAAACCAACTACTAAACTTCCCATTGTCAGTCAGGCATTGTCTTCAGGACACATCTGTGGCTTCAACTAACCGCCATTCTACAAGTTCCCTGACAATAAAAGCCTCTGCACACTTTGGCTTAGAGTCTTCCAAAAAAAAAAAAGTACCTGTGAACCAAATCAGTGAAGAGGAGGAGGAGGAGGAGGAGGAGGAGAAGGAGGAGGAACGCCTCAATCTGACACGCCCCTTGACGGCCGTAGTGTTCAGTACCGAACATGACCGCTAGGGGGAGGTGTCTTAAAACAAAGGAAGGCTCAGGTCAGTCGGAACTGAGACTGAATCTAGGGTCTTATTTGACCACTGGAGATGCAGGTGACTTCATTTTAGGAAGGTTCCAATACTTTATATGACAATTAATAATAAATAGAGATTCTTTTAATCTTATTTATATTCTGAGTTTAACTGATGGCAGCCGTTCTCCTATTTTTGTGATGAGAAAACCGTCACATATAATCATTAAAATGAGCTGTTGTCTTTGACTTGATTGAAATAGTCAAAGGCAAATTAAAAATGTTTTCTTCTAACTTCACGAAAAAATGAAAATAAAATAACATCTACCACATAAATTAAACATTGTTTTGTTGAATAACTATCAACTTACTAAAAATTTAAAAAATGATTTTTATTAAAAAAAAGAGTTAATCATGGATAATAAGGAAAAAACAGTTTCAAATCTGGAGACAAACCTTCTGCTTGGGTTATAATAGTGTAACTGCTGACAACCCTGTAATTATAGTCTTTGTATAATGAGTAAGTTCACATTAAGTAAAACTGTCCAACTGGACAACTACATGCGTGAAAATTAGGGACTAAATGTGACATTGCCTTGTGATATACAGGTGACCTGTCAAATGATGTACCTGACTAACCACCTAATGTAAACAGGTACAGGTGCCAGCTCTTCCCGACCCTGTGTGAGTATAGATAATGGAAAGAAACCAATGCTTCACACCCCTGATGTGAAAGAAAATGTTTATTTTGGACAGAAGTCACTTGAATGACTGTAATGAATTGCAGCAATTCTCCTTCTTAGACCCCCAACACGATACCTCATAAAAGCTCATAAAAGCTGTTCTTTAAAAAAATCATCCACCATTTAAAACGTACTCAGTTATGGCTAAAGTAATGTCATTATCAGTAAGGCATTCAGTTAAATTGAATAATGAGTTAAGGTATGGGCAGAAAATATTACGAGACAGCAAAGGAGGAAACAAGAGAGGGGAAGTAAAAGGGAACAAGAGGAAATAGGAGGGAAATGTCCTGCGGCTGATTGAGGTGAAGTGGAGGTTTGGGTGTGATTGTTCAAACTGCACAACACACTCCCTGGTCTGCATCCTGAACCCCTCCCACCCTTTAACCTACCACCTCTACACACAGACACACAAGGATGCACACACACACACACACACACACACACACACACACACACACACACACACACACACACACACACACACACACACACACACACACACACACACACACACACACACACACACAGAAATGTGCTGCTTCGTGAGAGTTTGGTTCATTAAACTGTTGAATGGACACATAAGGGCTTTTATTCAGCTGCTGATTCAAACTGCTTTTTCCTCACATGAGAGGAGCGCCGAGCTTAAGTTTAGTTCCCAGGATGTTGAATAACAGCCTGCAGACTGGTTTCTTGGGATCACACCCAAAATGGGTCACAGTTCAGTGGGTGACGGGTCCACTCATGACAAGAAGGGTGGTGTGTTTTAATGAGTCGAGATCCCACGCTGAGAGGATTACCGTCTTGTCTTTTTAGTTTGTACAAGTCTTTCAAGTGTTTCATTCAAAGTCTCAATCTAAACTAAATTCAATACTTGAACTGAGTCCACATGCATGGAATTGATTGTTAGCTTGCGTCAAAAGTCATTGTGATGTAAATAAATGTTTTCATGTACGTAACTAGTTGCAGGTGAAGTTGAGTTACTCAAGTCTAGCAATTAAAAAATACAAAAACAAAAACATCAACGCTAAGAAGGAACTTGCTCCAGCACGTATTCCTCAAGGGGAAATTGTAACTTTTCTGTTGCTAACAATCACCAAGCTAGACATAGTTTTTAAATTTATAAACTTAAGTAAAAAGATGTCATTAATAACTTACAGTAATTTTCATATCTTGCACCAACAGAAGAAACAAGGCAGTCAGAGACGGCAACATCTCGTGACACCCCATGAATTCAAAATTTTACCAGTTTTACCTTTCTCCAGAATTTTGCACCCTAAATGGTAGAAAAGTGGTACGTTGGCATTGACCTAGTTTTCCAAAGGTGAAGGTCATCATCACATTTTTGTGCCTCTGGCTTCCTGATAATGTTGCTTTTTGTTTTGTGATTATATCTCATCAGGTTTCGGAGATGTGTGCCTGAAAAGGTATAAAAGTGAAAATTTGACCTCAACCTAGTTTTTCAAGGTCAAGGTTGTGATCTAATTTTTATCCCCTTTGCTGCCCGAGTATTTTGCTTTTTCTTTCATCTTTCTATCTGCAACGGTTGTGAAGATATTTTGTGGATGGAAAAAAACAGAAACACTGACAGTCAGGCTTGTTAGAGTATAAACTGTACTGAACTGAGTCTGGTTA
Source organism: Antennarius striatus (assembly GCF_040054535.1). Classification (NCBI taxonomy): domain Eukaryota; kingdom Metazoa; phylum Chordata; class Actinopteri; order Lophiiformes; family Antennariidae; genus Antennarius; species Antennarius striatus. The sequence continues at coordinate 8,723,999 of NC_090790.1, forward strand.
GTTCCCATTGTCATATTTTAAGCAATTGCTTCAGTCTAAAAATTTTTTCGAGCCATCTGTTGACTTGACTAGTCATTGCCCTCTTGGATTCTGTTGTAGGTAGGTAGGAACAGGAACCATCTGGCTTAGGATAAGGCATAGACCAGGAAGAGATGGAGGACTGGGACCAATTTAACCCCAGTAGCAGCTAAAATAACAACAAAAAAGAAAAACAAAACAGTACACAGCTGAATGGACAAACCTACTTCTTACCCTGTCACCAACGCTTTCCTGCATGTTCAACTGAAAATGTAAAGAAAACATTAAACCAAGTCTGCTTTCCTTTTGAAATATAACGGATGAGAATGGATTCACACTCTTCCAGCAACGTGTTGGCACATCTTTTAATGCTATTACTTGTGTCTGGTCCACTCTAGATGAGGGGTTTGCTACAGATCTATTAATATCTGAGTAGAAAACAAACAAGAAAATAAGAACAATAAACCCAGGACATCATTCATCTGTGCAGCTGAGATCGCTGAGTCACAGTGTTTTAACGCTGGAATAAAAACAAAGTACATGGAAAACTGCGTGTGGGCTCTGCTATAAACCTTCCTTGGGCCTTTAGTCCATTTCCAGTGTAAATACTGTAACTGAGTGACACATGCAGTTCTATTTATGAGTGGGTTGCATAAGATTCAGAGAGAGAGAAGAGGCGGGGAGAGAGAAATCGTCCCTGGCACTGGGATGCACACGGCACAAACAAAGTCAGGATGTCTCTTATGTCAAGCATGAAGGGTCCACAAGTCATTGTTGTGCTTCGTTGTGTACCTGCAAACACATATGAGTGGCTTTTTTTCCTTTTTAAGCAGGTCCATCCACAGTCACAGTTGCTCGATTGCGTGGCTTGCTTTTGTTTTAGTTGAAGGAGATATGTGTGAGCAGTATCAAATGTACTGTATCTATTTTTATTTTCAAACTGCTGCATCATTTCATTTTTAGGGGAAAAATGATGTTTGCCACATAAACTGATGTGTCAGTATGTCAGAAAGTCTGGTGTTTTGACTCTTCAGTCCAAAACAACGGCCGAATGTCTCCTGGAGTTGAGACGCTGGTGGTGGTGGTGGTGGCCGATGAATCAGTGAAGACTGGGAGATGATGGGGAGCTGGAGAACACAAAACAGCTGCATGAACAGGGAAGATGAAGACTAGGATGGTGTGTTGCATCTTTAAAAAATGTTTTATTCATCCACTTTAATTATTACCTTGAACACTATTCAAACAGGCAGAAGTTCATTGAATGCATTGAGAGGTCACAATGGGAGTAAGCGTCTACCAATTTGAAAATTGTATAGATATAGAGTAAGTCTACTTTGAGGTGTAATGTTAGTCTCTACAGAAACACAAATGTGTAGCAGCATGGAAATCTATCTTGTCCCTTGTTACTATCCTTATGAATAAATGTCATTCAGAGTCTGTTTACCAAGTCACCTGACAACTTTGTAGCACAGGCAGTTTGTTTGGTAATCTCCTGCAGAGTTCAACTCTGAACCTCATTATTAAGAGCATTAAAAACTACTTGACCAGTTAGAAAGACAATAATACCTTTATTGGGTCCACTTCAGAGTCCTCTGCAACAGTAGGACAACTGAGGCCTCACAACCAAGGTAAAACAAAAAGTGACTCACACTCACTCACATATGTAGCCCCCGATCAAATCAACAGAATGCTAGACTATATTAAGTGTGTGCGTGCGTCTGTGCGTGCGTGCGAGCATGTGTGTGTGTGTGTGTCCCATCACCAGAGGAACCTCCTCAAATGTTGAGGGGATCTTTTCAGATACTTGATATTTCTCTTTTCTCCTCTACAAGATGCAACGTGATGCTGGGACCAGCTGCCACCTTTGCTTGGGGACAGTTTACAGTGTTTCTTTGTGCTGGTTTGTGTGTGTGTGTGTGTGTGCACGTATGTCACTGTGTGTGCGTGCGTGCGTGTGCGTGCGTGCGCGCGCGTGTATGTGTGTTTGCGTGCGTGTGTGCGACTAAGGAGTGACTCACTTTGACTCATGTGATTTATTTAGCTCAATTGCGGTAAAAGAAGACACAATAAGAAGAGAGAATGATCACAACAGAGCGAGAAAATGTGACATGAAATACGTTAAGATGAACAAATTCTGAGACTTGAGGAGTGACACAGATGCATGTCTTCAAGTCTCAAATCATGTACAGTACTACCATAAATACGTATACTCACAAAGAGTGTACTAGATGTGTGCATAAGTATCTTCCTTCGTAGCAGTGTGTGAATATAAACAGACACACATAACACATATGAAGAATGATGACTACAAGTGTGTAAATAACAGGTAAACACAATATAAATATATCATATGACAAACCATTAGCATGCATACACCTATTAGTTAAGAAAAGCACTGCGTGACTTTCGGATCATAACGTGGTTATTGATTTCTAGAGCACTTTATTTGATTTCATTTGCAATGATCTACAAAAACAAAGATATTTTTTTGAAGTTACAATCTCGACTTAACAATACAATACTATAATATTTTCAAAGCACACTGGCTCAGAACCCAACGATTTTCTCAAAGGTACTTTTCCTCTCCTTACCAAACCAATTAAAAAAAAAACAAAAAACAGATCGCTCTGAGAAAACAAAGAAGGGCAGCATCTGCCTGATCAGCACTTGAGGAGCGACGGGAAGGGAAAGTACACAGAAGGAAGGATGGGCAGAGATGAGAGGAAACGACCAGTGGTTACTGTCTAATGGGTTTGTTTTTTTTTAATGGAAAGAAATAAAACGTGTTCACGTGTCTCAAGCCTTGGGCCTTCAGTGCTTTCCTTTAGTGCATAGCTCACAAAACAAAATTTCCTCCCAAGTACAGGAAATCACCTCTCAGTCTGTGTTTGACTTACATGTCAGGATTTTAATGAACACTTTGAACACAAACTTGAAGAACCTTCGACACTCTCGGTAAAGATACATGCATGGAAATACTCAAAAGAATCCCTTACAAGTGAGATGAACCATGTTGCTTTCTTTTGCACACACCCACACATACACACACACACACACCCACACACACACACACACACACACACACACACACACACACACACACACACACACACACACATGCATACACATACACATGCATGCATACACAACCTCACAGCTCCTTGACACTATATCACTCTCTCAGAGGACTGTTTTGTTCTCATTCCAGCTCTTCCCCTTCATCACTGTGACAAAGGTCAGTCCCCAAACACAATGGCTGCCAGCAGCTGGTAGCCTGACTCACGGACGGACCAGTCGACCCTGCAGCTGATTTAACATTGTTAAAGACTTCCAACCAAAACATCATCTGAGTCACTGCCTCCGCCTTAGTCACAACAACAAGAGCCCTGTGAGGAACAAGTCACAAACACGGTTCATAATGTCATCCTCTCTGCATGTAAAGTCACACAGCAGGATGCAGAGCTAACGCGCAACATGCTGCAGCAACTTTGCACCCAGTCAGTTGGTGTTTTCAACTCTCTGTGCCTATTTTCTCACTAACCGGCCTTCAAAACAGATGGCAGACTTGTTTTTTGAGTTTGAAAACTGTAAATTAATTTAATATCATGTGCTGTACCCAAAGTTGATATCTGGTCTCTGTGTTCTTTATCCAAGAGACTTCTAACATGATTATGTAGGGACATATCGATTTCTCAGCTCGCTCGCCAGAATTTATTTCTGCGGTGAGGTTTTTGATTTCTGGGAACAACAACAAAAAACACACAACATCATAGTAATTCACGTGCAAACAATATTTGGACACTGTGGACAAAATAAAACAAAAATAAAACAGAAACATTTTATTCCCATCGCTAATTAAGTCCTCTTCACAACCATTTTAGCTTTTGCAATCAACAGCTCATGTAGATTAGTTAAAGAACATTAATCTATTTGGTAAATAAATAAACGTAGATAAAATTTACCGCTGCACATTCTGTTCCATAATAACAGCTTTTACACCTATGACACATCTAGATGTGCTAAGGTCTTTAAAATGCCGCTCCACTGCATTCAATAGATTCTTTCATCCTCAGCTGAAGTAACAAAACCAGTACGACCACTATCTTTATCTTTAACCCACATTCAATGTGCGTGTTTAGTGTCAGAACCCACGCTGACACCAAACACGCACTTTGGATGTGTTTTCTGCGGTCTGTGCTATAATCCACATAATTTTCCTATAAGGATAAATGGGTGTGGGTTGTTAGGGTTAAAAACAACAGCAGAGAAGCTGCGACGACAGACAGACTGGGTGACATATTAATGAGCCAATTGTAAAGTTGAACTAATTAGAGGGTCACCATTGAGATCCATGCACAAAGGCTGGGTTCAGGAGGTCAGACTGCCACCTGGTCATTAAATGACCTAGATATGAATCGACTATTGTTTGTTCATGTGTGTCATACTTTTGAGAGCTTATAATTATCCTTTGCGCTGAAACTAAAAGCATGGATGACGGCAACTTATTTGCAGAACGCATGTTGGCAGGACCGACTTTCTTGTAGCTTCTCTGCCACAGTTTACACAGAGCTGCCGCGCCTCACGCTGTGGTGAGATTATAGATGCTGCTGTGAAGCCAGCGTCCTGAAAAAGCACCGCTGCTGGTTTGTTATCACAGTCAGTCACATTACTAGAATCATGTGAGACTTTTTCTTTCATAACAAAACTCTGTATGTATGATAAAGTTGTCTCGTGATGTAGAATGTACTTTATAGGTGCATTTGAGTAATTTTGCCAATAAAGAGGAAAAACATGTTAGAATCCCTTACAAGTGAGGGACATGGTGGAGCTATTGTTTCTACAGGAGCACCATTCTACACTGGACAACATTCATATTTAGCATCTGCTCACATCTGTTAATGTGAACTCTTTTACATTACTGGAAGACTTCTGACTCAGTTCTAATGTGAAAGACGATTGTGCTGTCTCAGTTTCAAACTCACTGCTACGATTTTCTTGCCAGGAATTCATTCAATTCAAGCATGGAAGCTCACATTAGTAGTCCTAAAACATAAAATACAAATTACATTATCAGTATTTACCTTCTAGAGTTACAAATATGCAGAGGCGTTTTATGTTTTGGCATTCATATTGACAAAACCACAGTATTTACTTTAGTTACAGATGACCACACAGAGGTAGAATGAGGGAGCTGTAGAGATCCATTTGACTTCTGATTCTGTCTTTTCTCTTGAGATGAAAATCTCCCCATTTCTGTAAACGTTTAACTATTGGTTTTAGCAAAATAACCATAATTATCTTATGAAGTCACAGACATTTATCATTATGACGTTGTATTGTTATATGATGTAGTCAGTGGTAACTACAACTGTTATGTAAAATGGGTTTGCATCACTTCATGAAACTCCCCAAGGTCTCTCTCTCTCTCTGTCTGTGGCCACAGGAATGAATCCCTCCCATGAGCGGAGCTGGGGTAATGCTCCACTCTGGAAACAAACTCTTCCCACCCCTCAGGCACCAATGTTTACAGACGAGCTGTTTATACACCACATTAAAATCACATTAATCACAAATAAAAGTTTATCTTATCTTATCCATGTGTCTATTTGTGCCGATATCGACTTGAAAACATTGAATTCAAAATCAGGATAAATACGTTTATTTACTGAAAACTTGACATCTCAGACGTGAGACACGTGCCGTAGCTCATGTCTGTGGGGCCGCAGTGGCTCGGAGATCGGCGGATCGATTCCCACCAAGCCATCCTTGGTGTGTGAGCTGACAGTGGGGGGTGTCAGCTCACCTCCCAGCTACTGCTGAGGCGCCCTTGAGCAAGGCGCTGTCCCCCCTACAAGCTGCTCATTTGGGGCGCTACCCAAAGTTGAGAGTCGTCTGACCTTACTCTTGATTAAGACACAATATTTTCCTGGTACCAATTTAAAAAGTTATTTTAAGGGAACCTATTATAGTCAGATGGTGCTCAAATCTGCAGATGATCAACACTGTTTGTAGCAAAGTTAGAGCCAAACACACAGACGACCCCTCCCAAAACAAACAGTCCAGGAACACATCCGGGACAAAGTGGCGGTAATACATGGAAAACATGAAGAAGCAGACAGGGAGGAATGCTTAGCGTAACCCGTTAGTGACGCACTATTTGTTGTTGTGTCAAGCTGCAGTGCATTTATTGTTGAGGAGGGACACTTCTCACCAGTTTGGGGGGAGGAGGTGGAGAAAGCGGGGGAGGCAGAGGGAGGGGTTTTGTTGACAGAATGAAAAGTCGAGACTGTTCTTTCGTTTCCATGAAAGATCCCCTCCTCTCTTCATCCGTCTCCCTCCCTCCACCCCCAGCGCCTGTGTTGTTCCCAGTGTCTTTCCTGTACAGGGGTGGGACCTGATCCCACACACAGTGGACATCCCACTGACACACTGAACATACAGATCTACATACTGTTGTAGTCTGGACACATACTTACTTACAATTACTGTATACTGTATGTATAAATGACATTAACGTACAGTTGCTTTCTTCAGAGTAAGTTCAGTTCCTACACAGACGGACAGGCACACCTCCCATTATGATCTATCAACACATCAGAGACTGTGTGGGGACAAAAAAATGTGATGAATAAGGCTGTCAGAATAATAGAGGTGAATTCAGTGGGTTAATATCTTTCCACAGTCCCTGTTATGTAAGCTCCTGGCGAAGCCCCCGGTGTTAGATAAGCCCACAAAACGGCTTGAGCAAGAGCAAAGTTTGGAATAAACCCCTTCTAGTGCAGGAGGGAACACAAAGCTTGTTTCCTGTTTGTGTCACATTTAAAGCCCTCCCACCCATTTCCTTCCCCAGGGTTCGGTGGTGCACCTGCACCTAAAGCCCACCATAAACACTTTCAGCAGCTCGACTCGACGCTGAATCTATCAGATGCACAACAACACATGTGCAGAACAATGCAGGTCCTGTGTAAAAACAAGTTTGTTTTTCACTGATCCTAAACAAAATGAATGGAAAATCCAGGATGCCTTTAGATTCCTCTTGCATTCCATTCATTTGTTGTTGACTGATTACATGTGGGCACTGGGATAAATATAGATGTTAAATCCATCTTATTATGTAGATGACAGAAAGGAATGGGACCAGCTGCAACTCTTTGTGGAAACATAATATTTCTGGGTCACACTGATGTAAAGTACAATCATTCCATTTGACTTTCATGATTTATTTTAAAATGTAAAAGAGAGAACTGATAGTTTTGGACACAACTGACCTGACTGTGGAAAATACCATTCAGTTTTACAATATATAGCATGAAAGGACATAAAGATCTGTCAGACATGGCCAGACATTGTTTTATTACTCAACATGGTGAAGTCATCGAACTGAAGACTTTAACATTTGTTCATTTATTGATCGTACAAAACTTTTAATATTGTTTGTAGAGCTCTGAGACAACCTAACTGTTTGGGTGAGACTAATAACATTTGATTCATCCAATTTCCAAGGTTTCGATATTGAACTGTTTTGTTTTTCTTTGGTTAATTTTGAAATGTTTGCTATCGATGAAGATTGTGCAGGTGAATCATTTGTTTTGTGAACAGAAACTGCTTTTGTATGTTTGTAATTCACTGCAATTGCGGCCTCTAACCCACAAAATCCCAGCCAAATTATTTTACGGGCTGAAACTCATATGTTTTGATCCTATACAGATGCAATGTTTCTTATGAAAATTTATGGTTAAATATGGCATTTCTCTGTAAAGAAATACTATTATTTTTTCCATTTCCACAAGGTTGAAATTGGATGACCTCTTCGAAGCTTGTACTTTGCTATGATGATAATAAGCATTCAGCAGATACATAAAGCAATACAGTATTATCATTTGTTTTGTAGGTCACCTGATAAATGTAGGCCCGATGGTTATTCTCTTCTTCTAGCTCTGTGTTTGGTCTCCACCATCCAAAACACACTTCAAAATGCAGTCTTGTCAGTCTGCTGTTTGGAGTTTGGAAGTCAGGTATTTTATTTACCTTTCATATAAATTATTTATACCATTTACAAAGTCTTGTTTCATCTTCACATATCATGTATAAAAAATATATCCCCAGTAACTGATCAAAGACAGCTTTAAAACTCAGAAAGACAGAATTCCTCCAAAAGAATCCAAATTGGTTTGAATGTGTAGCTGAACACACACAATAAACACATGCACTTTCAGCACACACACACACACACATTCCCTCGACTAAATCGAGTGCCACATCTGCAGACGTCGTAGGAGTGGTTTACAGTAAAACCACCAGCACTACAGTGAAATTACAGAAGTAAATCAAAACACTCACAGACTGTGCTCACTCCCAGATGTAACCTTACTTTTGTTTTTAGTAAGCGTGTGGGTATCTCACATCCCACCTCAGCCATCGACCGGGATTAACACTTTACTGGCAGGATCAAGATTGCAGCACATCACAAAGATACGTAATTGAAAGAAAATCCTACGCTGTGTCTTTAAAAAGAGACACATGGAAGTGTATTCCACTGACTCCTTTTAAATATTTACTTTTCATGGGTTGTAGGTTTTAATTAGACAGTAAATAGGGTCGTGACTCAGAGGAAATATAATTGAGACCAAGGAGGAGAAGGAGTGAGAGGAGAAATGTGAACTGTTGCATAAATCAGGAACCATGGTCAGACATTCACATTACAAGTGGACAGTATTGAAGAAAAGCTGGACTACAAGTAGTCTGCATTCCTAACTACATTATGTGGTGAGAGTGTGATGACTGACTGATATAGTTTTAGGTCTATAATTTAATAAGTAGTATGTTAGCATCCATGCATTTCTGAGACTCAGACGTATCAGTTATCTGCTGCTGCCTCTAACAAAACTATCAGTAACTTGTAGGTCTACATGGATGTATACCCTACAGAAGTGCTTCTGTATCAGGCTGTCATTGAACATCTCAATGCAGAAATCAAGACAGAAAGGAATTGAACTCGACAAGTGAACTCAACACTTGTTCGTTGTCGATCTTTGACTGAAGGTTTTAATGATTGCTGTGACAGGACTGCTTGGAATGAAGTTGGTTCAGTTTAAAAGAATACAACTTTGGCAATGATCCGTCCATGTCTTCATTTAATGTAAGGTAACCGGCAGTCAAGCTCCCAACATGCCCCAAGCAGTCTGTCCAACACGCCAAATAACAAATGAAAATATATGGCTAAGGATGCAATCTAAAAGAAAACATCTTTTTTCAGTCACTACACACTTGTGTTCATACCGGAGCCCACCTACATAGACAGCATTGTGCAAGTTTCCGAAGAAGTGTTGTACGAAGCTGCAGTAGCAGCACTTTCAGTAACCACTTGGCAAAGAAATGGTGTGAGAGAGAGAGAGTGATGGCAGTTTCTATTTAGTTGATAATCCAAAAAGTGTATCTCAGAATAAAAAGAAAGAGCTTCACTATTAAACTCTTTTCTATGCTATTTATTTCCCTTACTCAAAAAAACATCCTTTTCTTGAAATATATATCTTAAGACAAGATACAAAAATAAACAAACATGTTGCATCACCCTCTTTCAGCAGAATCCCTGCATTCTTGAGTGATAAAAACACACTCCATGAGTATGTTACTTAACAGTTGGCCATCAGTGCACTAAGGTTTGCACTGAGGTTTAGTCTGGAATTTTCTGTGCTGGGTTTCACATGTTTTTTATGGATTCATTGGAAGCAGGGATGTAGCTCTTGGCAGAACATTTAGTCTGTAGAGGGTTCGGTGAAAGGGTTCAGCTGCTTGATGTCCTTTCACAGGTACTTATCATATTTTATAATAATCTCACTGCACTGCAATATGACTGCAATCATTTTAAGCGTACACCCAGAGGTGTCCGGCGCTTAAGAATCTGACATTTGACCTCCAAATATCTTGTTTAAGTCTGGCTTTTGTTATGTAAAGCAGATGTAGGTCGGTGTATGGAATGTAATACAAACATGAGTGCGTGTAACTCTCACCCTCAGAGGATATCTGCGTGTTTGACATGGAAGTTAAGGGCACATCCAGGAAACATGCCCTACACCCAACACTCATCCATCACCATCAACCATCACTAGAGTCCTAGACAAAAGAAATCCAAGGGTCAAAAGAACGTGAGGGTTGGGAGTCGCTCAAGGCGCACAGACCCATCCAACTTGTTCCTCAAAGCTACATTCTTCTTTAATAGTTATTTTCAAGTAGCTAGAGTCAAGTGGAAAGTTGATTCTCACTGCAGACACAATGGCACCAATTGGATTATTGATTTATTCCACTTTTTGTCTGGGTAACGACAGTCTTCCTCCTTATAGACTGTGCTGCGGTGAAGAAGTGAAAACAAGAACCAAACCAAGTCTAGAAACAGCAGGATTCAGGGAATGAAGGAGTAATCATTCGTATCGGATGGGCTACAGGTCTTGTCACTCGTTACGATTGCTCCTAATGTTCTGATGTGTTCATATCCTTCATTAACAGCAGGAGAAATCACACATTTATCGTCAATTATGTAACCAAACACCTGCATTTCCCCTCTTGTTCACCACACACGAGCCAAAAACAAAGAGCGGCAACATTTTTACACAGTTGGCACGCTTCTACTGATCAGCTGTTGCACCAACCTGACTCATTATGTAGCATCTCTTCAGCAGTTCCTGTTATTACATAGCTACTGTTGCCATGGGTCAAAATGAGGCAGAACAGTAAGATCAGAACAGTAAGATTCATCACGTCAAAGAAACAGCAGAAGAGCATTAGTGACTGAAGGAAACACTGAAGGAAACACATGAATGGATGGACGACAGCATGATTTCTGTTCACAGGGTGAGTGATGATGAAAGGAAATTCAAAGCATATAACTTCAAAAAAACACACACAAGTCATTCATGCACTTGTGTTTCCGAGAAGCCAAAGCATCTTTAAAACTGATCTACGTTCTGTTGACTCATCTGACAAAAAGTGGAATATCTGTCTGAGGAGCAGTTTTATGTTGATAACACATGTATAAATAAAACATCTCCAGAATAGTAAAGAAAAAAAAATCTCCAAGCAAGGTCAGGGGGGCTTCCAGTAGCTTTGTCAGACCCCTTACTGGAAGAAAGTGAGTCACCCATCCAGCCCCCACCCACCCCCAATCCGCCCCGTCTGCTCCTCTCATCCTCCCCTCCTTGTACACGGCACATTCAGACTGTTCCTCTTCACGATCGTCTTCTGCTTCAGGTCCTTCATTGTGAACACACAACCAACAGGACGGCCAGAGCATGTCTGGATTCATTAATATGCAGCAAAATTATTTCCTCTTCAATTCTTTAAGCACTATAGAAGTGCACCGATAAGAGACTGTCACAATGAAAGCCTCCCACCCCTCTGCTGCCCCAACACTCATTATTCCCCACACCGGTCCATCCCCCATATCTAGGGTTTTTCCCCTTTTTCTTTACCCCCCCCCCCCTTCCCGAAAAGAAATGATCTCACCCAGCTGTCAATGTTTAACCCCACCCACACTCACTACAGCACTATGGCCTGTTGATGCTGCTGATGGTGCCTGACATCATTTATTCTTGTCATTTTGTCACAATTTCCCTGAAATCCAAAACACTCCACCAGTCAGATGATTTTGAACTATATTTTGACATTTTGTTTTAATTCATTGCAAATGAATGAATGAATGAATCAATCCTTTATTTCGAACATGTGCAGAATAACAACAATAATCAAGACAACAATAATAATAATGATACACAAAACATGTCCGAAAAGGAGTAGGATGAAGCATAAGCTTATTTAATCCTACCCCTTCTTCACTTCTCCATTAACATGAAATCACTACTTTATATTAATAGAGTGCATAGTACAAAAATAATAATAATAATAAATAAATAAATGAAGTACTAAACATATGCATGTATACAAGAAAAGAGAATAAACAGATAGAAAAGTAAGTAACAAATATAATTAATAGAAAACACCCTATTGTTAGACCCCTTCCCTGTACTCATACCCTATAGTAAATAAATAAATAAATAAATAAATGGTGGGGAAATAGTGGGATTATTATGTAAAAAAAAAAAAAAAGGAGGTTAATGTCATTGAATCAGCATGCAAATTGAATTTGGGTTAGTACACACACTATAGCAGAAACGTCAACAATCACAAGTCTTGGCCCTGAAGAAGTAGAACTGAGTAGGTTTACACCATCAAGTCATCTGCAGTAATTTATCTCATGCCAAGTCGGGTGAACACAATATTGATATCGCCTTCTAAACTGGTGTGTCAAACTTCTCAGGACTCAGTTGCACAAAATTAGGATTAAGTTGCATTAATGTTTCCTTCAACTGATTATTTTAAATTCAAAATCCATACAGCCCTTATCTGCAAAATTCTCTGCTAGCTATTTGCTAACATGTTCTGTTTAGACATCTAGTACCAAAGTTCAAACTTCTATAAGTTTCTTTGTTACTGACAGAACTGACACTTTGAATGTAGAGAAAGGAAATAAAGTGGTTAAATTATTGAGCTGAAAAGAGGTCATGTTGATGGTAGGGGAATGACAGAGTTGGAAGAAATTCTTCTTTTACTAGTACACATGGTCCCTGGGTATTTTCATTGAATTTACAACTGAATGGAATTATATTTCACCGAAAACTTTCATTGTGTCTCAACGATTCTCTCAGTTCCTGCTTGCCATCATTATGTGAAAATAAGAACCTTTCTTGGCCTTGCTTTCTGTTTAGGACCTGTGGACAAGGTAATGAATGGTTCTCTGGTGGTTCATAAATAAAGAACAGCTTAAACAAAGTGGCATTTATACTTAACACCCTCACATGAGTTCTATGTACTTGCACAGACATGTAGTTCAGCTCTTTCTTGATGATTTGACCGTTTACTTGCGTGACAGTGGGAGCAGATCAGAGGCAGTAAACATCCCAAACTCAATTAGACTACAGAACCAATTCAGCCTCTGGAAGCATGTGGCCTTGGTCTGATGTTCCCATCCAGCTATTACATCATTATTAGTCTTGTTAGAAGATCATTAAGTCATTTAGTCCATATTAAAATGACTGTGAATTTTAAGTCCTCGCTCTAGTTATCATGTACTGTGTTTGATGTAAATTCAAATATTGATCCAATACTTCTTCATTTGAAGCTTTGGACAGAGAGATATTATGAAGAGACCATGTGACAAAAATTCAAGTTATGATAAGGATAAGAACAGAGCTAATACTGTATGTCCATACAACAAATTCTATGATAATGGTGGTGGTGTTACCACCATTAAGTAGCTTACTAAAGTAACTTATATTTACATCCTTAACTTCAATCGCCAGTCAGAAAGGAAGTCTTCCTGTCACCCTTTGAAAAAAAGCTAAATCCCATGAGGACCCTCACTGGAGCATCACCGTGGTCAAGTGGCACCGGAAGGAGATACGTGTGCAAGCGTGGGTGTACATGTATTGGCGTACTTTATGTTTGTGATCCACACACGGCTGAGCCAGCTTCGGACTGTGCACCTGTGTGGCTCGTGTAGGAGTTGGGTTATTGAAATGATAGAATCTTGCTGCCTGAAAGACTCAGAGATCATCTATTCTCACTCAAACGCTGATGTGTCAGAATATAAGAGGCGTCAGTGATATAAAAAAAAACACCGCCCACAACTTCAGGTCCTGGCTGTATTGTGTACATAATGATGTGTTTATATAATTTGATGTTGACACAGTGAAAAAGACAGGACTGCTGTGAAGTGAATGGTAGCAGTGCAGTGGTCGTTGAGTGGGTGGGTATGATATGCACCCCACCTCGCTTTAATTATCACAATTCAGAGGAAATTAGACAGTTTGTGAAAGCACGGTATATATATTTAGAGTATACTCTTAACATGTGGATAAAGTGATGAGTGCCTTTGTGTACTGTTTACAAAGTTTAAAGAAAATGTCAACTCCCTGAATTTTGCTGTTTTAACCCTGCTGGTGCCTAAAAAAAGATACACGGACACGCATTTCACAACCAGAGAGGGATTTTTTTGTGTGCATATTTCTTTATTGTCACATGAAAACTTAATTTAGATCATCTTCTTGCTTTAATAGATTATTGCCATCAATTTAAGGATAACTTAAATGTTATGAGTTGAGCATTTTCTCAAACTGTCTGGGTTTGCAAGAGTTAATGCAACCACATGCAAAAAAATAATAATCCCAGAAATTACCACATTGCCTGTAATACAATGTTGAATAGTGCACACAATACAGCTGGGAGTCAATAACTGTTTATAGATTTACTCAGAAAGGTAGAATTAAGTGGTTGAGCAACATACAGTTACATATAGGTGTTGTGAGCCTGGCTATAGTCAGGGGTAATTACCTGTACACTCTGAAATACAAACGTATTTTGTCAGCATGTTCAGCTCACTGCATCTTCACAAACATAAATGTATAAGAGGTACAATAAACATTTTATAAAATAGTTTGAGGAATCTATCACCACCAACATATCAATTATTTAATCCTGCTTTGAGGTTGAATTACCAAAAGAAAATAACTCAACTTAAGCTGTAAAATTTGTAACATAATTGAGAAAAACAACAACATTGTGTTGCTGTCAGTTTTTAGTGCCTTGAAATGACATGTAGTATTTGTTATTGATCCTCATTCACCCACAAAGACTCACAATATGTTTTACATTAATAATCATCCATCATACATGAAAAGAGACCTCTTGAAGGAGCACCCCCAGAGGGAGTTGTTACCTAACTCTGTAGTTCTCCCCAGTTTAATAGAGCGTTGTAATGATTTCCAGCTTCTTCTAGTTATGTAGTCTAGGGGCTCTATAACTATGTCATGTCAAGGATCCCTTGACAGAAATTGAAAGCAAGGACACCCTTTAGATAGGTTTTTGTTTTAGGGTCCATCATTTGATAAGAATTTTATTAGATACTCTGCTGCGATAACTGTGTCAAACATATGACTAATAGTCACACTGTACTTTCTATCATTCTTTTACTTATGAATGGATTTATAGAAAAAAAAATAATGAGACCTAGAAAAAGTTGGTTTCAGCCTCAAAGCTCAGAAAATTCCACTAAATACTATTTGGTCCTATTTTATAACAGCCAGGAAAAAAAGTTAGCAACACACTGGTGAACACAGAGGAACATTTAGCAGCTACAAAAGTTGGATATATTCCTCAGTAGTTAATGGAAACCAACAGCCGTAAAGGAGGATTATATAATACATGAATGGCCAAACAAGAAAAATATGTCTGTATTGCAAATTCATGTCTGTGCCTGCAGAAATACACATTTTTTAAACATGTCTATATCCACACTATACAGGGAAAGGAAATACCTTTGAGGCTTATAGCACAAGCGTAGGGTGTATTTTAAGTTTGTTCCAACCCACCATGTCAATTAATTATTAAATTATGCTTTGAGGCAAGAAAATGTTCACTGAGAAGTATAAACTATATTTACCTTTATTGGAGGAAATTTAAACAAGTCATCCATCCAATTCGACCTGATTCCAATGCAGTGCTGAGGAGGAAAATCATTAGGATGGTGGATTATTTGTGAGGATACAACATGAAGTGATATGGTTAGGACTACAACCAATTGTACCTGAATGTTATATTTGTGAATCTTGTGTGGTGAATCAGCTATGATTCATGACATGAACGACTCTATACAAATTTGGGAACCAGCTCATGAGCTTATACTTTAACAAACTTGATTTCTGAGCCCCACACACGCTCGCATTCCTCAGGAAACCTTACACCTTCCATACTTCAGCTCTCCAACAAAAACATTCGCTTCTTTTGACTGCGGTCGAACAGGCGGAACTCAGACCAGCCAATCAGAATCCACAAAGATTTCGATTTCTCGTCACGTTCATCCCAATTGGTCCACACCGCCCGTACAGGCACCCACCCCCGCGCTGCGATTGGTTAGTTTTCCCGGCTCTCTGGAAGTCATTTGAATACGCCTCGTTTGTGAGTCTCAGTACATCGGTGCTGGTTTGAATTGACTGATCCGGAGCGGAGACACCATGAAGCGAGACGCGGTGCAGACGCGGTGGTGAAATACTTGTCTGGGTTTCGATGCGCATCTTCAACCGGAGCGGAGAACACAAGAAGTTGGAATAGGTTCGATTCTTCTTTTGCAAGTGCAGTGGTCAGTGAAAGACATTTCTTCCGGACATTGAGCCGCATCCATAAAGACGTAAGTTGTTCAGGGTGCGGATGGAGTGGTAATTTATCGTAAATAAACTTTATTCTTCATCTGATTAGGTTTTATGCACAGAAAGTTATTTTTTACAGCAGTCAAATATGTTATTTAATTCTTTTTAAAAAAAATATTGACGTTACCGTAAAGATAAGATTAAGAATAATCTAATTACTATTATGCATAATTACATTTAATCAATTATACTCGTAAAATTTGAATAAAATAATGGTAACCTTATCGTCCCCAGTTTCTATTTTCTTTCTCCTGGCTGCATTTGTTGTTGTTATTGTTTATCACCCATGTGAGTTTATTAATAGGCTGGCAGTCAGGCACAAAGCCACCAGCACCAGTGATGGTTCGGTGTGGGTTACACAGCAGGGCTGTTTCACACTCAGCTTTTACTTTTTACTGTGTTATGACTCAGGCAGGAACCCGTAATGTGGACCAGGCATTGTGGCTTGGAGAGATAATAACAGATTGTGTGTGTGTGTGTGTGTCTGTGTCTGAAATACAAGAAAGACTGAGAGAGATTGTGTACTTCTGGCCAAATGAACTCTAAAGGGCTTTATTCCCCACGCGTTTCTATATATAAAACAAAAGGCTCCTAATTTGCTGAAATAATGCCATAAATCTCCTTTACTTTACAAGCTTACCTGAATCAGCCCAAAATGAATGGATTTAACCTATTTAACAGTAAACACAGGGGCATTCTCAAGCAACAATGGGAGCATTGGCAGATTAAGTCCATTTGTTACACAACTTTGAAATGTTCCTGTTGCACGGAAAGGCAGCGGTGTGTGTGTGTGTGTGTGTGTGTGTGTGTGTGTGTGTGTGTGTGTGTGTGTGTGTGTGTGTGTGTGTGTGTGTGTGTGTGTGTGTGTGATCAGCAGGTTTATGGACAGGAGAGAATGTGTGTCTGTGTGAGAGAGTTGAGGTTTGTGATATCCCAGAAGCACAGGAGATAATGTGTCTTTATCCTTTCTGACTCTGGGTTAATGCTGTACTAGCCTATCAGCTCATACAAGGGACAGGTGTATGTGGGTGACTGAAGGAGTGTTTGTGTGTGTGTATTCGTGTGTGTGTGTGTGTGTGTGGACAGGCTACACACAAATAAACTCATGCTTGAATGCAGTGTGTCTGAGAATAAAAAGATGGAAAACAGGAATGGTACTGGTTCAGTTTCAATCTGCATATCTGCTCAGTCCATCTGAGCCGGGTGTGTGTGTGTGTGTGTGTGTGTGTGTGTGTGTGTGTGTGTCCAGCTCTGTTCGCCCCTCTATCTGATCTGGTTCAGCAGGTGCAGCTTTTTAAACTAGTCTCAGCATCTGGTATTTTGACAGGAGCTGCAGGCCTTGTCTGACCGCATACGCTTACTCAAGCATGAGCGAAGCAGTTTGTTTGAGCTCTGCGGTGTTTCCTACTTTTAGTTTGGCTTGTTTGGTCAGGTGATTGAAGTCTGGTGTTGATTGTGCAGAGTCTTGGTCTCAAACATGCCAACTGTGGTGGAGGTTGTGGGTACAGTATGTCGCTCCTTCTGCTTGAACAGCCAACTAGGACAAAATACTATCCAGACTCAGCGTTTTGTTCATGAAGTTCAGTCATATGTCCAATCACGAATATGAAAATAAAAGAAGAGACAGACGAAGCCATTGAGAGTACATTTTCTTGATACACGGCCCAGAGCCCGTATTGTTTTGTTTTCCAGAGTTAAAGAATATATTTTGAAGGGAAGAAACTACCTCATATTTTGTACTTTAGTACTTCCGTGAAAAATAACCAGAACATTGAAGTGACTTCCAAACAGTGACAGATTGTTTTAGCTCAAGTCAAATTTGTTTCCTTGTTCCTACTTGTAAAGCCCAAACATTTCCTGGTACTGAACTACAATGGAAACTGACCGAGGTCGTACAACCCTACCTATCTATTGAGCTTCCTTGGCCCAGGCCCCACCAGTGTCCAATTTATACACCCGTGTTCCCTGGAAGTGCACAGAAATCTAATTGGGATTACTCCGGCCTAAG
This sequence comes from Antennarius striatus, assembly GCF_040054535.1. Lineage (NCBI taxonomy): Eukaryota > Metazoa > Chordata > Actinopteri > Lophiiformes > Antennariidae > Antennarius > Antennarius striatus. Next base: position 8,742,278 of record NC_090790.1, read on the forward strand.
ACTCATCCTCCGACGGAGTTCCACGGAAATCCGGTCAGCACTTTTTTGCATAATCCTGTTGACAATCCAACCAAAGGCTGAGAAAGACATTCAGCAGCCACAACTTTAAGGAGATGCCACAGGTACCTTCCATTTCAACTCTGAGTTCATTGTAGGCGATGGCATGGGGTGAGAGATAACAAGTAGGATGACACACCAACTAATTCAAACCACAGTTCATCATTGTGAACAAGATGTGTTGCATCAGGCAGATCTGAGTTTGTAAAGGTTCCAGCAGGACACATTTGAGGCATCTCATTAACTGAAGTCTCATAGATCACCTTATGTGGCCTACGTGACCTCCTCATGCCAAAGCATACTCACTGCTACTCTTACAGGAAGCAATAAATCAAAACTTGGGAGTGAAATCTTTCAAGTAGCAGTGAATGAAATCCTCCCTCCAGGAAAAAAATTGGACTAATGAGAGGTCTTCACCCTGGATGTTTGGTTGTTTTTTTTTGGTGCTATTTGGTTGTTGGGTTTTTAGATGATGGAATCTTGTCCATGTAAAAAGTTTTTGTGTGCAGCTGTGACACAACAGATAATACATTATATGAGCACAGCCTAGACTTCAACCTGTTTTATTGCGGGGGATAAGACTGATGTTGAACGTTCCCTCTCAGACTAACACCTATGGCACCTAATTACTGTCAAAGTACATCAAGTGCAATGTTGGGCAAAGATAGCATCACATTGCCCTTTGGTTAATTGTTTTACAGGTCCTTTTCTTGAGTATTCCTCTCTCATGAAGTGTTAATTTACATGGTGAACTTTACACATTGAGTGCAGCTTCAGTGGAATTGATGAAATAAACTCATCATGATTTGTTTGGACCTCTTCAGATGCTTTACAGTCACTTGAGATAATTACACTCCGACAGGATAATCAATACACACTAATATCAGGTTGATTTCTGACCACTTGTCCTCCTTTTAGTTCTCAAAAATAGGTCAGAAGTCCTTTTTGCTCATATTCATTCTGTTGTTCCTATTAGTTTGTCTCACGGTCAAGCACCAGGGTGTTTGTGTAACTCGGTCAGCCGATTTTGAATACCTACAATTTGGATTGACCAAGTTAGCTGCAGAGTGCTTGGACACGACACGCAATGATTATATGGTTACGTTTTACAGCCTGCTGTGAGCCGTGGATGTTTCCTCTAAATGAGTGCTTGACCTTGAAGACCTGGAATCACGTGCGGTATTATCTGCCTGTGTCAATATGCACATTTCAATACGCTCCTTTACTTTGACTCCACTTGGCAAATAAAAATGGCGGTGCACTACCTCACTTCAGACGACGCCTGTCGAGGTGTTAATAATCTTTGACACATCTCAGACGAGAGCTCTGCTAGTTTGAGTGATGTGGAAGCGATCCGGGCCCCACAGAGGCAGGGCGTCACTCGGGCCGGCGGTGGAAGCAGAGTGTGTGAAAGCTGCTGTGTGTGTGTGTGTGTGTGATCTGCTCTGATCTGCTGTGAGCTCTTCCTGGGGGTCTTATTGAGGCTGTTAAATCCATGACAGGATAGATAATACATCTATGGTTGGAGACCTCCCCCTCTGTTTCCCCCATTGTTACAACTGGCCTCAGCTTAGCTGGGTGCATTTTTTTAAAACCTTTTTTTATGTAATTTATAGAAAGAGAATGCCTATAAAGATGAACAAAATGGAAACATTTTTTCATCTGTTAATCCAAAACTGATGGATGAGCAGCAGCAGTAACTTGATCAAAACGTATCTAAATAATTTTTCATGGATTCACTGGATGCTTAAGTTTTCCATCTTCACAAACCCACTATATTATATTGACTAAACCACAAATTTAAGTTTAATCTTATATTTTGCCTGCATTTTTAACCTTTTGTTGAACCAGGTTAAGGCATTTTCAGTGCCATTTGTCTGTTCTGTCACGTCACACCACTGATGGCAGTCAAAGGGGAAATGCACTTCTTTTTAAGTGCAGGATCAAACCGTGCATTCATGAAACTGCATATTAGTGGGTTTTTGTAGTGCAAAGTTCTTCCAGAGACATACATTTCTGCTTTTTTCTTGTATTTTTATTATCACACCAAAGTCCTTTGTAAGGCTGCAATTATGAAAGTTTACAAACAAGAGAATTTAAACAATGCTCTCAATATGAAATTATGTGGCCAACATCATCATTAAAGTCGACCGTAGAGAGTCCAACCTATGATTTCAGCGCTGCAGCACGGAAGCCGCAGACGATCCGAAGAGTTAACTTTGGAAGGAAGTCAGTCTGGAAAAAGCGATTTTAGTTTCACATTTTTGACATGTTTCCATTTGTGTTTGGGAACTTTTCAATGCAGAATCCAGCATTCAGACTGGAGTAAATACCTCTTGTGTAGATTCCTGTCTCAGCCACACTGTTCCAGATTGCACACAGTAACTTTTTAGGAAGCTGAAGCTACTGTAATCTTTTAACCGAGTTTGAAGGAAAACAGCAGGCACGGATCACAGAGTTCAGAAGACAGACTGGCACTGGACGGGCTTACACTGGCATGAGGCCAGGCACTGTGGTATACGTGTGTGTGTGTGCGTCTCGAACCATCATTTGTTTATATGTGACATGTGTGTGTTTGGATTATATCGGCATGGGGCTAGGCGCCACGGTGGACAAGGGTGTGTGTGTATGTGTGTGTAAGATGTTGGCTCAGGCAGACACACCTCTGTCGGCACCGAGATGGACAAAGAAAAGACGGCTGGAGTCCCGCAGGGGTTTTGTTTTTGGGCTTCGATGTGTGTAACCATGTAGGTTTTGTGTGCATGAGCGTGATTTAACGCTGGTCTGTGCTTCCTAGACAGATAACAGTAGCCGGATAAAGATGGGCTCCAGAGTTAAAGCATGCCTCAGCGGTGATCTGGGATCAGCTTACCTCACTCCAATCCAATCATCTCCACCATTACAACAAAATAGAATTGGCATCTTAAGATCATCCATCTGTTGCCAAATTATTATTTTTTTCCTCATGCAGCCTTGGTGCCAGAAAATAGCGCCAGGTATGTGACAATATGAAGCAAGAACGAAGAAGCCTTTGCTTAAAACGCTTATTTGTATTTTTTCTTTTTTTCTTTCCTTAACCATCAAATAACATTTAGGGAAAGTGAGTTTCACAAGGAGGGATCTTTCAACAGTTCAAAGTCAAAACAGAGGAAGGGTAAAATTATATGATTAAGTATAATTAGTTTTACAGACATGTTTCTTAAGTCTTTGCTTTGCAGGATCAAGTGACTCAAAACTGATATTTTCACAACATCTGACCGTAGCAGAAGAATCATTCCCAGGGAGGAAGGTGGCGCGTGCGTCATGTGATGAGCGTAGGAAACCAATAGCCTGAATTTGACGTCACAATGTTTGATTCACCTAAAATATGACTTGTAACATTGAGAGACTGATCAATTTGCAGCGAAAACTCTACAAATCAGTACATTATCGATCAAGATGGGAAAAGCTAACTGTTGAATAAATCAATTACATTTTAGATGATTGGTTGGAGAATAAACTGATATGAACATGTCAGCGAACTGTATCATGGGAAATGGAGAATTATTTGAAGTTGTCTGCTCTTTTTTCCCATTTCCATATCTTTAATTTCTCAAACAGGAACCACAAATTCAGAATCATGCTGCTTGAGAGTTTATTTTTCAGGTATTTTTTTTATTTGACAACAAATATGGAGAAAATAGAACACTGGGTCTGTGCTGTAACCCCCCTCCACCTGTGCACCAACAACAGTTTTTTCATGATGTATTTTCTGTCACTGACTTAGTGCATGAGTAATTGTTTGTTTTTTGTGTGGTTCTGCGGTGCACCGGTGTTGTGCATCTCGTCTGTAAGTGCACTGGGATACGCTCCAGCAACCCCCACGACCCACAAAAGAGGAAAAAGTGGATAATAAAATGAATGAATCATTGTAATATTTTGTCAAATACCTAAAGATAAAGATATGTTATCTCTTAGAGGTGTCAAAAACAGTACATTCTGTAATAAACACGACACATGTAGACATTTGAGGACATTGATGATTCATAGACAATGCTACAAATCAATGGGATAACCTTCATTATGCAATTTACATCATTTTATCTCTATATGATGAAAGGTTTTTAATCGGTTAACTGTCATACATACATTTGATCCATAATACCCACTGTCTTGTGTCTTTTTTCCAGCTCATCATGCCTCCTACAACTCCTTATGCTGGAAAGTTCAGCTCCTACAGCAACAACAACAATCATCCTCAGCCTCACAGCCCGTACCGTAACGGCGGCGGCCCCAAGCCAGTGAAGGAGAGTATCTACCACGACTGCTACTCCCCTACAGAAAACCCCTACGACATCCCGCAGCCTCAGAGTTCCTACCGCAGCTCCTCCGTCTCGTCTGCGACTGCCAAGGAGCATCACTACCACACCAGCTGCCTGGTGTCGGAGAACCCTTACTCGTCGCCGCAGCCGCACAGCCCACGCCAGAACCCCACTTCCTGTCCCGGACGGACGTTCCGCCACAGCAGCAGCAGCAGCGAGCCGTCGTGTCGTAGCAATTCTGTTACAGCGAAAGGCCGGTTTTATGGACACACCATTACTGCTAGCTATGGGGAGATGTGTTACCATGACAACAGCTTGGTTTCAGCTTCTCTTGAGGCGTTGATCCAGCACCTGGTTCCTACAGTTGACTATTACCCTGATGTAAGTACCAAAAAACTAAATGTAATGTATTGTTTATGTGTCGCTGTCGTTCCTCTGAGAACCGTCTCGTCTCCTCACCGTCAGAGGTCATACGTGTTCACCTTCCTGTTGAGTTCACGCCTCTTCCTGCACCCGTTTGAGCTCATGACCAGGGTGTGTCACCTGTGTGTGGAGCAGCAGCGGTCTGGAGACATCCTGCTGGATAAGGTAGGCAGATGAGACGCAAACATTCACAAACACACACGCGTGATGGTTGATCTACATCAGGGGTTGAGTGATGCATGTTTTGATTGGTCGATATTGAGAAAGACAGTTACAGCAGTGACAGTCGTGATGTTTGTGGGTTGATTTTCATCTGATATATTTGGTAATATAAGAATTGAAACTCGTCGTTGTTTAAAACAATGAGTATTTATTTAAACTCTAACAATATTATTGTCTGCAGCATGTTTTATTAGAATTTCTGACAATCAATAAAATTGATAAATACCTTACTGTTGATTTCAGATCATGACTGGTATTTGGAAGAGAGCACAGCACAGCTCGTCCAAAGTTATGTCATTTAACTGAATTATTTGACGGATTATGAATAAGAATGTCTGAAGATTATTTTGTTTTTCAACCTTTATAGCATGACTCACCAAAAAAATACCAGATCCTGGCAATGAGTGATCAACTGTTGCTCTTCTTTTACCTCTGTTATGATCTTTCATGCATAGGCACATGGAATTTTTGAGAGAATAGAAATCAACTGTTACATAAGCAAAGACTGTTGTTCAAACTCACAGGACCAAATGAAAATTAAAACACTAAACACATTTAAAGGGAATAATAAATGAAACTTTAGATCACGTTGAATTCTGTCGTGTTGTTTGAGACGCAACGGTCTTGAGGTTGTCAGTGCAGATTTGATCCATACTTGGTTTTTTTCCAGATCCGTTTCCGTGAGGTGGCTCCAAAACTGGTGCAGCTGCTGACCGAGTGGACGGAGACGTTTCCGTACGACTTCAGGGACGAGAGGATGATGCGCTGCCTCAAAGACATGACTCATCACGTTGCCCGAGGGGACGAGGTCAGTGTCAGATACCCTGATTCCATTTTAAAGCTCAAATAAACACAGATTTCAGATTTAGTTGCATTATAGCTCAATTCTGTGCAGGACCACACATGACCGTTAAATCTGAACATGAGTCTGTTGATTGAGATGTTTAATGAGAGAAGCCTAAATGTCATTTGTCGTATCCCATCATGTCTTCAGTATTCTTGGCGGGCGATGCAGCAGATGACTCAGCGGCTCATCAAACGCCTCTCTGCTCTCGGCCAGTACGAGGAAGCCGTCGCTGCGCTCAACACGGCAGCGATGGAGCGGCCCGCCTCCCTGAAGACCAAACAGGCCTCTGGTCAGCGCAGTGATGTCATGAGTGTGTGTGATGACCCGTTCATCCTAGCCCAGCAGCTCACACACATTGAACTGGTGAGGAGGTGAAGAAGAACCTTTGGCTAAACAAAGGTTCTTCTTAATGCTATGTCACAAGTGCAGTCATGTGTTTTTGTGTTACTTTTATGTGTAATTTCACAGGCTGGTTTCGGTAATATAAATGTAAAGAATTCATCTGTTTAATGGTGTTAAAGCTGTTATTAGGAATGTTTGAGTTTGGGTTTAATGAAAATGTCAAACTGCGAAGTTGTTTGTGTGTTGACTGAGTTTTGTTTTACGATTGTGATTTTTTAATTTTACTGTTCAGCTATAAACGCCGTTCGTGTGTTATTTATAGCGTTGTTTTATGTAGGGATGAATTTTTTTCAGTGGTGTATCACTATTTATAGCAATTTGTATTTAAAGCACAGTTGAGCTGCCAGTTTTTGCTTTTTCAGTTAAACTTTATCGTGGTTTGAGCGCTCCTTCCACAGACATTTTCCATCATCATCTCCAATTTTGTTGTCATGTCTTTGTAGTTCTCTCCATCCTGTATCTTATTCATCGCCCTTTCATTGAACTAATAGTTTTGTCTGTATTCTACTTCCAGGACAGACTGAGTTTTATCGGTCCAGAGGAGTTCATCCAGACGTTTGCCATGAAGGATCCGCTGGAGAACCACAAGGTACAACCGAGTCTTTTTGAACATTACAGGTCAAAAAATTTCAATTATAATTAAACATTATTCCTTATCCAAAATAAAACATAAAACGTATATGTTTCTTCACAGGAGTTTATTTTGTTAGTCTTCTGAAGTTTCAGTTGTTGATAAAAAGTCTCAGATCACAGTCATATTTAAGTAATTATTTTGATTTCAAGTGTCTTTATTTGGGTCTATTTTCAGTGTAATTTGTGGTCTTTTTCAGTTTAACTTAACTTAATTTACTTTTACTTGAGAAACCACATTAAACATCTGACTAGTAGAATTTTTGTAGCTTTATTTTTAAATGAACAAAATCCAAATGAAAGCTCCAGTCTGAACAGGTCTAAGAGTATCTGAAGAGCTCTCTCCCTCCTAAGTGTCCTGTGACGCTGATGAAGGATCGTATGAAAGCAGAGCTGCTGAGGAAAAAGCATTCAGCCGCTGTGTGAGACCGTGTTGTGTCTTTGCCCTCATTGGTGCTACAGCAATTATATAAGATCCGCTTTGTGTAAAAGAGCAGTTGAGTCAGAATAAGGGGTCCTGAAGTGTGGAGGGGTAAGACCGGAGTGGAGTGGGCTGCCACTGTTGTATAAGCGTTTAATAGAGTCATGAATCTCTTGCATTGCATCATCACGGCAAAGTCAGGGTTATTTATACAAGGCTTTTATAATGCTCACATATAAATAGATGCCAGTAACAAACAAGTTTAACAGGGAGTATCTCACACAAACCCCAAACCAAATATAAACGAGATGAAGGGCTGCGCATGTCCACAGGTTGTGTGGGGGTGTGAAGGCTGTCAAGACCCGTTCGCTGTTGAAATTACAGAGTATGACAAAATGCATACTTGCAGAATATTTAAACAAATTCAGACTCAATTATCTTCTTCTGGAACTCTTATCTTCTCCATGGCATCATTTGTTGTGCAGTCATGTCTGTACTTCTCTGGGTGAACTATTGCTCAGGAAGACCACAATGAAGAACATGAGACCCAGTTGAAAGACTCAACAAAAGCTTCTCAGGCCACCTTGAGTCCTTTTTTAGCTTTACCATTTTTACACTTAATAATTTATTCAAGGATCTAGAAAATAAAACTATAGTTAGATTCAGGTCTTGGTTCTTCTTTTGTATGTGTTCTATTGATAAAGTACTTTTTGACACCTTTTCCTTTAAAAGCAGTCAGTACAGACAGATATGTGATGTAGAAAAAGTGGCACAAAAATTATACGAACGTCCTTTCAGTCAGACTTAAATGTGTGTTGACCGTCCCCTACCTTTTACTTTTAGGGTTTCTTCCGGAAGCGTAAAACCAGTAATCTGGAGGCCTACGTCAACTGGTTCAACAGGCTGAGTTACCTGGTGGCCACCGAGATCTGTATGGTACGTTGTTTTTAAAGGACGAATAAAGATTCATTCAGAAACTGTGAACTATGGACATACAGCAGAGCTTTTGTTCCTGGGCCGGTTTCAGTTTCCATTTACCATTTAAAGTTTGATATGAGTAATTTTGCAATGCAGTAAAGCAAAAACATAAAACATGTCCTGCAGAAACAACAGTATTTGGTTTCTACTTGAACTATGTATTTACTACAATAAATCAGGGAAAGATTTGGCATATATTTAAGTAATTTGAGATCCTTTGATTTACTTCCTGTGTTCTCTCATCACAGCCCGTGAAGAAGAAACACCGAGCACGGATTATAGAGTTCTTCATTGATGTGGCTCAGGAGTGTTTCAACATCGGCAACTTCAACTCCCTCATGGCCATCATCAGTGAGTATTTGATAAGGAAATCTACTTTTTGCCAGCAGACATTAAAGCAGCACACTTTCCCAATAAAGGGGAACTCCTGTGGCTAAATGTTTGTGATATTCTACCTAATTTTAAATTCCTACTCCACTTTTTAAGTATACAGTTTGATTTGAATTCTGGTTTCTTTGTTTAATATCCAATTAACTAATGAATGAAATGAACACATACCTTGCCAGCTAGTGTTGAAGCTAAAAAAGTATTTAATTGAAGTACATAGTCATTGGAGAATTGAAGCACTACCTCTTTATCTCAGATCCGGCTCTATAAATACTCTGTTTAATGATAACTACTGTGTATTTCAGCTGGGATGAATATGAGTCCTGTCGCCAGACTGAAGAAGACCTGGAGTAAAGTCAACACTGACAAGTTTGAAATTCTTGAGGTAAGAAAACTGCACTGTGATGCTTCTTGTTAGATTTTATGTTACAATTTGTGTATGTGTTCGTGTTTGATGAATGCCTGCTCTGTTTGGGATCACTCAGCATCAGATGGACCCCTCCAGTAACTTCAGCAACTACCGCACAGCACTCCGTGGCGCCACCCAGAGGTCAGAGATGGCACACAGCAGTCAGGAGAAGGTGAGAGATTCACAGGATTCTTGCAGATGTCTCGACTATATGACATAAGTTTGATAAAATGTGTTTCTTGTCCAGATTGTGATTCCTTTCTTCAGCCTCCTCATTAAGGATATCTATTTCCTGAATGAAGGCTGTGCCAGCAGGCTGTCCAATGGACACATCAACTTTGAGGTCAGTCCTCAGATTGTTTTAAAAAAAAAAGACATTCTGTGTTGGAATGAATCATCTGTGCTATAACATCATTTGAACATGAAGAAGTGAGCTACAGCTGCACAGTAGATCAAGCTTTGACAGGAGACTAACCCGTCATGTACAGTACTCACTCACCTTCATAAACCCCCATGTGGCCATAAAGAACATTACATCTATTTTCCTTCAAATTGTCCTCTTCTCCTTTATTCCTTTTGTTTATTGGTGCAATAATTCCATTATAATTAGAATGCTGTCATAAAATCTGTTGTTGGTGTGTCCCAACAGAAACTGTGGGAGCTAGCGAAGCAGGTGAGCGAGTTCCTGGTTTGGCGTCAGGTGATTTGTCCTTTTGACAGAGACCGCCGCATTCTCCAGTACCTCGTTACCACGCCAGTCTTCAGTGAAGATGGTCAGTATTTGATCAGTCATGGATATGAATTGCACACAATGTGAGTGTTTGCCACCAAATGAGAGAACAAATTAAATTCAGGTTTTATCTTTCTGTTTGTTTTGCAGAGCTGCATCTGGCCTCATATGAGAGTGAAGGTCCTGAGAACAACATGGAGAAAGACAGCCGAAGGTCTCTTAGGTAGGTGCACACAACAACCGCAATTCATGTCAGCTGTAGTTTGTAATAAGTAAGTTAACTGTTTCTGTGTGTGATTTTCCAGATCTTCCCTCCTGCATCGAGAGAATCGATCCTAAGAGCCCGACTCTCCTCTCCACCTTACAGACTGTAAATGAATCGGGAGTATACATCTAAAGCTCTCTAAATATTATCTTACGGACATATTTTTACACGCTAATTAACCAATTTTAAGGCCAGCAAACGCATCTGGACTTATATTGTCACAGATGAACAGAAGGATGTATTAGAATACGTGGGCTTTGAGCTCACAAGCTGTCTGAGCTCTGAAGGACAATGAATGATTCATAAATCAGATCAGTGCAACAATCCTTATTAAGATTCATCCTGTGCCAAAGCACCTCAGTACTGAAGCTATTATCATAGTCCTCAGCGCCGCTAAGCCTTAATGGGCAATATATGAATCTGAAGAAAGCTTGGACTACTCATTTGGATCAACTTTAGTTTGTCAAAAGCACTTAGAGGGTTTCACATGGCTGCCGAACATTTATGGACGATGTGTATACCTCCAGTGGACCTCCATCATGACAGCAACGGCATCACGCCACAGAAGGACCTGCACTATGAGTAACGAAGGGCTGGTTTTGTCTCTAAAAGAGACACATATGCACCTGATTGATCATGCTGCAACATAAGCACCGCCTCTCTATGACTTGAGTCAAAAACCGCAGAGAGAGGAGAAAGATCCATCGTGACAGGAAGAGGTGGTGATCATCGATCTGTATTATAAGTAGCAGACTAACAGCTGCTTTTGGAAGTGCTCCATTTGCATTGACGTCTTGTTAAGTGCATGATTTCAACATCTTTACAGCCAATGCTCCATATCAAATCCATTTGCTGTTTGCACACGGTAACACTTTCCGTCTATTTCCTGGTCATTTGTGGCTTTTAGTCACTTAACATGCAAATTGCAGCTTGGTGCATCCGTAACATGTTGTTTTACAGACACTACTTTCATAAATCATGCTGTTTGGTTCGAACATGATGTGACGTGCGCACTTTTAATGCGTGTTGGTGACGCAAAATTGTGCTAATCATGCAAGTTAAATCAAATGCACTTCAGTGTGTTTTGTGTGGTTTTTTCATTATAGGGTTATGTGACTCATCTCAAGGTGTTTTTCTATTCAGTATTAAGTCGTATTTTGTATCACAACGTAAAATTGTTTCTTCTTTATGTACTTTTTCTGAAGTTTCACCTCGAGCTTGTTGCTGGTTGGCTCGCTCTGCATCGGTAAGCTATTTTCTTACACAGTGTTTGACAAAGATGTTTTTTGTGAGTGATTGCATAGCAAAACTGATGTGCAAATGTACAGCTTCAATACAAACAGAATCTTCATCTCACTCTTCGTCTTGGCTGTGGTGACGTGATCTGTTAAGTAAATGTTTTCTCATATATGCTATTTTCAATCTATTTTGTGTATCATTTGTGTAGACGTATTTGTACTGAAGTCTTTGTGATAAGAGCTTTATATTTTTTTCCTTTCAAATAAACAGTATAACTGAGTATTTTAGTGTCTGGTTTGGTTTTGAAAGAGCACAAAGGCAAATCGTCAACAGGTTAAAGATCCATACGTGTAATGACCAACACCGTAATGTAGGTAAACATTTATTTACATCGCACACTGAGTCTTAAAAAGTTTTCTTTGGAAAAACTGTTGAACAAAATGAAAAGTGTTGATCCTCACGTTTAAACATCAGTGCCTCTGAACTCTGGTGAAGTTAACGCACCGGCCCTGGAGACAAAAGACAACATATGTAAGACAATTCATGCAATGTGTTAATAATATGCATTACATACAACTCATTATCATCAAGTTAATGTGTCAATTATTAATGTATTATTATAAAAATCTTTCTTTAAAATTTTTTAAGCCGATTAAGAATAAGTATTGATGTATTGATACAACATCCTGTAGAAAAAGGCACTTAGATTTAAACTGCCCCTTAAGTAGAACTCAGCTCCTTCAGTGTAACTAAGTTACAGGAGGGCTTCCAGGACACACAGCTGAATGGATGTGACTGTCATTTGTCTGGTGGGGAGATAATTACAGTAGGGACTTTGGGCCATATTATTCTCTTTATAATCAAATTACTAGTAAGAGGAGTGGGCGTATCCATTTCCTAATCACATTAACTAGTGAGACTTCAAGGTACAAAATGTTTTTGTGCTTAGTGTTGCAGACAGTGGGGCTATAAAAGTATCCAAAAGTGATCAACAGCAGAAAGTCAGTCAACCTCTGTGCCTCGTCTTCTGAAGCAAATTCAGTCCACTTATCCTGTCTTTCCCGTAGATGGCCTCAGAATTGCTCTGGTTTCTCCCTCCACCGACAGCCACACCCACCTACACACCCGTTCCATGTTCTCTCCTCAGCCTACAGTATTTAACCAGCAAGATCATCCCTAAAACCTTGTCTTCTGCAACCCAGCCAAACTCCTGTTGTGTAGCGGGAGTGTTTAATGTATGTAAGAGGGAAACACTGCAGATGTTTCCTACCTGGTCTTGAGATGTCGGTCTCATGATTGCCACTCTGTCATACTGTCTCCTCAGCAAGGCCAGCAATGCATCAAAACGCCCCTATAGGTTGAGCCAAATGAGGTTAATGCAAATAATTTTCATTTCATTCAATATAAATAATACACGCATAATACAAGCATTTAAGCATTAAAATATCTGCCAATGTGTAAACCTGCTCAAGAGAGGCTCACACATTAAAGAGGAGCACCACCAAAGACAAAGGGAATAGCAACAAGGATATTCTCACCTTGATAGGAGTGTACCATTTCTGTGATGAGGGGGTGTAGACCGGGGGAGGTCGGGATGGGGGTCGGGGTACGATTGGTTCCTCCACTTCCTCTGGCATAGTCACCACAGCATCTTTGGTTTTCTCCAGCCGTGCCCCCTCCTCTGTGCAGCCTTTCTGGCCCCAGCGCACCTTCAAACCAACCAAACCACAAAAGTCAGAATGTTTTTAGTTCGTCACATGAAAATTATGAAAAATAGGACAAAAAAATACAAGAGTGAACATGGATACTTGACACAATTTTTTTTTCTGTACTGTATTTTGATTTACCTCCATGCGTTTTATTCCTCCAGGACCCCTGCCTCCATAATAGGAAGCATCGACTGTGGGCCACCTGTGTTTAGGTAGAGGGTCTTCCTCTGGATCCTTAAAAATAGAAAAAATAAACCGAAATAACATTTTAAACTCTAAAAATAATCCTACACATCTGGCAAAAACCACATCTGGATAATTCTTATTTAAAATCCAATTATCTCAGCTAAGTGGCAGTTTTGTGATTCCGGCCCTGTTGGTTACTGTATCCTGACCCGTGATCCTTTCCATAATAAAGATCGTGGTTAGACTATAATCTGGATCTGGAACACTTTACACACATGTAGAGGACTCAAACCAGGAAAATTTGTAATTTTTTAATCACATCCATCCATCCTAAACCAGAACCTTCTTGCTGTGAAGCAACACTGTGCCACCATGCCTACCACCAAAGATGATATGCTTAATATAATTTCAAAAGCCCTCTTATTTTTACTCTAGCTTTCTACAAGATGGTGTAAATAGATTATTTTAGCACTTGTATTAAAACTCGTGGGTGTCGATTAAAAATATTTCCATTAATTAAAAAGCAGGTGAGGTCAAAAGAGTAGCATGAGTTATGACTGACAGGAAGAATTGGTAAACTTATGCCGATAAAATACCCCCACCCACAGACAGTAACATGAAATCTACTCACAATGGGAGGAGGTGGGGGAGGTGGGCGAGAGGGAGGTGGGTCTCGAATCACCTGCAAGGAAAAACATTTTCTGCATAATAAACAGTCACTTAGTCACACTGTCTGTGTGGTGATACCTCCATTACTGACAATAGAACTGAATTCTGTGTTATCTTATTTGGGGGTGTACACACATTTCTAGACTATAAACTCACCACAGTGCAGCAGAGAGGCCAGAACCACCACAGTAAAGCCAAAGCCAGAAGCAGCAACAGAGCCAGCAGCAACCAGAACACCCAGGTCCCGTCTGACTGCAGTCAACACATCCTAATCAGCTACACAAAGTACGCTAGACATCCTTTGTCTTACACTAAATGATTCTACTCACACACGTTGTAGCGTAGATGGTGAGGGGACTGGAGATGTAGGACTGTCCATTGTTCAGGCTCACCAGCACTTCAACGGATCTGCAACGATTTGACAGAAGAACAAAAAACAATCTCTTCAGAGGAGGAAGAAGCGTCTCCTGCACATCTTTTGGCAGCTGCATGTGACGTACACTATAATCATGGCGATGCAGTGAAGCTTACTTGTATTGTTAATATATCTGGTCCCTGCAAGCCACAAACTTCTTACAGTGTTTATTCACCGTCTACACACAAATCAGTCAATCTCGCTGTCAATCACAGAAGTACAGGTATTCATGAACACTTTAACTCTGATGATCGCTTGCAACCCTCTTTGCATGCTGTTATGGCAGCTGAGGATTCTACCACCACTTTTGGATTTATTACATTCTTCCTAATATATGATCAATAAGAAATCTTTTTTGAAAAAGACGACTACATTCACCTGCGATTGACAAGAGACAGTTAGGGTGAAATAACTGGATATGTGGGGGGGGGGGCAACAGTACAGTTTATTTCCAATTGTTATTTACATGCCAATCAACTTCAGAATTTGAAAATCACTACCTCAAGGCCACACTCCTTGGTAACCTTATCAGTTTTCCTGGTGACCTTCCAGCTCAAAGAAACTGACTTGTTGAAAAAGGAAGTGTTTGCCACATATATATTTTTTTATTATCATTTTGAGGCCAAATTTTGGTGTTTGCCATTATAGTTTTTAGTAAAAACAGTCTTCAGATCCAAGATTAAACTCAAATGAGAATGCTGTATCTTTGTCCTTTTGAGGGGGGGTCTTACAGAGAAGGTGAGGTGTGATGGAAAGTGGAACAGATAGAGGGGGAGAGAGAGAGAGAGACAGTAAAGATAAATCAGCTCTGGCTCACACTCTAAATGCCAGTGAGATATTTTGGTCCATTTGGCTTCAGTTCATCCAAGACTTTGAGCTGCACTCAGATATTTCCTCTGCAAACACGCTCTGGTTCTTCTCTCTGTTCCACACATGATGAATCTCTAGCTTCTAAATTCAAAGTCGTGTGTTATGATCAGATAAAGAAAGAAATGTTGAAGATTGCATCAGCAGATATAAATGAATTGTTTTAGTTTATATATATATATTAAAAAAAGGCAGAATTCCTTTCAAATGACTGAAAAAAGGCATTTTGATCCATCAGCGTTGTGAAATGTTATTAAACACCAGTTTTGACACCCTTGCTTGCCACTGGCTGCCAGACAAATGCCTAAGTACTGATGTTATAAAATATTCTAATCCCAAATTGCTTTTCAGAAATGCTTCATTCTTTATTCGGTGTGTAGTAAACAGTGAGACAAATGACTGCTGAGGCACAGAACAGCATTTTCAACAAACTCACAGCTCTTGATAATTAAATCTCTAGAGTTTTGCACAACAAGGAAACTAAATGAGAAAAACGAGGACAGAGAGGGCAAAAAGCTCCCATGTGACTGGCGTGAGGGCGTCACTCACTATTTTTAGTGTTCAAACACGCGTGTGGTTTGTCAGCTGCAGACGAACAAAGTCCTGTGATGCCTGTTTATTATCAGTAGCTACGACAATATACCATGCCATCACACACACACACACACACACACACAAACACCATCATCAAACATTTTCTATTCTACAGGAACTGTGCATGTCTATCATATGTAGTGCTTATTTATTTTTTTCCCACAGTGTGCCTCTGTGTGCGAGTGTGTGTGACTTACTGGCCGACCTCGTGCAGCAAAGGAGCTGGGCAAAGCAGATGGCCGTCATTTACTACTATTGGCCTCTGGTCTAAGGAGAAACAGAAACAGGGAAACTTTGAGGCCTTTTACTGCCCACAAACACAGGAGTGAGTTACAAATAATTCAGTACACACATCAAAAAGTAACTTTCTTTGTGCACTCAGCAGAGATAATGGAGGATAATGAATAACAGCTCAGTATGTAGTCTTAGCATTGCATCATTCAAACAAGAGAAAGTGCATCTTTTTAGAATTAAAAATGCTTTGCTTCCTCGACTAACCATTATTACCGAAATAAACAACCAAGTTTTTTTTGTATCGATCCTTCTTGAGACTTTTTCAAATAAAAATTAAAAACAATGGAGCAACAGTAAAAAAAAAAAAGGGGGGGGGGGAATTCCAATAAAATGGCTGGAAAGAAGAGGAAAGTAATGGTACAGTCGCACATTCATGTCCTCAAAGCGACCCCCATCCCCTCTTTTAAAGGAGATGAATGAGTTGAATGAGATGAGATAGACAGATCTCCCTCTGCTCCACATAATACACTCCTTTGTTCTTCTGATGAAGAAAATAAAAAGCTGCCAGTGTCACAACCCTGACCTTCAGTTGCAGCACAGTGATCTGCACACAGAATCACATTTTACTTCAAAAATGAAGTCACTCTGAGACAAGCTGTGACCACATGATCATTAGTGAGCACACACAGGTGCATATTTAACATTGGCACCGAAACGTCAGTTGTGTGTTAGCTGACTGGTGTGTGTGAGTCATGAGTGTCTCAAGTGGGATGGAGGTACTGATCCATTATCATTATTATTATTGTTATTATTACTGACCGTACGTCTTTTGATTAACAGTAAGGAAACAAATCATGTTTTCTGTCCTCCTGGATCCTCTGAATCCGCTGCCCTTCAGCACCACATTGAAGGATTCTGGGAAACATCAGACACATTTCCTGGTAAGAATGTTGCATATAGTTAGCAACAAACACAAACAGTCATCAAAAAAGTCAACGTGTTCAATACAAAACGAATGAGACCAACATCCATAGAGGCTTCTTAGGCACAGTGTTGCTTCGAGCTAAATACTATCACGAGAACATGCAATAATATCAACAGTTAAAAGGACAAATGTCAACAACAACTGCAAGAAGTGCTAAGAGGAAGTAGTAGTAATTGATTTTCCACTGTAACATTCATTGCAAAGAGTCTCCCTGACTAACTCACCATTTACGCAAACACTCGATGGCTCTATTGTGAAAAAGTCTTTGCAGGACTGCTTCAGGATCTGAGTACACACACAGATAACAGCTCAGGTTGTGAGTGTATACTCACACAGCAATACCACCCTCACACTGAAAGGTAGGCTTTGTGCATTGTTCTAAGCGATGAGACCTCACCTGGCTGACGATGTCTTTGAGGGCATGAAACCCTGACAGCACTGGGAAGACTTGGTCTGTGCCATCTGCAATTTCAGCAAGCTGAGAATTGAAAATCTTTTGAATGAAGGAACTCATATAAACAACTTTATGTTTCAGCATTCATTCTCTGGGAGGACATCCGTTGGTTCTGAAGCCAGAGCTTCAGCAGCGTTTAGGTAGAGAACATTGTTTTGCAGG
The DNA here is from genome assembly GCF_040054535.1 of Antennarius striatus. Classification (NCBI taxonomy): domain Eukaryota; kingdom Metazoa; phylum Chordata; class Actinopteri; order Lophiiformes; family Antennariidae; genus Antennarius; species Antennarius striatus. Next base: position 8,759,864 of record NC_090790.1, read on the forward strand.
AGATGAAAGCTCTGGACAGCAGAACAGGAAGCTTATCTGGCATCATCTAATTACAGAGTAATGTAATTATTTCCTCTTGAGACCAACCTTCACACTCAAGCAGTAAACTCATACATCCGCTAACTGCTGAAGCCTTTCCTGCACATGTCATCTTTTCTGATGTGCTTAGTAATAATCATTATGTAGATAAATGCTGTAACAACGTCACATTTTCTAATAGAGACAGGACAGGGGATTTATTTATTTATTTATAAATATTGTTAGTATTTAGTGTTTATATTTATTTATGTTTATGTTTATTTAAGTTAATGCAATTTCATTTTTTATTAGAAATGACTTGATGCTGATTGGTTGAGAGTTCAAATATCACAGTACTAATATAAACATCACAGACACAAATGCACTCAAACAATAACAGCTTCGAGGATAAATCAGCGAAAAAGAGAAACATATTCTTTTACGTTCAAATTTCAACACAACCCATTAAATACAAAACCCTTGCAGCTGCTTGTTATTTTGTCTTTAGGAGGTTCTGCTTGAAAACAGAATAAACAATGAGATCAAGGTGATAAATCTGAGCCAAAAACAGCTTTCGACTGAGGACTGACTACGATACACTCACACAGGAAAGAAAAAAAAGGTTTAGTTTTTACCCAACTAGCACTATCAGCAACAAAAATGTTATTTCTCACAGACCAGTGAGGGAAAGTACAGAGAAAGCCATCCTACCTGTTTGTGGTCAAAGTCCATGACACCGACACAGTACACTCTGGCTCCAAACCCTCTGGCTTTGTCAGCCTGGAAAACACAACACAAAGCCCTGATTCAAATGCTGCTTCTACTGACAAGCAAAGAACTAAATATTACTTAAACTCTAACAAAGCCATTTCAGTCATGTCAAATCCCATACAATTTATATCTGTGTGGGTGATTGGTGTGTGTGTGTGTGTTGATACCTCCTGTACACTCAGTTCAAAAGGGTAGACCTCCAGCTTGCCGTCTGTCAGGACGATGATGATGGTGGATGACGGGGAAGTCTGTGCCTTCATCTGATCAGAGACCTGAAAAACGTCGAATGGCCTCAGTTGTACATTTGTGTCATTCACATGTTTCACTGTGAAAGTATCAAGACACTTCAACTGATGTGTGTTTTGGTTTGCTGAAATATTTTTGCCAGACCTCACTAGTGCTGCTTAAAATAAAATTAGATTAGATAAGACAGGACTTTATTAATCTCGAGGGAAATTCTGTTTCCTGGTTTCAGCAAAGAGTTACAGAAAAGAAAAAGGACAAGCAAAATATAAATCTAATAAATGCTTTATACTGAGAAGAATAGAATAAGGTGACAATAACAAGCTGTTTAATGTTTAAGAATATGTCCTATAAACACTGTCCTAAATTCACAGCCGGTAAGTTCAGAGGGAGGGAGTGGAGCCTACTCACAGCTTTCATGCCTTCATGCATGTACGTTTCACCAGCAGGTTTGATTTGGCTCAGCTTCTTCATTCCCTCATCAATCTCAGATCTGCACCACAAACCTGATTTAATTATGTTGCTTTATGATATTGTTTTTTCAGTGAGGGAAGTGGAGGAGGAGGATGGGTCAGGGAGTGAAGATGGTACCTGTCTCCTGTTAGAGGCAGTATTACGACTGCTCTGCCTGAGAAGACGATGTAGGACACCCTCATCCTGGGACTGGAACACAAACACATAGAAAAAGGTTCTGGATGTATAATCCCTCACAATACCCAAAACTACATTTCTGCATGTTGTACAGAGTGGGCTTCGAATTTAATTTAACAAAAAAATATTCCTGTTGGGATCACTGAAAAATATGAGAAAACCAATCAAAACATGAATGCCTATAGGATTACATTTGTCCTTCATTTTGGATGTTTTTTCTTTATATACTGTGAAGTATTTTATCTGTGCTGTTTCCTTTCACTGATGATCTGTGGTATAGCAATAAATTCAAATCTAATAAGGATCTCTGACATGAAAAACCATTGGAAGTTACAATAGGAATTGTCAGAAGCAACAGATCATCCACACCCTGGTTAACCTCAGTAACGACCCAGCATCAGGATAAACATTCAGTATCTGCTTGCTGCATTTCATAAACAGGTTCTAAGGTCATCTCTATGGTAGCAGAGACCGTTGCCCCCCAAAATACTTCTGTACAGGTCAAGACAATTAACAATCATCTGAGAACTTAGAGACATGCACCCCTAATGATGGGATCTGACCTACACTCCATGTGAAACCTGTGGGGTTTCGAGCAGTGTCATTGAGGGGGAGGAGAACTACTGTGATCAATATTGAGTAGAATACCTGAGTGTGAAAAATGTTGTGCTCTCTAGTTGGTGCACAAGTATGACGCTTATGGTTTTGGTGTTCTTTCTGATATGAACTGTATCTTTGATTTTGTTGTTGGTTCATTTAAGATAACATTGAAAGGTTAAATGAGATTGCTCATAGCTTATGTCTCAAACCCTCCAAAACATTAATAAATAAACATTTTATGCCCTTATTGTAAAAACATCTCCATTACATGACACTGAAGGGACAGACTGGTAAATCTTAAATTTGGGATCTTCACTCAGCAGTGAACTGAACCCTAACACTGCCAGCGGTGCTTCTTCGCTCTGATCCTTGGCCCATGATTGGGGGGGGGGGGACACACAGGATGCCTATTGTGGTCGGCAACAACTTCAACATCTGGCTCAATGTTTTGCTGTTATATTTAGTAACACGCTATTAAACCTAAAGATATCACACATACACACCCCATTACCAGAGGGCTTCAGAACAGTTGGTGGCCTTCCATGCTGTCTGCTGCCCAAAATAGACACGTCCCACTTTTCTATTCGTTACTATTATTTATACTGTAATTTAAAGAGCTTTAACAGCTTTAAGTCTTTAAATAAACTTTTCCCCCCGCCTTTGGTTAAATTTCTGCTATAATAATCTAGCTCATGCTTAGTAAAACTGGTTTTCCTTTTTTCTGTGCTACTGTCTGTTTTCTTCTTCTTAAATCTTAAGAAGGAAATGAAATTAAAAGCACACTCCTGCTTTATTTACCTGACAAACCTGTTGGTGAGCTGCTCCACAAATCCATAGATCTCATGCCAGTGTCCCGACACACTGCCCGATCTGCAAAAACAAAAATGACACATCAAGCATACAAATTCATTAATCCATTAAATTAAATTTAATCTGAATACAGTACATCTACTGTCAATTAAGTTTGGATGAAATTCATCAAGTGGGTCAAAGTTTCAATGAAAGCACATAATTCTAATACAGAAACTTACAAACTAGGTGGAAATCTCATTTGATCTTAAATGTTATCCAGATATTCATATTGTTATAGATATGATGATAAATAAAAGCAGAATTGGGCGGTGGTCGACTGATTCTGTTGCTTTCGAAGAATACAGAACAGATTTTTTTTTTTTTAGTACTTTACACATATTAAATAAAAATAGTACGCTGAATGGATCAACTGTATGTCCGGAAACGTTTTATAAGACTACACATCAAACAATTTCTTCTTAGGCAAGATTGAAATAAAGTGCAGGAAAGCAACAGAGAGACGTGAACAACTAAACACAGCCATACATGGAAAGGACAGAGTCCAGACTCTCTTCACTGGTTAGGAATATTAAATTCAGACACTGTGTCCCTGTTGGGAATCTGCCTTTACTCACCGGTCTAAGACAAAGTAGATATCAAACGCTCCATCACAAGACGCGTCGTCGCCGTCATCCAACGATGATTTCACACAAACTATGAGAAGAAGTAGGATTTTACAACACACCAATATCCGACCCATAATCCATGCATTTCATATCAGCAGTCAGTCCATGCAGCTACGGTATCGTCCCGTCATCGTCCCCGCAGCATCGGGCCGATCACATGCTGGAGGCGCGCAGGGTGGAGGTCCACGACATGCGGGGCTCTGACAGCACGCAGAAACCAACAGGGCAGGACGCACAGCTACTCCACAGGCGGCCCCCACGCACCAACGAGCACAGCTTCCCTCTGGGCTCTTCAAGCTAAACCACAGGCATCACTAACCACTGCCATTACTACACTATCACTGATGGCAATAAATGACAGATCAAATAAAAAATCTATTTTGCTTATTTATATATGGGATTTAAATGCTATACAATTTGTTGTTATCATAATATATTACATGATACATACTATAATAAAGATCAAATTTTTGCGTTGATTGTTCTACTTGAAGTCCAGCCTATGAAAAGATGAAATCAAAACATATTTAAATAAAATATGGACAAAATACATTGAAATTGATACATTGATAATGTCAGAAAGATATTCCAAGAAAGTCACTTTCCTCTGTGATCAATAAATTGTCTTTGATTAATTTTATTTGATTGTATTTTTTATTTTAAATTCATTTAGATAATTTTAAAAAAAAACATATAACAATGTCAACATTTTAACATACGTTAAACTACACGTTAAAAGTGTATTTAAGTAAATACATGCTTACAAAATGCAGAAAAAACAAATGTTGTATTTACATGGAATCGAAAAAAATGCGCCAATTTTTTTCATTGGTTTTATTATGCTTTTATTTTGAAAGCAGCATTAAACTTCTTTGTAGCTTCCGTCTCTGGTTTCACCTCCAACAGCTGGCATGAAAAGTGACTCTAGAACAGAGAAATAGTTGGTTCACCAGAATTAATACAAGCATTGCACAACATTTTTACACGGTAACAAAAGAAGCCATCTTCCCCCTAAAACCTCTTCGTATTTTCATTTTATATTTTATTTACATTTCTTCATTTTAGCACTTGAAAATTGTTTGGTGAGGATTTTATGTCAAATGTAATTGAAAAGCAATCATTAAAATGCAATTTTACATATCTCACTTAATCTTAAGCCACTTTCCCAACACTGTACTGCATGCATCTGTCCCCACCCCCCCACCCCCTCTTTTTCTGAACACACAAGTGCATCATGTTTCTGTAAATTTATTACAGATGGAAAGCTCCATTGAAAATTCTAAAACAATGTCCTTGGTACGTCAGAGCAATTTGCTGCCATGCATGAGTCTGATCCAAAAAGTGACTTCAGAAATCGTAGCATAATTGCCTAAGTTACTTTTTGTCAAATTATGATATCTGCGTAATTATGCTCTCCTACTGCTGCATTACCATGCCTTTTTTGCCTTTATATCAGCCTATCAAAAAGTGTTTTTTTCTTGTTTTCCAAAAACATTCAAATATGTCTTAGGCAATTATGCTATTTGGATAAACTACAGAAATGTAGAGATTTGGAGTTCCACTCCTTCGTTCCACAAAGACAACAGACAGAAGAGTGAACTTAAAACATTGATTGTAATTCTTCCAAACATGTCTCATCAGCATCAGACCATGTCCTCTGGAACATGTATCCTAATCCTCATAAGCAAGATATATGTTGTGTTTACATGGACACAATGGACTGACCGCTCCCCAAAAAGGTCTAATTTCAACTTTTGAATATGATGAAATCATAACAGTGAACAAATTAAAAAATAACATACCAAAGTCAATGAGTCAACAACTGGCCGCTCCTGTGTCTGAGGTTATGCTCCAGCCGGGGATTACATGTTTCAAGGTTGTGGATGGCTGTGATAGATTATGTCATCACTGGTCTACATTTGGGTGGAGCACTGGACTTGAAGACAAGAACACTTGTTGCATGTTCTCTCCAATGTTTTCAACTACAGGAGGGAAAAAACAGGAAAAATCAGTCAAAAAAGTGAGCAAACTCAGATGGAGATGCACCATTTTCAAGCAGTCTTGCAAAGGCTGATAAACCTTCTATACCTTTCATAACTATACAAACAATATGCGCTGTACTTAAAGTCTTTTTGCGACCGTGAAGGTTGAAATGTAAATAAAAGGAAACTGCAGGTGAAGGGTTCGGGTTCAGGAACCTTTTCTGTCACATCTGTAATTTGTTGGATCTGTATCCGACATGGAGGGTTGGTAATGTTTCATCAATCTAAAGGGACTGTTGAAAGAGAAGAGTAATCCCTAGACGCTCAAAATCAACTTCAGATGAGAGTTTGTATGTTTCTTCATACCAGAGTGGAGGCCACAGTCAGTTCCTCCTTCAGAACCAGAACACATGAAATTGTTTAGGGTGTGGTCACAAGTCTAAAACTTATGAAAGAAAAAGAATTTATACTGTAATAGAATTGAGCTGCTGCCAAAAGCAAGGGTGTGATTTTCATTTCAGTTTAGGTTGTAGATATCTCCTGGGAACTGCTTAAACCACAACATTAACATACACTTTAGTACATGTATTGCTTATACTTTACGGACACATTCCAAGCAACTGAAAATATTAATAATTATTTGAGATTAATTCAATATAAGAGTGATTTGGCATTAAAAAGGACACACATATGAACAGAACATGCGTTTTTACCGATGTAGGTCACTTTTTTACAAATCCATACACACCTTCAAGTCTTGAAACAAATTGTTCGCACTTAATCCTCCTATTTTTTGAAGATGTTTCTACTTTAGTTTCTATTTTATTCCAGTGCTTAGATTTATGTAGACTTTCTTATAAGAAATAGAGAACCAATTCACATTATTTGTGTGTGTAAACGTGTTTGTGGATAAAAATGGTTGTGATTCTGTTTCTAATAATAATGTGTTTCCCGGATCAGTGTCCGACCACAGGTGCAGTACTACCTCTTGACCAGCAGGGGGCAGTAGAGTTCTGGTGTTACCGGTTAATGTCAACACATAAAAGAAGAAACCAGACGCTTATGTTTTTGCAGCACAGTGCTGTATCTGAGGAAATGTGTCTTTTCTAAATGATAAAATGTGATTTTTCTTTTAACGCAGCACCAGTTCGAGAGCCTGTGGACAGGTTAATATGGCTGAACTGGCTAAAAGACGTAATTTAATATCTTACTGGGACTGAAGGTGAGCTTGTTCTTGTTTTTTTCCAATCAGTTTATGAGCCAAGGTTAGCATTGATTTAGAATTTAATTTAGCTAACATGGGTTTATAATAATAAAGGTGGAGGCTGCAAATGTCAGAGTATCTGCACTCCTATTTACATTGTCTATCAACTGCTAAATACTGTACATAATGTCATGTTGAGTGTGAATGTGGTTCAGGTTCGTAAACAAACGTTTTGAGGTGATGAACTAGTCAGTGTGTAATAACACAGTCGCGGTCCTCCTAACTTTAGCTTTCTTCACGTCACACCCTGTATGTATGTATGTATGCACTGTTTGGATCGTGGCTCACAGACAATGGCAAGCGTGTCAGGAAGAACTTCATTTCAGTTACTATCATGTTGTCAGGCCTTTGATTTTTATCATACTGACAGAACGAGATTTACCGGTGTGATCTCATAGAGATGGCGCCAGCTGGGAGTCGATGGCCTCCACGGCTTTTGCAGCCCAAACATTTTCAGTTTGTGTTGTTCCAGAGGAGCAGAGGCCAACATGCTGCTGAAGATGCCACAGAAGCTGCTGAGGACTGCCCACTATATGGAGCTGGGGGGCTACCAGCACTGGCCTGTGTTCGTACCCCAGAGGATAAGACTGTACACCTACGATCAGATCCCCCTCTTCCTCAGAGAAAACCCCTACATCACAGACGGCTACAGGGCTCACCTGCCCTCCAAACTCTGCCTAAGAAGGTATGAGAAACACACATATTTAAAACCAGGATTTAAGAAAATTTGGTGAAATTCTGGCTATAATGTGACTTTTACATTATATTATGTACTTTATCCTGAATGTTAAAGTAAATGAACATTATAATTCTGGCGCCTGGGCAGTGCTGTCGACGCACAGCAAGGCACTTTAGGGTTCGAGTCCTGTTCTATGCGGAGTTTGCATGTTCTCCCCATGTCTGCATATTTCTGTGTGTATATGTGGCTTTGCGCTGCAGTGGCATTGTGCCCAGAGTGCACCCTGCCTCAAGTCCCCAGTCGGCTGGGATAGGCTCCAGCACCCCGTGACTGGCGAGAGCTGATGAAGGGGATTTGGAAAATGAATGAATGAATAATTCTGATGTATGTTTATTTACATAAGTACATCTTCGTACTTGGTTTCCTCTTGCAGTATATTTATGCTGTCCAATGAGACGGTGAATATCTGGAGCCACCTTCTGGGTTTCTTGCTCTTCTTCTCTCTGGCAGTCAATGACATCTCCTCAATACTACCAGCCGCTGGGGCCAACAGAGAGGACTATGTCATCTACGCTATCGGACTCTTCTGTTTTCAGGTAAGACTAACTTGGCTGTGTTTGGGTTGTAATGACAATGCAGTGACATTACAAAATGATTAGTATCCCCTTGAACTGGAGATACTGGCTCAACAAGAGCGTCACTCTGATTCAGAATTTATTTAATTAAAGTTACTGCTGCTTTTGGAAGTGTTGACTTGTGATGAATATCTTACTAGTTTCCTGTGTTACAGAATATTTGAAAAGTTGAACAAACTTGATTCATGTAAGTTCACATTTCCTGACATAGGACGCATCTGATCAACTGTTCTCCCACTAGATTGTGATCTGTGTGTAGATGTCCATAACGTGGAGCACATTGTATTGTGTGTAAACAGCTGTAGTAATTGTAACGTAGATCAGAGTATTGCTAGCTGATGATTGCTTAAAGTGTAGCAGGTCTTTGCGCGTTAGTTGTCTATCACCTGTGTTTTTGAAAAACCTTTACTCAATTAAATCAGTAATCATGTGAAAAATCAAAAACACTAATAGATAGTGACATCATCCTCTGTGGTGTAATGTGTATTTGTATCCCAGGTGTGCATGTTGTGTTCTGTGGGGTATCACCTGTTCTCCTGCCACCGATCAGAGAAGACGTCTCGTCGCTGGCTCGCGTTGGACTACGCAGGAATCTCTGTTGGCATCCTGGGCTGTTACGTACCTGGGATCTTCTATGCTTTCTACTGTAACACGGTATATGTGAAAACTCACGATGATGCTGTTGTCTTTTTCTTAAGATTCATAAAGGTGCATCATCTCTGACTGTACTTTATCTGTTGATTGCAGTTTTGGCAGCAGGTCTACCTGCTGACAGTCCTGTCCCTGATCATCGCCGTCTTCTGTACTCAGATCCACCCACGTTACCTCAGCAACAGCTGGCGATGCATACGGATAACTATCTTCTGTGGTGTGACTGGTATCAGCGTGATACCCGCTTGTCACTGGTTCTGGCTTAATGGAGGCTACTCCTCTGAAGTTATCCAGGTGAGGAAATGAAGTTTGTTTACACTCACAGTTCCATTTTTTGCTGCTTTGTGTTGTTGACATTCAGGATTGACTCGTGCATGTCGACACTTAAATGTTGTCCGTAATGTTTGCTGCTACAGACTTTTATTTTGTACGTACAGCTCTTCCTGCCTCGTCTCATAGTGATGTACCTGATTGCTGGATCTGCCTTCCTGTTCTATGTCACCAAAATCCCTGAACGCTGTTTCCCTGGTGAGTCTTTCTGAGTGAGTCTGTGCAGAGGTTTGGTGTTAAACCAACTATGAAAAATCAGCAACCGAAGTTACTGTTTTACAAAGCAAAGTAAAAAAGTAGCTACAGTTTGTTCACATCAACAACAGTTTGAAGCCTGTTTTTCTGCAAACGTCTGCACTAAGTTGCGGTATAAAGTACATGTGAATAATAATGCAAGTCAGACTGATCTTGATGCCTTTTTTGTGTGTAGGCTGTTAAAGTTTCAGCAGTTGAAGCTGCAGTCAGTTGAAGGAAGTTGTGTTATTACTAGTGTATAATACAAATGACCACAAAAAACAAATTTTGTGTTACTCAGGAGAGCAAAAACAAACAAAAAAAACGCTACATGGATTCTTTTTCATTATTTAATATTATGATATTTAAATGAAAATGTTCGTACATCAACCTCAAGAACTTGTGAGGTTATATGAAAACAATCCATCCTGTTCTCTCACAGGGCAGATGAATTACTTGGGCGCCAGCCACCAGCTGTGGCACATACTGGTGGTGGTGATGTTTTACTGGTGGCATCAGACGGCCGTACGCATCATGCAGTTCAGACATAGCGAGGCGTGCCCGACCCGGACCAGCAGCAGCTAAGTGATCAAATCATAGAAAGGCCATCAACTGGAGACAATTGGATTGTTCATAGATGTTGTTTCTCTCAGAATGTCAATAAGGTAGCTACGTAATGTTGTTTTTTTTACACACACTACCAGCAACTCCTGAATACACTTTTAGCTACCGATGCTAGCTAATTGTTTTCAGTGAGCTGCCCTTTACTATTTACATTTTTTATTCACAAATGTTTTAAATTTTATTTTTATTTTTTTATTTATTACTGTCATGCTACCTGTACATTTGCCAGCTGTAAAAGGCCAGTATCCTCTAAGTTTACTGTCACTAGGCAGTATTTATCAGCTATGAGTATTTGAGAACTATCGGAAATCTCATCTCTTTTTTTTTGCAATAGTGACGTCAGTGCACCACTACTATTAAGTTCAATGCATGAAACTGGTATTCAAACATGTATTTTGAAACAGAACACATTTTGATGTGTTAAATCGATCATTATATTACATAATGGAGAGTTTTTTGTTTGTTATTAAAAAAAGAAGGAAGAAACATCCTTTATTCATCATATTTATCATTCATAAAACTGTATGTATAGAAGAGTGTTTAGAATCAAACAAAGCAGCCTGAGCAAACTTTTTTTTTATTATTGTCAAATTTTGTTTTAATTTTAAACTCTTACAATATTAGACTCCATGAAATCTCTGGTGAAAAGCACAGAGGAACAAACTCTGAGTGCAAAGTAAACTTTTGGAAGCTGTGAATTGTCTTTCTGGCTGTGGGAGAAACCACGGCCCAGGTGAACAAATAAAAGGTTAGTGAACAATCAAACCGAAGAAATGTGAAAACCCTATTCAGGCTATACAAGTGTGATTGGGTAAATGAATAGCACGATGAACAAAGCCTGTGGCTGAATCCACTCCGTATATCCACCCTGCTTTTATCTCCTGATATCATTTTTGAGGTAGTGTTTTTACTTTGTCATTACAGCGTTCAGCTGTAGGAACGTAAGTTTAAAAACAGAATAAATATGATCAAACAGAATCCTGACAACTAGATATTTACTGCATTGATGGGAGATTGCTGTATAAAATGCCAAATAAACAATGCTGCGTATTATGAGGTTCATCCCAATCGCAACCGTATATTCTGGGATTTAATGCGTGATGGTGAAGAGATAGATTTTGAATCTCAGACAGCTAAAGAATAACGTTACAAAGACCTTTACAGTTTTCTGTTAGATTCTCTGCATGTATTGTGACTTGTGGGCAAATGCTGTCTCTATTTTGCCTTTTTTGAATGCATGTTTTTATCTTTGACAATGAGCTTGACCATCCAATAATGCCTGATCTTTGAAAAAAATGTCATGTTTGCTTTCCTTATGTGTTTGTGGCATCTTGAATATTTATATGATAAAGCACTGCCACAGACCTACAAGATGTATTATATTTATTTCAGTGCCTATGTGAAAATATATTTTTAAATATTTTGAATGAATAAAGAACACTGCAAAATAAATTCTCGTCCTTTGTTTTGCGCCACAAAGTTAATAATTATCGTAATTATGCTGTTATTTGTTCAGTGTTTACAGAGCACATGAAATCTCTTCTAATTTCATGTCCTTTTTTTCTGCTGTTCATATATATGAACACTGAGTGGCAGCATTGCTCCCAAAGTTGCTCACTTACAAGAACTGTGAGATTAAGCATTTGGTTTTTTCAAATGTTTTTCAAATGTGTTTACGATGGAGGAGAATCTTGCGGCGTGGTTACTTTTCTGTTCATCCAGCATGAAGTAATTCATCTCAGTTAACAATTTCACATGCTTGTTAAACACGAACTTGATGACTTTCCCGGTCAAAACCAAATATGCACACAGCGCCAATCCTGAGATACACTGTAAACCCTCGTTTGTCTAACTTTACTGCACAAATACTGCCATTCTCAGCGAAAAATGTCTTAATTTTCTTGTTTTTTTTTATTCCTGTAACTTGACAGTAATGTAATCTAGTAACTACTGGTATTTAAAATATAAGATGTTAGACAATGATATACCCTCTTTGGATCACTTCATCCAGTAATGAATATGTATGGTATGCGTGTCTGATAGCTTGATAATAATCATTCTACCCTTGCAGTTAGCTTGAATTGATTTTTGTGGGGGTTACAAGGACATTTCAGAAAAGCAAAGTTTGGTATGTGTGTAGTTAATCCTTACGATTAGGAAGGGTACAACTGCAGCTGGGATGGGCTGGATGTTGGACTTGGAAATTATTTCAATTCCTTTTGAATTCATATAAATAAAGAGTTACGCTGGAGTTGTGTTCTCAGCCAGTCAACACAAACTTTACTCGAGTCAACAACTGCAAGATGACTGAAACTAACAGCTGGATTTGTTAGCCAGCCTCACCGTGTTACCTGTTCCGGGCAGCACCTTATACGGTTCCTTTCTGCTCTGTTGCTGCAGTGAAATGAATGATAGATCACATGTTTGAGACACATTCATGACTGTCCATTGTCATACACGTAACACATTTAATCATTAACAATCTTGATACAAACAAACAAGTTTACCTTCTGTACTTTTACAGTTAGTAATTGAATGTGTAACAATGTCATGGATAATTACATGGGCATTGACAGGCTGGATTTGTTTTTATTAAGGGTGGCCAGTCACTGGTTAAAGATATGACAGTAATGTTACAATAAATAATGTATAAATAATAATAAGTAATGTATAAAATAGTAGTGTGTTACTACATGTACTGTAGAGGGGTTCCTTTTCACCCAGTATCTTTTGGACCATTTAAATATGATTTGGATGTTAAGGTCTGAGTTCTTCCTCTTATGCTCTTCCGTGTCTGCGTGGTTCTCTCCGGGTTCTCCGGCTTCCTCCTACCTCCAAAAACATACAGCTTAGGTGAATTGGTCACTATAAATTGTCCGTAGATGTGAGTGTAATGTGTCTTTCTGTGTGGTTCTGCGGTGAACTGGCGACTCCTCCTGGGTGTACCCCATGTGTCACCCAAAGTCAGCTGGGATAGGCTCCACCATAACCCATGACAGCGATTTGGATAAGTGGCTGAAGATTATAGACTACTGACTGCTGACTACCACTACTGACAATAATCTTGCCAGGGGCGGCAGGGGCGCAGTGGTAGAGCGGGTCGCCCAATGTTCTAAGATTTGTGGTTCGATTCCCGCTCCCGCCCAAAAAACATCCAGAGTGTGAGATGACAGTGGGAGGTGTCAGCTCACCTCTGGAGAACTGCCGTGGCGCCCTTGAGCAAGGTGCTGTCCCCCTCACAAGTTGCTCATTTGGGGCACACCAAGAAGGAGCTGCACGCCACTCTACCTCCCTTTGCATGCTTTCAGGCCCCCTGTGTGTGTGTTTGGTGTATTACAGGGGCCTGTACACAATAACACACACATATACAGTGTATATATATATAAATATCTGTTACTAACACCAATCATTCAAGTACTACTGCTTCACTAAAAATGTCACTTTATTCAAGTCTTGAACATTAAGGCAGTGTTTGTATAGTGTTGAATGTCAACACTGAAAAATAATAGTCAAAGAGACTTTCCTTACAATGTGATGTTATCACCATCAGGTTCTCAGTTATTTATACATCGAAAAAGACACTAGAATAACTCTAAGAAAATGCAAAATGACAAATTTATAAATTTACAAACTACAACTTCAGGATTCTGTTTCAATGTCAGTCAAGAATGCTAAAAATATTTGTTTTCCTTTGAGACGATCATGTTCACATAAAGATAAAAACAGAATGAATACAACCTCAACAAACAGTTTTAACAAAGGCTAAATCTGCACTAATTATGCAAGTTATAAGTTAATTTTAGAAAAAAGGGGTACTACAGCATTTTGATAAAATCTGTGGCATAAACAGCTGCCATCTCTTCACTTTGAAAAAAAATCTAAATTTCACAATAACCATTTGATGGTTTGTTATGATCCAGAACCTGAGAGGAGGTCTGAGTTATGTGCAGACTACTCCATTCCTGTTAGATAACCGGGGAACAGGACAAGTGTGCCAATACCCTAATTTCCGTTCCTGGCACAAATTCTTCTTTTCTGAGTCAGAAAGAAATTAACTGGCATTCTAGAAATCATTTTGTGTTCCATGATAAAATTTGGCACATCAGCAAAAAATAACACTGATAGTGAGTGAACCTCTGTGTCTGTACCCTGGCCTCTTGGAATAAAGACGTGTTGGACTTTGGCTAATGGATTGGAGAGATATAAAATTAAAGTTGCTTTGCACTGACACAACTCTTAAACCAAAAGCGCAAACATTAATCAGTAACTGAGCATGAACTAACCCGGAAGTTGTTTGTGACCTCTAACATGCACATAAAACTACAAAATATAAGGCCTTTAAAATAACTAACAGAAATCACTAAACAGTCAGACCAGTACAGATTGAATGCAAGTCACTCTTGCTCACTGTTTCATGTTCATTTGACCACATTTTGAGGCTACCGATCAGAAGCAGTGTCAGAAAAATCTTCAGACACACAAAATCAGTGGCTTATTTTTGATTCAGGGAAAAACAAGTCACTAATTTTTAAATAGAATGAAATTAAATAACAAAAACTTTAATGTCGATTGTTTTCCCGATGCCAATTCCCTTTCCTATACGGGACAAAAGAGAAAAGTACACCTGCAAATGAAATGAAAGGGACTGGCATGGTGAATATAACAGTGAAGTAGATCTACCAGAAGTTCTTGTCCAACCAGACAAAAACGTTTTAATGAGAGTAATTTAAGAAGAATCATATGATAATCATGCAGAAATGAAAAGGGCAAAAAAAAAATTGACAACAGAGCCAATAAACCAATTCAACCTATTTTGGAAAAGGTCTGTAACAAATGAAACTTCATATTTTCATCATTTTATACCTTTTACTGTTTTTAAATGGAAACTAGAGTTTGGTTCCACTTGTTAAATTGTGGACACCAAATCTGTAACTCATCCTTGTCATAACGCACATCTTTATTTTTGTGAGAACTGACAACCACCATCTACTTGCGGATTTTCTGATTTTCCTTGCCTTGCTTCTAATTCCTCTCTTTGCCCACTCACAGTATTGTTCCGACAATATTTCCCTGCAGCCCTTGAGGTTCCACATTGGCCATTGACGATCCTGTTTTCAACTCCTACCAGGTCTACTGGCTGTAGTTGTCCCATGTGCCTCCTGAACAGGGTTAAATAATGCCCGCTTGAACAAAATTTGTGGTCCTTGTTACCACCAACCAGCCAAGAAAGGTGCAGTTAGAGATCATAAAAGAATTATTTAAAGTTTTTCACAAGTATGTAAAAGTAATTGCACTTTACAATGAAACAGTTTGGAACAAAATGATAACCTTTCTATCAGTTCAGCTGCATTATATGTCTTGGGAAACTGTTTTGTGGAATTGTCTTAGGGCAGATAAGGTTTTATGTGGCACGGTGTTTCATCATTCATCGTTAAATTACTTAACAGGATCCTGTTCGTATCCTCACACCACAAGGTTTAATTCAAGGCCACTTTGACTCTACTTGCTCCAGTGTTGTTACAAATGGGGGAATTACAAACCTAAACCCACATTCAGGTTTCCTGATGACAGGAAATGCTACAATGGAAGCAGCAGTATTTTCTCTGTCACTTCTCCTTCCACCTACTCTAAACCTCAGAGTCTTCTGGCCGGCTTTCCTGCGCTGCAAAATGACTGTTTGCATGAAGAACTGCACTGTGAACCGTATGAAACAGCAGGTTGCTCATGTCAGTATCGTTCTTCCCAAAGAATTGTCCCTTCCGGAGGGTATCAATGACAGAGGTGTTGCAGTTGGCGAGGAGTACTCCCACATTGATCTCTTTATAATCCTTGAGCAGCATTTTAAATGTAGCCATGCCTGTTGAGTCTATGAAGGGGATGGCAGAACAATCGAAGACTATGGTGTGAAAATCTAGTTCTCTTTCAACGAGTCTTACGATAACCGCTCCATTGCTTTTATCCCCGTTGGCCTTGGTCTGTTTCAATGACATTTCTTTGGCCTTCTTCTCTGCCTTTTTCCTCTTGGTCATCTCCAAGAAAGGTTCAACTCCGACAGATTTGTAGAGGGATTTTAGGAATGAATCCTTATTTGCATAGTACAAAGGAGACTGGAAGCGGAAGACCTTAACCCGAGGTGGTGGCACGAGGTTCTTGTACTCCTCCAAATCCTCATAAAGATCAGTGTCCTGGGCCCGACCCAGTAGAGATACCTGACATCACACATCAGAGAAAAAGGTTTAGGAAAATGCTTCTTCAATTGTGACTGATTGCTTGGGTGTAGAGATATTTAAACTGTTGTGAGTTAACCAACACCTTGAGAGTCCTTATGGTCACACATTTGAAGTTAAGCCAAAAATGCAATAGTTCATTAAAATCATTGAAGACATAGCTGATGGTACTATCTTGAACCAGAGACGAAACAACTTTAATCCCTAAAAATAAGTCTGGTGTTTTTAGCTTCAACCTTCATGAATCTTTTTCTTTTTTCATTCTAAAACTTTGAGCAGTTGGCATCAGCACCACATCCTTCACTCACCTTAGGGTTCTGTGTCTGGAAAATGACACAGATCATGGAAAAAACTATTCCCGCCAAGAGTCCCAGCTCCACACTGATCAGGGCCGTGGCTGACATAGCGACCAGCCACACGATGGCATCATTCTGGCTGGAGCGCCACATGGCCGGGACATTCTTGAACTTTCTCAGAGCTCCCCGAAGACTCACAATGATGATGCAGGCAAGAACACATCTCTGAAGATTGTAGAAAAAAGGTGCAAAGAAGAGGAGGACAAGAAGGACAACCAGGGCACTGACCACACTTGATACCTGATGGAGGAGCAAGAGAATGGGAGAAACTGAGACTTGTAAAGAAGATAAAAAGATCTTTGAGGCCCATAATCAAAATTAGGTACAAAAATAGTGAATGTGAAACAGACAAGTTTTAAGCATGGTCTTAAGACTTCATGTGTATTCCTTCCAGTTGTATATTTTGTCATCTTATTCATACTTTCCATGCAAATAGTAAGAACATTTTAACAGGATTTTGAAGTACACAATGCTTGTGAATGCATCATTTGTCCTTTGCAAACCCAAAGCACAATATACTGTATATACAAAGGTAATTCAAGAATGAATGTTTATGGACATATCCAAGTAATGCTACAAAGAAAGCACAACAGCCATCCGAGCGATGATCCTGAAACTCACCTGTGTCTGACAGCCTGTTGAGTCCCTAACCATGGTTTTTGCCAAAGCTGCACTGGTAGTGAAACAGTGGAAGAAGGAGGGAATGATGTTACAGAAGCCGATCGCCAGCATCTCCTGATTCGGACGGACAGTGTATCCATTTTTCTTGGCGAACATCTCGGACAGTGACACTGTGAAGGCAAAACTATGAGACAAAAAAAACAATTTGTTCATCATTTGATTGGCTCATTTGGAATATTTAAAGAAACTATTTCTGCCCGTACATAAATACTGAGAGACAGAGACTGTCTGATCTTTCTGCACATGAAAAGTATTAATGACTTAAGACTCATTGGTTGTATTAAAGAAAAATTTATCTTGCATCTATTTTGTATAAAAAGCTGCAGTATATAAATGATAGAGGCAGAGATGTCACGAATCAATTTAAAAAAGGAGAACACATTTATCTCTGCTTAACATTTACTGGGTTTGAAACCGCTTTGATGAGAGGGAATGTTACAAACTACAGAAGGAAAATTATGTTGCACAGTACCTAATAACTGCCAGAGGAATAGCATCCAGTGCCAACCGTGGCATCAGATCAAAGCTGGGCACCTTGGGAGGGATGAACCCTGTGGGGATGTGACCAGAGACACTGGAACTGTAGCGGCTGTTAAATTCCCCAAAATGACTTGCCAGGGTAGCGCCGGCCACGACTACCAGCTCAGTCGGCAGAGGAATCTTTAGACGGTCCTTGTAACGCTCTTGGATCTCTTTCCCCGCCACTATAAAAAAGTGTTATATATTTGTTATGTATATTTTTTATGAATCACTGAATGAATGAATGTTGTCTATATTTAATGTAACTACACATGCAACCAACATCAGGGTTTAATAATGAATATTGGTAATTCCATAGCTTTGTAATAAAATTAACAAAAATGTACTTTAATGCCTTCCTTGGTGTCAGTCATTATAGCAGAGACAGAAAGTTCACCTCACCTAATACACAGATACAGATGGCACTAGTGATGGCGTCACATGGGTTGGTTTTATGGATATTGGCAAAGATGTTAATCCAGGTGACAACAACTGTGCCGTAGCCCTGGTGACGAGGAATTTTTAATCCCAGCAGGTATTTGGCCTGAACAGTCAGGATGGTGAAAGAAGCTCCAGTCGCAAATCCATCCAGCATAGGAGCTGAGAGGTAAACGGAGACGAAGCCCAGACGAAACACAGCCATTAAGACCTGGAAAGGGGCCAGAGTCAAGATGGATGGGCATAAAACATTTAATCGGATTTTGATTAAATATTACAACATTTAAATGATAGATTGCTGCACAGGTTTTTATAAATATTTGCTGGACTTTGTGTTTGAAATGATTTGTAATAAGGGTGATCCCTGAACTTGTGGGCCCTGCTTAAATTTGAATTTGTCAGTGAGGATAGACAATACACCTCTTTGAACAGCATTTGGAAGCTGCTGTACAAAAAGTTGATCATCAACAGATCAAGAAATCCATGGATCGAAAGCTAATGACAGTTACTGGTAGCTGTTCGTCTCTAGATATATATTGAAATGTGCTTATTTGTACATTTCCAGTTGTTTACTTTCTATTCTTGCTCCAATGAATGTAAATCAAAAAGAAAAAAATTTACTTTTCATTTAATTGTATAATAAATCTGCATAGTAACATTTTCCTAATAATTGTGCACACTTACTGTAGATAGTCTTAAATGAAAGCCAGCACTGACTTTTGGGGTTCATTAACTTTTTGGATTGACTGAGAGTGTTGCCTTTGTTCAAAAATAAAACTAATCCTCATGAATACAACTTGCCTAATAATTGTGCCTAGAGTGTAGATACACATGGTGTCTGCACTGTAGGCACACTTGAATGCAGGTATTTCAGACGTATGTTATTTTATCTGATATGTCAAAGATTCGGGGGTGTATGCTTAGAGTTAATTTCATCACCTGATAGATCCCAGCCAGGAAAGTCAGGGCAGAAGCGATGCTGATGGCATAACATGCCTTCCCACACTGCAGACCCATTAACTCCACAGTGTGAACTTTATCAGTAGTGAGGTTTGCACCCAGTGAGGCATTGAACACATCAGAGCCATATGGTGAAGAGTCTTCATTGAGATCAAAACCTGCCTGGAACAACTCCTTGAAAACCACCTGCAGAAAAGTCAAATTTGTTAATAAAATAAAACCAAAGAAATTGTTTGATTTATATCTGAAATAATACATTTAATTATATTTAACCTACTTGATGTAAGTTAAAAAATGAAAAAAAAATTAAGAATCATTTTATTCCACAGGTTCCACTTTAGGTTTGTTTCAGATTTTCAGAAAACTTTTCTGACACTATTTCAAGCTGCATGATCAGCATGCTCCACTTGTGATTACCTGTCCAACCATGAGGCTCATGAGGCTGAAGATCCCCACAGAAACATGTCTGGACGTCCCCATGAGGAAGTAGATAATGTTGGCGTAAAATGAGGTGTATAATCCATAGATTGGATCCACTCCTGCTAGCAAGCAGTAGGCGATGGCCTGTGGTACCAAGATGATGCCAACAATCAAGCCTGACATCACGTCTCCCCAGATATACTCTCTGAGTTTGTATTTAGGTAGCCAGCGCACCACGGGGCAGAACCCCGTCAGGGTGGACTGGATCCTGGCTCCAGAGCACGTCACACCTTGCTTCAGCTTGGATTTGAGGACTGAAACTGCAGGCTGTCGCTGGCGAACCCGCCGTTCCAAGACAGGTAGTGTGTTTGGTGCAGTTTCCATGACCTTAGCAGCCTCCTCCATGTTTTTAAGGAACGAGACAGACGTGACTCAGATAATGTGGCCTTTTGTGCTCCTGCAGATAGTCATCAAGGGAAAGAGAGGGAGAAAGAAAGGAGTCAGTGCGATTAGTTCAGTCAGTTGATAAGAGACTGTGTCTTCTTGTTACTGTAGGTCACCTGATGGATCTTTGTTGAGGCAAACATGTCTGAGGATTAACTTAGTAAAGTTTTACTTTACTTTACTGGGGAAACAGTGCTAATAGTTTTTGTCTTCTTCTAAGATATATGTAATGATGTGTAGTTTCGCAAGAAAAGGCAGAGAACTTGTGAGAACCAAGTACCTGTAGACTAGACATATTTCTCTTTCCTGTCTTTCTGGGCACATCTCTATTTCTTATATTGATGTTTGGGGGATTATTTCTCTTAAAAGTCTAAGAATTTTCAGATTTCTATGCAGTCTGATCCCTGATTTGTATGTTATCACCACTATAAATTTTTGGAAGAGTGGTTCTGTGAATCCTTCAGGTTCTCCACACATTAAGGGTGTTTTTATATCATTTGCTTTCACCACAAATGATATAAAAACACAATTCAATAAATTCTTTGGGCGTTTCTCTCTTTAATTCCATATCTGAGTCAACTTTTGACCTGAACTGCTGTTAATGTTTTGACACTATTATCTGTACAAACTTGTCGTTGTTGGGGTTTTGGGGTCTGATATGAAGATTGAGGCCAAGAAACGACATGGGTATCATAAAAGTATGCCACAGTGAGTTAAAGAACATGTTTCATGATGTCTCCTGCATGCAGGAGATAAGGCAGAAAGGAAATGGTGAGTTCTGTTTGGACGATCTTATACTCAACGGATGACCCGTAATCTTAAGTATAATGGCATGAAAACAGCCAAGCAGGTTCTAATATTGCTCTCACCCCTCATGTCTCTAAGTAAATGTGAATCATGCGATCGATGAAGGAATTAGCATGGTGTGAGTGAAAGTCCTGGGGTGCCAGTAGCTCAGTGTACTAAATTTTGGGCTGAGGACCAGAGGGTGGCCTGTTCAAGACCCATGTTGTGCAAAAAAATTTTGGTGTGTGAACAGTGGAGAGTTGCCAGTTCACCAAATCTCCAAGATTGTTGAAACTGTCTTGAACAGCTTTGGATCATTTGTTTTCAGTAGCAGCTGAGATAACCTTGTCACAGAAAACATAAAACGCTTTAAATGACATGTTATCAGTTTCCGCCATCACAGCAACACTGGTTGGTATGTGCCAACTTCCTGTAGAGCTAGTAGCTCTCACAGACTAACACAGACTGTCCAGTCAGTTTGATATTATAAATGGATCTTTCAAGGAACTGTAACTTTAAAGGAACTATAACAAATCTGGATTTTTGCTCATTTCAGTTTTATGATTCTGTTTTTTCCAAAGTATCCCCACATTAACCTTCACCTCAATGAGAGAGTTTTTTATTCAAAATATCATAAAAGTACATAATAACACTATCTAGCAATAGTCTCGCGTTGATGGACCTTTACTGATTAGTAGGATTATGGCAAAGAGCTTTTATTATTATTATTATTATTATTATTATTATTATTATTATTATTATTATTATTATTATTATTATTATTATTATTATTATTATTATTATTATTATTATTATTTTATATTTTCTGTAAACTGTCCCCTGTTGGCCTATGAGTGGATAAAATGCATATTTGTCCGTAGTCGCTGTGCCTTTATCACTCTTTTTATGTATGGATAAGCTGTCAATACATCTTCAACTGCATACATCAGTATGCACTATTCTGATGTTATAACATTATTTGTATGCTAACACTTCTTAAACAATGGTGCATTAGTAGAGTATTCTCTTTGATAGGAGTATGTATTTTTGAAAGAGAGCATCATTGGGAAAAGAAATAATGAAAGAGCAATGCTGGATGTAGTCATTTTATTCTGAAACTCAGAGCTTAATTTTTTCCTTATCAGTTCTTTACAGCAGAAGTTACCATGGTAATTTTAAACACGATCCACCATGGTGACCTTAAAAACTCACAAACCCATTAGTTCTCCTTTGTGCACTTCTCTGATTAACCATGGAACATGATGGGAGTAAAACTGAGGACCTTTTGCATCAGCGCAATAAAATGACGTCAACCCAGAACAGAACCAAAAACAATTGATTGACCTGATTGAAAATTTGCATTCAGTCATCTCCCCTTTTATCATGTGATGTAAAAGCACACAACTTCTCAATGAACTCAAAGCTTTCTGCAAGGAGGAGCGTCACCATTTATTCACTCAAGCTGAAATCTCTTCAATTCAGTCTTGAGTTTACAAGATTAAAAGTCACTCACTTCACAGAGAAGAACAGTATTCAGAACCCAGAGACTCATCAGACGCTCGCCATATTGAATTTTTCCCCCATTAGTATTTATACAACTACTTTAAGAGTAATGCGAGGTCCTCAGTATCAGAAACAGTATCAACCATATTCAATTTGTTGGAGGGACTTTGTCAAAAGGTATTTTTTACTCTAAAACTACAGTGTTGGCTACAAGTGCCAAGAAATACAATACAGTCAAACCTCGGTTTTCGAACGCTTCTGTTCTCGACCAAATCGGTTTTCGACCAGAAAATCCGAGAATTTTACGTCTCTGAACTCGACCAAAATTCGGCTCTCGACCAAAATTCGGCTCTCGAATAAAACACAGTGTCTATTTCTACCCTTTTTTATTTATGGTTAACAGTATACATTTCGGTTTATGGTATAAAATAGTTTACAAAAATTTAGAAAAAGTAGTTTTTCAGACTTGGAACGGATTAACATTATTTACATTAATTATAATGGGAAAAATAGTTTCGGATTTCGAACAACTCGCTTTTCGAACAGCCTTCTGGAATGGATTACGTTTGATAACCGAGGGTTGGCTGTATTACATTTTTAAAAATTTGTCGACAATTTTGTCGACAATTTTTGCATTGTCAAAAGTCAAGACTTTTAGTAAAACAATATCCTACATGCTCCAAAAAAAATGACAAAGAAAAACACTGAAGTACAAAGACAAGACAATGGACTGGACATTAGGAATGCCACTTGATTAAAATCCATTGTACGAAACAGTTAAATAGTCTGTTATGGTTTCCTCAGACTAAAAATCCAAACCTTCCTGAAAAAACTGAACAGAGCAGCACTTTTCCAAATGTTTCAAACTTTTCCAAAGTTCATACAGTATTTGCATAACAGACGAGTAATATTTGCTGATGTGACAAAAGTAGTAAGACACGAAAGTTAAACTGGAGGTTTCGTTAGAGCCTCTAGTTATATCTAAATCATTACTGAAATACTCATTTTATGTATCGTAATAATCTTCACACATTTTTACAAGTGAAAAAAACTTATTTTAAATGTGTCAGTGGACATTGTTTAGATACCTAAAGCCAATTGATCAGGCCAAAGTCGAGTCAGGAATGCATGGTAATGTACTCACATGCAGAGTCACTTCCACAGAGACAAACAGGAACACAAGGCTCTAATGAGTTTTAATCAGCTCTGCAGTGACTACATGAAGTCTTATTCTCTGCCTGTCGAGTTCTCTCCTCCACTCCGTCTGATGTCATCTGACCAGTCAGAAAGCAGGAGCTCTGCATGTATCTCTGCTGAATAAATAGCAAGATAAGAGCAGCCCTTTGCTCACCCTCAGTCTGTTCTCTATTGGCTTCATCATCAAGCATGGGTGGGGCTTGAGATCATTTCTGCCACCTTTACGTATGAGAGTGTGTGTGTGTGTGTGTGTGTGTGTGTGTGTGTGTGTGTGTGTGTGTGTGTGTGTGTGTGTGTGTGTGTGTGTGTGTGTGTGTGTGTCTGTGTGTGTGTGTGTGTGTGTGTGTGTGTGTGTGTCTGTGTGTGTGTGTGTGTGTTTGTGTGCGTACGTGTGCATGCCTACTCGTATTGCTTCCCCATAAAGGCCACATAAATCAGTTACTATTTCTTTTTATTTTTTCAATGCTGCTGTGTGTGTGTGTGTGTGTGTGTGTGTGTGTGTGTGTGTGTGTGTGTGTGTGTGTGTGTGTGTGTGTGTGTGTGTGTGTGTGTGTGTGTGTGTGTGTGTGTGTGTGTGTGTTAGTAGAGTCAACTGTGGGCAAGAGGTTAAATGAAGTAAATCTTTTACTTGTATCTGTAACAGAGTATACGTGCCCTACTGGAGGCTGGTGCCCGTCAGCTGTTTGCACAGTGAAACTGACTACAGGTATGTTTGCCAGCATGACATACTGCTTGAATACATCCTGCATAAAGAGTGAATTACATAGCAAACAGTAGATAAGGCGCAGATTAGGTGCAATGAGCAAATAAGTACTGTTGTTAATTCATTGTGTGAAAGTATCTTTTTAAAAGTGGAAGTTGATGGTCATGTTTAGTATCTGCCAAGTGGTAGAAAATCTGACATGTGTTGAAACTAACACTCTGTAAACAGTGTGTGTTGCATGTATCACATAAGTTTTGAAAAAAATGTTATAATTAGATGCACTGTGTATCTGTGAGAAGCAGGTGCAGTGATTAATGTAGGTTATCTCAAAAACTTTTTTCATATGTATATTTATTTCAACTGCTAAATCTTAAGAATGCATTAAAACATCCTTAACGGAATTCTGACACCTAAAAAGGTCCTTATGTGATGTCTGTACGTTCATCCACCAAAAATATCTTCACAACCGTTGCAGATAGAAAGATGAAACAAAAAGCACATTACTCAGGCTGCAAAGGGGATGAAAATGAGATGATGACCTTGACCTTGAGAAAAGTGGGTCAAGGTCAAATTTCAACTTTTGTTCTCTCAGGAACTGGATAAGATAGAAAGAAAAAAGAGAAGGCCAGTGTGAGTAAGACCATAGATCAAAGCTAGTGCTTTGATCTATGAAAATAGGTCAGAGCACTAGCTTTGATCTTTGGCCTATGCAAGTAGGTCAGGGTAAAATTTTGAATTCAGGGGTGTCACGGGATGTTGCAGTCTGTAATTGCATTGGTTCTTGTTATAAATATGAATAAAGTAACTTTGGCATGTTTTGATCCAAAAACAGACTAGTAAAGAAGTAACCTTACATGATGCATTATTGATAACCACTTTGAATAATGATATGAAATCTTGATGACTGTTTTGCCAAATCTCCCGGCTGTATGAGAACAGTAGATAAATATAGTGTTTAGGCCTCTCTGGAGCATGTTGGTTTGGAGGTGGTGAGCACACGCGCAAGCAAGTCTTCACATAAAACGTTAAGATGAACTGACGACACTGAGGAAATCAACAGCGGTCAGCATGGCGACAGCATGGATGTCAGCTCAGCAGTGATTACTATTTGTTTTCAGGCTGACTTACACCTAAACAATCATCACAACTTTTCAGAGGCAGTCGTTGTAGTAACCACTGAAGGACAGACAGCACAGTCAGCACCGGATGCACTAATGCTATGAGCAGTGATGTACACTTATCAACCATCTATTTTCTATAACTGATAATTCTTTGCAGGCTGAAGCCTATTCCAGCCTGGACAAGAAACAAAAACCATGGTGTATAATATAATACATGGTATGTGTGTAATCTAGTGGGTAAAAGCTAGTCATTTTCACCAGTCATAAAAAATACAACTTAAAGTTTAGGACTGGTCTTTTTATTTTTGCTTATTCTCAACTCATTTTTCCCAGTCAAAGTAGGTTTGAACATGTGCAAATGCATGAATATGTTCCTCCATGAATGATTACTATGTGTTAGACTGAATGGCATCATTGTCACTGTGACGACAAGGTAATTTATGTCTTTATGTCCCTTGAACAGAGTCATTTATAGTCTCGACATTTTTGTTGAGCCCTCACAGCAAAGCAGCAAACCCGCCCACCCCATGAGGATCACTGCACAGCCCCTTTAAATCTACCGGCAGCATCCATCTGTGTGCCAGTCAGCCTCATCACATCATGATTCTGGTGTGCTTTGTCCAGCGTGACATGAAACAATGGAGGGAGGACTTACCCACAGAGACGGAGCAGCTGGAATTCAAACAGGAGGTGACTTCAGCCATACCTCCCCGGCTGATGCATCTGCATCACCATCACTCTGTTTCCCCCTGAATTGCTGTGCACTTTGCTTGCTCTGTGACTGCTTCCTGCTTCCTCCTGCAAAGCATGATGGGAGCATCTCCCGTCTCATTCCTAACGACGGATTGGAGCTGAATGGAGGGGGAGGGAAGTTGGGGAGACTTAGTGTGAGAGGAGGGGCTGTGATGATTATCATAGGGACTAAGCTCTTGCTGAAATGTGTGTGTGTGTGGTGTGTGCGTGTGTGTTTGTGTTCATTATTTTTTAAATTTTTTTCCTTATTTGTTTTTTTTTTTCAGACACATTAATATAACACACTTCAAACCTTCATCACATTTACAACATAAACAACAACATCTGGGGAAAAAAGGGCTGACGGGTGGAAGCCAATAGGCTTTGTGAAATGCCCGTCCCCCAGAATCAATAAGCGTCTCTCATTACAATATGTTGTCAATAAAATCGGACATTAAATGTTTTCAATCAGTTCATACATTGAATTTTGACAGACGTTCATACTCTTATCCTCTTCCAGATATTAGCCTTTGTCCCAGATATAACCTAGAGCATGACCATGGTTACATTCTTCACAGGAACACAAGGTTTGATAACATCATAGACAGTCAAAACAAGAAGTTGACCTTGCCTGTGTTCTCCAAAAGAATATCATGATCATATTCACCTCTTTCAGAATACAGACAGTGTTTATCCAAGAATTAACCACTTTGTTACAGACAATTTAACAGTTTCACATGGAATTATACTGTCAAAAGATATCAACATGCTCTGTAAGGTCTCAAACTTAATGTTATCCCATGTTATCAGAAATCCATGGCGGGTTTTTTTGTTAATAAATCCATGTTTCTGACATTGATGATGTTGAATGGTTTTTTCAAGTGTTCCATGTAATACTTGACGTGTCCAAAATTGGTGTAGAGCTCCCAGTATTGAAGTGATTCTGTTGTACAGATCTTTGGTGTAGTAACAACTCTTGTCAGTATTTATTGTTCGTATTTCACCAACTCCTCTGCACTCCTGATCACCGTTGTTTTCATCTGGTCCGGAGAAAGCCCCTTTGTTTTTATGAAGATCCTGCGGTTGTTTGTCCAGGTGTTGTCGATCAGCACATTCTTTTTCAGTTGTCGAGCTCTTTTTAGCGATATCAGAATTCTTTTTATTGAGATACTCATTAATGTAGACACTTTTTCCTTTCAGTTTGAAGCCTTGTTTCAGAACAGCAATTTTGTGTTTACGATTCTGGAATTTTATTAGCACTGCAGGTGGCCTCCTACCTCCAGATGGTAATGGGTAACATGTTTCAATCTGGTCCAGATCTATAGTTATCTCCAGATCCCTCAGTTGAGAACTCACTCGTTGCTCCACAGATTCGATGTGAGCGCTGTGCTCAGTTCCACCTCCCCTGGCCACAGCATGTGCACAATTCCTCAGCTTGATTTTGATGCCAGTGATGATCACATCGTTTATACGAATGCTCTGTTCCAAATCATCCATTCTTTGTCGTTGCTTTGCTCATCGTAACTAACAGTAGTGGAGAATCAAATAGAAGTGGTTATCATATAAAATAAACATAACACATTTTATGTTTGTTTTTTGTGAGCCTTATAAGTATTCATTTTGTTTCATGTAATTTCCCTGCATCCATTTTCTCCTCAGGTATTTTATGAATTTCAAGGTATCCTTCACACTTTGTAGGTGGTACACTTTTAAAACGGTGCTGTGATATGATACTATTCTTGGGATGCATTCTGTGTGTTATAGTGTAATTAAATGTGTATCACAGTCCAGTGCTGTGTTCTCTGAATGCTGAAAAATAAAAGCTGCTCTCACAAACCTTAAATGCACCTAGTATCTGTAGGTGACCTTTAACCTTTTAACTGACACATGAAATAGTTGCCATAAAAATCACATTTTTGGAAAATAAGGTCTTAATGGAACATCCATCCATCCATCCATCTTCCACCGCTTATCCGGAATCGGGTCGCGGGGGCAGCAGCTTCAACAGGGAGCCCCAAACTTCCCTTTCCCGGGCCACATCCACCAGCTCTGACTGGGGGATCCCAAGGCGTTCCCAGGCCAGTGTTGAGATATAATCCCTCCACCTGGTCCTGGGTCTGCCCCGAGGTCTCCTCCCAGCTGGACGTGCCAGAAACACCTCCCTAGGGAGGCGTCCCAGAGGCATCCGCACCAGATGCCCAAACCACCTCAACTGACTCCTTTCCACGCGAAGGAGCAGCGGCTCTACTCTGAGCCCCTCGCGAACAGCAGTGTTTCTCACCTTATCTCTAAGGGAGACACCAGCTATCCGCCTGAGAAAGCCCATTTCAGCCGCTTGTATCCGCGATCTCGTTCTTTCGGTCATGACCCATCGCTCATGACCATAGGTGAGGGTAGGAACGAAGATTGAACGGTAGATGGAGAGCTTTGCCTCTCGGCTTAGCTCCCTCTTTGTGACAACAGTGCGGTAAAGCGACTGCAATACCGCTCCTGCTGCCCCAATTCTCCGTCCAATCTCACGTTCCATTGTTCCCTCACTCGTGAACAGGACCCCAAGATACTTAAACTCCTTCACTTGTGGAAGGACCTCATTCCCCACTTGGAGAAGGCATTCCACCGGTTTCCTGCTGAGGACCATGGCCTCAGATTTGGAGGTGCTAATCCTCATCCCCGCCGCTTCACACTCGGCTGCAAACCGGACCAGTGAGCGCTGCAGGTCACAGGCTGATGACGCAAACAGGACCACATCATCTGCAAAAAGCAGTGATGCAATCCTCAGGCCACCAAACTGTAAAGCCTCCTCACCACGACTACGCCTCGATATCCTGTCCATGAAAATCACAAACAGAATTGGTGATAAAGCGCAGCCCTGGCGAAGGCCAACAGCTACTCGGAACAAGTCCGACTTACTGCCGAGAACCCGAACACAGCTCTCACTTTGGGCGTACAGGGATTGGATGGCCCTGAGAAGAGGCCCCCTCACTCCATACTCCCGCAGTATTTCCCACAGTATATCCCTGGGGACACGATCATATGCCTTCTCCAAGTCTACAAAACACATGTAGACTGGATGGGCATACTCCCAAGCCCCCTCTAGGATCCCTGTGAGAGTAAAAAGCTGGTCCGTTGTTCCACGACCAGGACGGAACCCACATTGTTCCTCCTCAATCTGAGGCTCGACAATCGGCCGGACCCTCCTTTCCAGCACCTTGGAGTAAACTTTCCCAGGGAGGCTGAGGAGTGTGATGCCCCTGTAATTGGCACACACCCTCTGGTCCCCCTTTTTAAAAAGAGGAACCACCACCCCAGTCTGCCACTCTTTCGGCACTGTCCCAGATTTCCACGCAATGTTAAAGAGGCGTGTCATCCACGACAGCCCCTCAACACCCAGAGCCTTCAGCATTTCCGGGCGAATCTCATCAATACCCGGGGCTTTGCCACCGTGCAGTTGTTTAACTACCTCGGTGACTTCGCCCCGAGAGATTGACTCTGATCCCCCATCATCCTCCAGCTCTGCCTCTGCAACAGAGGACGGGCCATTTGGGGTAGTTGGATTCAGGAGTTCCTCAAAGTGTTCCTTCCACCGACCGACAACCTCCTCAGTCGAGGTCAACAGTGTCCCATCTTTGCTGTATACAGCTTGGATGGTTCCCCGTTTCCCCCTCCTGAGGTGTCGGACAGTCCTCCAGAACAACTTTGGTGCCGTCCGATAGTCCTTCTCCATGGCCTCTCCGAACTCCTCCCACACCCTCTGTTTTGCCTCCATCACAGCCGAGGCTGCAGTCCTTTTGGCCTGTCGGTACCCTGCAACTGCTTCAGGAGTCCCCAGGGACAACATGCCCCTGAAGGCCTCCTTCTTCAGTCGGACGGCTTCCCTGACCACCGGGGTCCACCACGGTGTTCGAGGGTTACTGCCCCTTGAGGCACCCAAGACCTTGAGACCACAGCTCTCAGCTGCAGCTTCAGCAATGGAAGCTTTGAACATCGACCATTCAGGTTCAATGCCCCCAGCCTCCACAGGGATGCACGAGAAGCTCCTTCGGAGGTGTGAATTGAAGGCCTCACGGACAGAGTCCTCCTCCAGACGTTCCCAGTTCACCCGCACTACTCGTTTGGGCTTACCAGGTCTATCCAAAGGTTTCCTCCGCCAACGGACCCAACTCACCACCAGGTGGTGATCAGTTGACAGCTCTGCCCCTCTCTTCACCCGAGTGTCCAAAACACACGGTCGAAGATCAGATGATACGATCACAAGATCAATCATTGACCTCCGACCCAGGGTGCTCTGGTACCAGGTACACTTATGAGCATCCTTGTGTTCGAACATGGTGTTAGTTATGAACAATCCGTGACTAGCACAGAAGTCCAGTAACATAACACCGCTCGGGTTCAGATCAGGGAGGCCATTCCTCCCAATCACGCCCCTCCAAGTGTCTCCATCATTGCCGACGTGTGCGTTGAAGTCCCCCAGGAGAACAATGGAGTCCCCTGCAGGGATCCCTTCAAGGACCCCATTTAGGGACCCCAAGAAGGCCGAATACTCTGAACTGATATTTGGTGCATATGCACAAACAACAGTCAGGGTTTTCCCCCCCACAGCCTTAAGGCGTAGGGAAGCGACCCTCTCATCCACCGGGGTAAACTCCAACACAGCGGCGCTCAGCCGGGGGCTTGTGAGTATCCCCACACCCGCCCTGCGCCTCACGCCTGCCGCAACTCCGGAGTAAAACAAGGTCCAACCCCTATCCAGGAGTTTGGATCCAGAACCGAGGCTATGCGTGGAGGTAAGCCCCACCAGATCCAACTGGTAGCGCTCCACCTCCAACACAAGTTCCGGCTCCTTCCCCGCCAGTGAGGTGACATTCCACGTCCCCAAAGCCAACTTCTGCCGCCCGGGTGTGGTCCGTCGTGACCCCCTGTCGTCACTGCCACCCATATGGCAGCGCACCCGACCCCATCGGTCTGCCCTGCGGGTGGTGGGTCCACAGGGGTGGGAAGAATCCACGTTGCCTTTTCGGGCTAAGCCCGGCCGGGCCCCGTGGCAGACCCGGCCACCAGGCGCTCGCTGACGGGCCCTCCGTCCAGGCCTGGCTCCAGACGTGGGCCCCGGGCTTCCTCCGGGCAGGGTCACAGTTTTCCCTTTTCCGTTTTTCATGGGATATTTGAACCATTCTTTGTCTGGCCCTTCACCTGAGACCTGTTTGCCTTGGGTGACCCTACCAGGAGTACAAGACTCCCGACAACATAGCTCCCAGGATCCTTAGGGCACACAAACCTCTCCACCACGTTAAGGTGATGGTTCCTTGGAGAAGTTAATGGAACATGCTGAAACATACTGTATATGTACTTTCTGTCATTCTTTCTATATACATTCTCTCAGGGTGGCAGTAGCTCAGTCCACTTAGTCTTGGGCTGGGGACACTGGTTCAAGACGTGTGTCAGGCAAAAATTTTGGATTGCGAGTTGACAGTGGGAGGTGTCAATTCGCTTCCCGAGCACTGTCGAGGCGCCCTTGAGCAAGGCGCTGTCCCCCTTATAAGTTGCTTATTAGGGCGCACCATGAAGGAGCTGCCCGCCGCTCTACATCCCGATCGCTTGCATGCCTATGTGTGTCTGTGTGTGTGTGTGTGTGTGTGTGTGTGTGTGTGTGTGTGTGTGTTACAGGCTTGAACCCACACACGCACACACACACACAACACACACACACACACACACACAAACACACACAACACACACAACACACACACACACATATGTATATACTGTACATGTATATATATATATATATATATATATATATATATATATAAATAAAGAGATACATACACACACATATATAAATTTATTACATTACGTTTTTGTTAGCTCCTGTTTGAGAGCAATTAGCTATGTGGTAGAACAGTCTTAGTTTTTAAAGTTAAACTAAACAGTATGTTTCTGACTCCATCATAACTCCAGAATGCTCTGCAGAACCGGTTCTATCAAGATTAAACTAATAGTTTGTTTTATGTGATGTTAAGTCAGAGAGGCTAAACTCAAAAAAATAATACTGCATGTTATTTAATTCAATCAGTGAAACATTTTTACACTTACAAATATTGAGTAGATATGAATGCTCTCTAATCTGTTAAAACAAAACCTGAGTAATGAGTAAAATCTAAGTAATATTTTCTAGTACGTCTGAATGAATTGATTTCAATTCAATTAGGTAGTTCAACTACCTACACAAATTGAGTAAATGTAGCTGAATTTGGGGGGTTCACACCCTAAAATGAGGGGCGAAAGCGCCTTGCTCATAGGCGCCTCGGCAGTGGCTGGGAGGTGAGCTGACACCTCCCACCGTCAGCTCACACTCCGAGGGATGTCCTGGCAAACGTATTGTGTGTTTCTTCTTTTCTTAAGTTCATCTCAGTCTTCATCTGTGTCTACAATGTTTGCATCTTCTTTTCATCTTTGCAGAATAAATGTCACTGGTTAACTTGACGTGCCTTTTCAACTACACCAAGGAATTTAGCATGTTTATGGAATACACATTGTATAGAGAGGATGGGGTCAAGAAAATGTGTATAGCATAAATTACCTGACATAATCAAAGACAACATTCAATAATTCCTTAAATTAAGCTTTAAATCAAGTGTGATAACAACAACAACAGATAGGATATGTAATCTTTTGGACAATGGACAAGATAAGAGTTAGATTATTGGAGAAAGTTGTTTGAGGCTTTTTGAGGCCAATTTCAGATGAAGTTCAAAGCTAGTTAATATTTATGTTATACAGGAATGACTTTCACCAGGTTTCCACTCACCCATGTCTGTTTTTGTCACTTTATAAGTACCACACTTACATTGGATCCTGTCTGCTGGTAAAGTATTAACTTGTACCTTTATTTGAGTAGAATGAAGTCTTCAACAGTCCTGCAAGCAAAGGCTAAAAAATATACTTAAATATGTTAAAAATATATATTAAGAATAGGAATATGTATATCTACTGTATATATATTAAAATAACAAATGTCATTATTTTGGCCCTTTTTGGCCCTCAATCTTATGCTTTAGTAGTTTGCTTATCAGCACTGTTTTCAGATGCAAAAAAAACAAACAGAACAAAACAGAACAGAACAAAAGCAGATAGAAAAAGCTACTGATTGTTGAATATAATGTACATTTATTTAACAGTGGTGAAAGATAAATGTAAGAAAGGTCTTTGTTTGGGAAAAAAACGTTTAAGCCAATTGATTAATTCAAGTTGCATGCAATATTTTACTACTACAGACTTAAGTTGGGTAAACTTTAATATTTCTGTGTTTGGAAATATTTCCTTTGATTTCCCTGAAATACCATACCCCTAACACACATTTTGTCACATGACTTCCGCACATACCAACTTTACGTGAATACTAATGTCATTTAGAAACCTCTAACAGCATCTCACGGAGCCCAAAACGTGCTTGAAGAAAATAAAAAGAAAGTTCATGTGATTTCATAAATGCTGTTCTTTTCGCTACATTTTAAGGTAATTATGAGTTATTATTCTTTTATAAACACAAAAATTAAAATAAGTAAAATGTGTTTTTTCCAACACATTTTTGTGAATTAGTCTTGCAACAGTTATGGGTCACATAATGGGTGACAAATTAAAGATTTTCCATCCTGACAACCACATGATACATCACCACTTAACCTCTTGTTCTCACAAGGGTCCCAGAGAAGAGGCTGAGAGCAAGAGTTCATTCACTCTACATATTAACTCCTCAAGTTGAGAAATCTCTTCCTCGTTAGAAACGTAAATGTTTAAGGAAGAGTAACTGCAAGACAGAGAAAGGCATGCACACAAAAGGTCTGCTGTGAAGTAGAATAACCAGAAAGTTCACCAATGAGTTAAGTTTTCAAGTAAGATTAGCTATAAAAACATCCGAGCTGGAAACATTACAAATAGGTCAGGGGATTACATAACTCAGGACAGGAAAGTCATTAAAAAGATTATCATCGGTGTTCATTCAAAGAACACCAGGTGAGGTATTTGTCTAGAGCCCAAATGGCATTAAACTAAAAATCCAGCTTAGCTTCTGTCCTCCTCGATGCACCATAAACGCACCGTTTGTTTCTTCTGAGTAAACGCACTGCAGCTTACATTTTGTTGTACAGCCTGTGCAGAATGTTGAATGAACCTTATGCCTAGAAGAAAGTGGTCCTGCTGACTCAGCAACTCTTATCAGTGACACAAGCTAATTAAAAGGTATCTCACTCTTCAGATTGTGATCATGAGGTGTTTTTCAGTTAATTTGATAAAAGGTTTTCACTGATGTGCATGCAGTCCATGTCCTCTTCCTCCTCTTCCTCCTCTTCCTCCTCATCCTCCTCCTCCTCTGGTGCGCTGAATCAGACCAACCGGGATGATGTTATTATTACGATACTCTTTTCTCAGGGTGTCGGTCATATAGTTAAGTTTTAGTTATAAAGTTTCCTGCAACACAAAAACATGTTGTTTACAAATCAAGCAAATATTATCACCCGGATAAAAAATTTCTAAATATTCTATTAGGATCAAATTTTTTTTTCTGATTTGAGTCTTTTTCATTCTATGACATACAGCACATTTAATAACAAACCACTTAAACAGTTTATCAACTCAAAAATGTCACTGAGAGCTGGAATTAAATACGGAAAATGACCTAAACAGCCAATGACAAGGTTATGACTTCCTCCCTTCCTTCCTTACGTCCTTCCTTCCTTACTTCCTTCCTTCCTTCCTTCTTTCATCCCTTCCTCCCTCCCTCCCTCCCTTCCTTCCTTCCTTCCTTCCTTCCTTCCTTCCTTCCTTCCTTCCTTCCTTCCTTCCTTCCTTCCTTCCTTCCTTCCTTCCTTCCTTCCTTCCTTCCTTCCTTCCTTCCTTCCTTCCTTCCTTCCTTCCTTCCTTCCTTCCTTCCTTCCTTCCTTCCTTCCTTCCTTCACTAGTTCATCACAGTACTTTCAAAGCAAGGAAACAGCAAAAAGCTCCGGTGTTACCAATAAAATTGTCAATAGTTCAGATCCATTCAAGTGACTTTCATTTAAATTCAACCACCATTAACTGTGTGATGCATGCGTGTGTTAAATCTATGCTGATACATAAACATGTGTTGTGTGAATGAAGTCTGAACACACGTGTATGGAACTGCTCTCATTGTTAGAGTGTGGCTACATCTAGTGGCACCAAAGTGCTGCTTCCTGTGGAGATCAATCACTCCTCCTCCTCCTCCTCCTCCTCCTCCTCCTCCTCCTCCTCTGTTCTCCTTCAGCTTCAGCATAAACATCTGTTTTAGTTTTGTGTGACAGAAGAGACAGTAAACCCCTATTTTTAGACTGTCAGGAAGTTTCTCACATTTTCTGCAGATGCTAGAGTATACCAAAATGTCATAAAATTCCCAAGGAAAAGCATTTTCTCATTATAGTCTCTCCAGTTTTAACCCCTTAGATAGATTAATCTAAAGCGAGAATGATAGAATCTTGAAATGGCTTCACATCTTTCATATTTTTCCTAAAATGTGTGCCTAACCTTGTGATGTCCTGGCATGGTTGGCCAACATGATGAAATCGCTAAGAACGTAAAGGACAAACACGAACAATAAAACAAAGAACCGGCTTAAAAAGAGGAGTAAATATTCTCCTACCACTTCAGTGTAATTAACATAGTTTCTCTTGTTTGTTCTGGACAGCACGCTACCCCTACAATTTATTAAAGCAGACCTCGTGCTATTGGATTGCTGTGTGGAAGATTTAGATCTAAAGTTAATTTTAAATAACGCAACAAGTAACAAAGTGCATGACCTCTATTGGTAACAATAGCCACAAACAGGCAAGAGTATTTTTTAACCAAAAATAAAGGCTGATTGCTATCAGCTTGTCCCAGCTCGGAATAGCCGGTCTTCTCTTGTAGAGGTGTCTTTAGGATTTGTTGATTCTGTGCTATACCAGCTGAAAGTCTGGGAACACTCATGATGTTCCACAAGGGAACATCATGAGGGTTAAAAATATTTTTTGTTCTCTGTCAACTTCAGACTATTCTTAAAAGTCAAGATGCT
Source organism: Antennarius striatus (assembly GCF_040054535.1). NCBI lineage: Eukaryota > Metazoa > Chordata > Actinopteri > Lophiiformes > Antennariidae > Antennarius > Antennarius striatus. The sequence goes on from NC_090790.1 coordinate 8,796,174, forward strand.
TTGAGAATCCCCAGTTCCGACTTTGCTATGAAACAGTCTTGGGTCTACCATGCTATGTGAGTAACAGAAATCCTATTGGAGTCACTGGAATTCAGAAAACAATGAATTCATTCCCTGGAGTTTTCCTGATTGGTTAATGGCCAGCATAGGTAGTGGTCATCAACAATCTGTGTAAGAAATCACCTCGGATGCCGGGGCCTTAGCAGAGGGAGTGAGGGGATAATCATGTTAGCTGTAACCTGAAGAGGGGCTGTGCGCATAATCGCTGCATGCCAACAGCAACAGTAACAAAGTAACAAAGGCCTGTTCAAATGTATTTCATACCCACACGGAATAATATTAGTTTGTACTTGATACTAATGTTGTTTCACCAAAGACAGGAGAACATCACAGAGCTCAAGTGATGAGGTGTAAATCAACAACAGACGATCTGCAAAGACTGAAATAGTTCTCCATCTGCCAAAAATGGAGAAAATGGAATCAGTTGGCACAGTGTGAACATTCACCATATTTGACAGGTGCTGGCAATGGCTGCTCAAAGAAGAGATCAGGCACGTCCAGATGAACATGAAGTGATATATAGTAGGAAAAGAAAGGTGAATTCAACACGTGTATAGTCATTATTAAACACTATTCCGTCTTTGTTTTTAGACCAGTATCTACTGATCTACATGGATGCAATTAAAGCACTACTTTCAGACAAAGCATTCTTCAAAGTATTTAAACTGTTTTATTTGGAAAAGAATATGGTGGTTATGAAGCTGTTCAAATGAAACCAACTCAAGCCTTGAGACGTGTTTGAATTACAGAATGAAGTAAGGGTATATAAATGTCTATAAATACTTTCCTGTAAGTCAAGAATAGACGTGTTCTGTTATGTTAGACTGTTCCTGTGTGTGTGTGTGTGTGTGTGTGCGTGCGTGCGTGCGTGCGTGCGTGTGTGTGTGTGCATATAATTTGTTTTCTTTCTTTCTTTCGTTATTTATTTATTGTTTGTATGTTTGTTTTTAGGAAAACTCTGTTAAAATCCTTGTTCACTGGCCAATATAAACCAGCTGATGAGCACAGTAGACCCTTTAGATGCCAGATAAACCAAACCAGAGCAAAGGACGAGGTTACTTTAAATTCAAGAGTTCAGAAACAGTCTGAAATGAACGACTCCTCACAGGTTTTTCAGATATATGCATCACAGCAACAGTTAAAAGTTCCACTATTTAGCCCTGTTAAAAAAAAATAGAAATTTTTTTGCTTTGCGTTCACACAACAACGTCTCACGGTGAACTTTATGTACTGTCCTGTCTTCTGTAGTGCATCTGTTGTTTTGTGACTGTCCAGAAACTACAGAATCTGGTACAGCTACTTTATTGTGCGTTGTCCCTGCAAAAATGAATAATATACCTCTTCAAAATCCTCGGTCATGTAAATGAACTGCCAAAAGGTAGCAAACGTGTATCGTTTAAGGGTGAAACCGTTGTTGTGCAAACAGCCTCTCATATGATCAGACACCCTCATGACAATCAGAGCGGTAATGAAAGTCAAACTGTAGAGGCAAATGCAACAATATTTTATGTGACTCCAGCAGCGGAGTGCCATCGATCCCGGGAATGTAAGAATTACCCGAACCCTACGCCTAACCCTAATACATGTGGCTCATTTCTACTTCAAACGATGCCAGTTCTTTATAACATATAATGTAAAGTTTTTATGTATATGAGATTAAAAGCAGGAGGCGTCTCATTGATCCGTTCCGTTGTGGTCCGTTGCAGTTTTTCTTCGAAGTGCTGGACTGCTGACTTTACCCTCATCATCCTGTGACCCACATGATCGGCTGGGAAAAGACCTGGAAACTTACTGGCTGAAGGTTTCAGTCCAGAGACATAACTGCTATGCAAGAGATTTTTTCTCAATGAGAGTCATCAAATGTCATATGTCAGATGATGTCCCGGGACAGAAATAAAGATGAGCCGGGACATCAACATATGTGTAAAAAAAAGGTCAACACTGATGCTGGATTATGTGTCTAGTATCACCCAATAGACAGTCCAGATCAGATCAGAGTGGACTTTTGAGATCGCTGAGGTGTAATTTTTTCTTTTTTGTGCCAGCTCCATTCATACTTTAGCTGATGATGTCAGCTCTTTGACAAGTCTTCCTCACAATGTTGCAAGAGAGTCCTGCGACTCCTGCTCATTGGCCAGTATCGTCCGTCCATTGTCACTGTAGCTCCGGTTCGGCAGGAAGGATAATCTGTAAGAGAGAGAGAGTAACTTCTTTAGTAAACGTAAACAAAACGTTATTCTTTTGAAGTTCTGCATCTTAAAACTTTTCAATTTTCAGCAGCATTATTTTTTTCATTCATGTGTATCCCCTCAGTACAGTACATCTCAATGTAAACGTTAAGGTGTGTCACTGATTGAGATGTGTACCATTGTTAAAGCTACAGTCTGTCATCATATGTAGGGAAATGGTTTCACACAAGCTAAGACCTAAAAAAACAAACAACCACTGACTGACTCACAGTCGGTGGCAAAGACCAACAAAGACTGAAGAAGATGAGAAAAAACAGACCAATGGTTTCAGAGGCATACAAGCACACACTAGATTACATTGACAAAGGGAAATTAACTTTTGTTTATCCAGTATTAAAACCATAGTCAAAAATTGAAATATTACGTAATGTATTATTTATTTATTATGTATGATGACATTAAAGGCATTCTATTCTAATCTATTCTATTCTATTCTATTCTATATGCTACTAGGTTCATATTTATGATTATATTTTTACTAGTATTACATATGTTTTATCCCTAAAGGAACTATGGTATGTATTAGGTTAATACTGGCCTTTAACTATAAATATGTTGATATGATTACACACAGTGTCTGATGTCAGACATGCCAGCATGTGTGAGGCATTATTACATCACTATATGTCAACACCACAGCTCTACTTTATGAGAAATGGGACATATTCTTATCTTTATGATATCCAGAGGCAAAAGTCCTCTGTCATATGTTTCATGGATGTAAGAATTACATTAGATGTCTTTATTAAATCTGTAATAGTGTGCAGTAATTTTCAAACATCTGCAACTGCATGTAATTCATTATGTGATTTTCTGCCCTTTATCGAAACAAAAAAGAACTCAGCTGTTTTTTTTAAATTCATCGTCACTCGCATCAGACCAATTTCTAAATTTTGTCAGTTTTATTTTTTTTCTAATGAAAACCCAGTTTTATTTGCTTCTGAAAGAAAATAAATCTAAAATAGTACTGGAGTAGGAAAGGGCTGCTTTTCTTAGTTCATATAAAGTTGACCTTATATAGTTTCTGTTGGTGGTTACATTCAGTCATTTTCATTTGGTATCGATAAATAACTGTTGTAAAAGCTCCTCACAGACCATCAGTGCTGATAAGGTGCTGACGATTGCTTACTGGACGGAAAATAAGAACAACAGTGCCAAGATTTATTCTGGGAAATGGACATTGAAGTTTAATAACATCTAGAGGTAGTGGGTCTTAAATTCTCCACTCCAAAATGTTCTTCAGTTTCCACCGGTTCCACTCGGAGCGATGCGTCCTTCGTCTTTGGTGAAAAATTAAATAAACTCGTCCTCACAAATTGTAATCCTAATCCAGTTTGAGGTGTCCAAAGTTTCCTGAATTCAGTGACCAACCCTAAGGGTGAAGTACTCCACTGCACTACTACAAAACACACACATAAGCAAACACACACCTGAAAGGAAGTCCGGGTTATTATCACTACAATGACCACATGTGTGCACGAGCAAACACACACACACATGCACACACGCACGTACACACACACACACACACACACACACACACACACACACACACACACACACACACACACGGACAGAATGAAGAGGCAACAGGGGAAATATAAACACAAATATTCTCTAAATTGTACTCCTTGTTTCCTGTATTTTCTGCAGGGCACACTCAGACGTCTGTCTGTCTGTCTGTCTGTCTGTCTGTCTGTCTGTCTGTCTGTCTGAATAGAGCTCATACCTTTAAATCCCTTTTGATTAAATTACATCCTCATTCACTGAACGACTTGGTACCATCAAACTAGCAGCCCTTATGTTAAGGGCCTATATTTTTTAAAGTGAACAAGAAATAGTCGACCTCTTATGTAGCATCTAACACAAGCCTGAACGTATATCACATTATTTGTGCCTACCAGGGTAATATATTTATGTCTTTTTACATCCTGGGCTTGTGATAATTACAATCTGGATGCCCATTTTGATTAACTCGTCTGCAAAACAGCTTCTCTTCTGAACCACAAGTACCGATAGCAAATCTCTGCCAGCAACAGCTGGTCCAACCGCCTGGGGGAAGATTATGAATTTATTGATTTTATTTCATTTGAATTTTCATCCAGAAATCCTTAAAAAGAATCTCCTGCAATAAATCATGTCCTGCACTTTTATGAAGCTTATCCTGGAGATCTGACCCCGGGGCCTTATGTGAAAAAGGCATAAAATGTCTTTGTGGGGATGAAAAACAAAACCACATCAACTCAATTACAAACAAATTCATGCTTACATTTGGCATCATGAGACAAGCATCTGGAGGCCATTTTGGATCTAGTTTCATCCAGCATCTTAAGATTAATTCACATTTAAATGTACATGTACAGTATGACTTTACACTAATATGCTGATGATAGATTGAAGATCTCTGTACTCCTTATCACCACAAATGACCTCACATTCAGTTGAAATGCAGGTCACTTCACTAGACTTACATATATGGTATTGTTTTATAAGAAAAACACGAACAAGTTATCCTTAAACCTTATCTGGAAAGCTAAAGCACATGTTTTGACTTGATGTATCAGATGATAGGCACTTCAATCAGACACGCATAATATGTATTTTTCCAATGCAAAATAACTTTGAGCAGATATTCATTTTAGCAGTTTTTAACCATGAGGAGTGTAACATAAATTTGGAGAACGTCAAACAAAAACGTAATAATAAAAAAACAGTAATTTGTCCACCATTAAAAAAGAATTTGACAACGCTGGAACTTTCCCACGAGTTAAATCAAATCTTATGAAATCAGTTTCACAAAAGAAATACAGGGTGAACTTTTTGTCCAGAGGAATTTCAGCTGTTAACTCCAACATGAGTGTTCCTGTCTGTCGCCTTTAATTGTCAAGTAAAAAAAAAGAAAAAGAAAAGGCAAAAAGTATTGTTCTTGCTATTCATGTGGACTTGTCATCATCATTTACAAAAGCACCCACATGTAGAGAATAGAAAAAAACCTGCATGCAACAAAAAAAGATTCAGTATTTTATTTAAATTTCATTTTCTCCTCTGATTTTAGCAACAACACTCTTGAACACTGAGAGTTCATTACAAGACAAAAGTCCATGTTTCTCATTAGCTCTTCAAATATTGACTTTCATTCAGTCTTGTGTCAGATTCAAACAGCCCTCCATTATAAGTGGGATTCACAGGAAATGATGCATCCTGCCTCATTCTAGCTGATGTCAGCTTCACCATTGGAGCAACTATTCTCACTGTTGTAGCTCAAAATGAAAAGATTGTCAATACCACAACAACTCCTGCTGTGTAACAGATAAAATGAATGCAATATATTTGTCTCTGTGGTTTAAACTTGTCTGATGATGTTAGTCATGGGGGCTTATTTTGTAATATTGCAGGTAGCAATGCAGCAAGAATGTGAAGCAGACACTAACCCTAACCCCAACTCCCTGTCAGGTAACCAGGTTTAAGTTGAATGAAGATCACATCTGATGTATGCAACAAGAAATCTAAACCCACATGCAGTTATTTATTGTAATTTTTAAAATTACTGACTGATGTCCTGATAAAATCAATGGGAGCTCATTTGGTTTCAGCTGTAAACACACACTAGCTGTTCGTCGAACGTTAAATTTTTCAAAGCAGCTTCTTTTTAGACTGATTTATTTAGATCAGTAAATCTAAAAGTAGGATAAATAAAACAGAAGACAATCCACACGTATAAATACACACAGAATTGACCCTAAAGATGTCAGCGCATGACAGTGGTCCAATGAAAACGTCAAGGGGTTTATTATTTCTACTTGTGATACTGCAAAGGAAGATAAGACACGTAATCACCAATTTTTAAATGAACTGTTCTGTAACTACTATCTAGTTACCTTTAGGATCTGCACAATAATATCTTTGAACTACAAATTTAATCTCTTTTAGAAGAAACACGGCTGAGAAGCAGCTGTCAGCAGAGATAAATTTAAAGCAGTCGTGTAGGTCAGGTATTGGACTCGATGCTCAGACCCGAGTCTGGTGCTGGAGCCGTCAGATTTACTATTATTAGTCCGTTAGTTTGATCTGTGGCTGAATTCCAGTCTGATAGATTGAAACAGTAGATCACAACATGCATCCAAGCACTGCATGTGCAGGAAGATGGTGAAACAGGAGAACTTTGATCTGATTTATTAAGGGATTGCATCTCTCTTTGGGAAAGAGGATTTTAACTGACGGATAGCATTTCAGGTGAAATATATCTTTTATTCACGGCTCGTGAGGTCATTATAGTGGCCGCTAAGTTTCTACTGCTTTTTTATGGAGTAAACCCGCTTTATCCGCCGTCAAGGGATGCTGGAGCCTATCCCAGCCGAATGGGGCGTGAGGCAGGGGACACTCCGGGCGCAACGCCAGTGCACTGTAGAGCCAACATTTGTTTATCATGGATGATAAACCAAAGACTAGTGGTATTGGCAAAAAGCATAAGGCCAGTGATGGTAGAGGTAGTGGGGACAATCTCTCCAATGACAGCTCTGCCGCTCATCAACAATAACTCCCCCTCCTCTTTCTATTCCTTCGCTCTAAAGGTAAGTTACATTACAGTACTATAATACAGGTACATCTCACCCAACGTCGTTGTTCAGTTTATAAAATACAGGAGTTATTATTATTTTGCGTTTGTAAAAATACTAATTTTCTTTCAATTTATTAAGACGTACATTCAATTTGGTGGTTTAAATGGCGCAGATGTAGGTGGCTGGAGATCATCAACACCGACAGCTGACTCTGACTGTTAACTTAAAAAACTGGTCGAAAGTATCTTTTACTGTTTTCTTCTTCTTCTGCTACAGGATAAAATTACATAGAACAAAATCTTACCGTAACTGATATGAATTCAAAACAATTGTGTGAATTATGAGTGACGCTCAACGGTAGATACTGGAACTAAACGTACATATTTTAATATGATATTACATGTTTATATCCTTATTTATTGTACAGTATCATGATACTATGTGTTTTTAGAGGTTTTCTAGTAATTTTACAACTCCAACATTTGTGACGGACAGAAGTTGAGTAAAATGATGTGAATTGATTTACTTAATCCTTGCTCCAATGCAAAAATCCCCTGTTTGCATCCCTGTCCCAAAGAATAAGGCACTAAATATAATCTCATTTGTAACATGACCTCACAAGAGATTGTGAGGACATAGAGGAGAGGTTTGTGTTCCTTTAATTTTGTGCTAATATCTTTCAGGAACATAAAATAATCAAATTTTGCTCTCGTCTCCTTTGGGAACTGAAGAAGTAAGTCGGTGTGAGTGGGGGTGCTGATGGAAAAAGGAGATAAGGTGTGTTTTCACACATGAAACATATGAGAACCAGGATGTCCTGGATATAATGGCATGTTTTAGATTAGAAATTCATTACGACGACCATTTCACAGCAAAAAGGTCTATTTCATTCTTGAAATTTCATTTTGACAAGTTGCTGTTACAGTTGCTAAATTTATCTACTAAATTAAATCATGACATTTAATTACCTGTCCTTTTTTCTGTCATTACAGACACGTCAAAAGTTGCGTGCATGCACACACACACACACACATAAACAAACACACACACATGCACACACACACGCACACGAAAATAGCAACAAGCACTGGCTGCTTGGACAGCTCCAGCACTCAAGGGAAATTCATTGGCTAATTAGTGTGTGAATTCGTTCCACTACCCTCAAATCTGGGCCAGTAAGGTTTCAGAGTTTCCAGTACAACAAATATGTTGGACGGATCAACTGGGAGTTGAAGGATGCGACTTGGGAGCCGAGATCAAAATATGCTGGGATTAGGGAGGCCAGATGAGAATGGGTGAATTCGGGACATCGGGATCCCGTCATGGCTCTCGTGTTGCTTCAACAACAGCACTGGTTTAACTTTCTCACTCGAACCAAATGATCCGATTAAACAGCCATTCGTTATTGACAGCAGCTGTGTACGAATGGGTGTTTTTACAGGCATCTGGTCACTCTGAGAACATGCTGCTGTCATTAAAGTTGAAAAGTCAAAATGAACATGAATGGCAGGGTAAGTGGGACTTCTTCTGAACTGAGATGTTTAGATATGATGTGGAATCAGGACGGGACACTCAAGATTGGTGGCACCATGGAGGGATTTGGGGGTGTTGTCACTTTACACTCAGTCGTAGCACCCCCACTGGACCTCAAGATATTATGTGTAGGTTTATTATTATTGGTTTTAATAATTTATACTTTGAAAGTTAATAAATACATTAATAAAACAAATCTGGAGTTTCTGTCATTTTGCTGTGAATGAAAAGAAAAAAATATTTCCATGCAATGACCCGACACCAGCTCGCAGTAGATCCTATGAGGACTGGATTCAGCTGTCTTCATTAATATATAATATGTGACTTTCATTAGTATAAATATGATGAGCTGTTCTATAACACCATCCATAAGCTTAATGCAGACAGCCGATTAACAGTTGATGGTTTTATTTGACACACACACACACACGCACACACACACACACACACGCACACACACACACACACACACACACACACACACACACACACACACACACACCATAGCAGAGGAGCTAATACTCGTTGGACTAGAGAGACAGATTCAGGATTTTTTTCCTTTGCGGTCTATCAGTATGACGGAAGTACTAAAATACCACTACACATCAAAGTCTGATTTGCATCCAATATTCCACATCTGATCCAGAAGGTTTAAATTTATAGGACTGACAGGAATTGTGTGTGTATGTGCGTGTGTGTGTGTGTGTGTGCGCGCGCATGCGTGCGTGTGTGTGTGAGAGAGAGAGATAGAGTGATTGAGCGAAAGAGCCAGTGAGGTTTTATCCCAAAGCTTCTCCAGCTGGAATCCAGCAGTCCATCTTTCCCATCAATTCAGAAATCCAATAACTTCTGTATATATATCAATGTTCAAGAATGATGGATGTTTTCATTTCATAAAACCCAATTAAAAAAAACAGAGTGATCAAATCATGGCCTGGGTCAGAGTTTTATCTGGATACGCCAGAAATAAAGCAACAAGCTCTGAAAGCTCAAGAACTATTAACTGGTGGCTACTCAGGCAAAAACACATGAACTATCTGAATAAAACATGCAAAAATATACGCATTCAATAACTTTAGTATGAGAAGTATAGATTCAATCTGTGGCAACAGTTCAAACAGTTTTCATCTGCAGCGAAGATCAACATCACTGCTGATGGATTCTGGAAGATTTGAAATGAGCTGCCCATCATCAGCCTCAAGAAGCTGAACCGTTTGTCCTGTCTGGGCACCCGTCCATTCACACTCTGCAGACGGGTTGCCTGCTGTTCTTTTTTTGATGGCATCCGAATCTAGGTTTCTACAGGTGAGTATTTTTAAATTCCTTGAAAAGATGAAAGAGGTTTTCATCAGATTGGATCCATGCATTTACTGTGGACTTTTATGTCGTTCAAATTAGGACCCATTTGTTAAGAAATCTTTGGTCAAAATTTAGTGGAACATGTTGTGAAAACTCTTTGACTTACAAGTTCTCTATGTCTATTTTCAAGTTGCACTGGCGTGACGTCATATTTTGATGTAACTTTAGAAGGATGGTTAAATTGAAATCGCTACCAGATTATGTAACTGCTCCAAAGATCAAACATACCCATTTATCAAACTATCTTTAATCCAAACTTCCAGCTATTCTTACAAATCTTTTCACATAAAATGTTCCTTTCCTGCAATTTTTCACATGTTACATTGAATTTTATATTTTGTCTTTTAAATCATCTCTCTCGAATGGATGAAATATGCAGGAATAAATGCGAATAAATAAAATTACAAATGATGTAAAATTAGACTAGTGACATCACTGGCTCCAAAAATCTGCAATATATTTAGCTCACTATTGTCTGGACATCATTAAAAAAAAAAGTCTTATCTTATCTTACTAAAAACATCACTTATTAAAAACATCACTCTCTAATTGACAAAAAAACTGTGGAATTTTAGTCATCATTAAAAATACGGAGCTTAAGTTTCAGACACAGGAGAGAATCTCTTTCCCTGTTTACCAGCTGCACCAGCTTAGTTGTTGACCACAGAGTGGAGCAGCTCCACAGCCAACAGCAGACAGAGCTGTGGGAGTGTGGGTGATAGCGTGACACTCCGTTTCTGAAGAACACCATAACACTTCCATAAATAATTCCAGTACAGAAGCGGAGACAATGAAATGCTGTACACAGTGAGCATTTAATTAAATAGAGATGTAATAATGGGAGACATAACACATGCTAATCAGATCTGAGGGAAGGAGAACTGCTGCTTGGCCTCAGCTAAAGTCGAACTACAGCAGGTTCTCAGTGGTTACATATAAATCACACCATTGGTTTCACCTTATATTACAATCAATCCAACAGAGTTAAAACGGAGATACGTTTTAAAGACGTTTGACATTTTTGAACCGCTTTACCCCTGGTTTCTTCTTTCCTCTGCCATCTGACAGGAATTATGGATATGTAACTATTTTGAAATGCAAAGAATTTATCTCCCGTCTATACTATGTACTGTATGTACAAAATAACACGCAGCAGTGGCTCTGCTCCGCAAATGTAAACAACAAGTAAATATAACAATTAATTTAATGTTTAAGGAAATGTGACACAAACTCTGATACAGAGCATGATGAGCTGAATACTGGTAATGGAGATCCCTTACCTACTGGTGTGAGAAGCTGTAGCACCTATAATCAGCATTCTCAGAATGACAAAGTGTTATGTGTGTATAATACCCTAGATTTTGGTTTTAACAAAAATAATTGAATTAGCAAATCCAACAAAAATCACCATCAAGGCTGAAGGGAATGTGACTTTGGCCAGGAGGAGGTGAAAGGATGCCTGAAATTAATTTCATGACCTGTCTCTCAGTGTGACTGCCAAACTCATTAGGCTTCATCATCTTCCTACCGTGAAAGCCTAATGGACTACCATCACATTTTTAGCCTTATAAATAGTAATTAATGTTCTAGAAAGCCAAAAACGTCAAACTGGGGCACCGATAATCGTGGATCAAAATGATTGACCGATCAGACTTAAATTACCATTACTGGACTCATGCGATCAACATGTGGGAAAGCATCTGCAAGAAATCTGGGATTATCATGTGTTATCAAGCATATGCTTTTTATGTATTGTGCAGCTGTGTATTCTCAAACCTAGAACAATAGGTCATGCAAAATCAAAGGGAAATTAAATAAAAATGTCAGCACCTATAATGATAACACCAACAACTCATCCCAGTAACCATCAGAATACAGCAGGACTATTAAAACTGATAATAATATTTCATTTGTCTACAGCCTCTTTTAATGCCCCATGGGTCAGGGGCGTGCTGGAAGCTATCCCAGCTGGCTAAAGGCAAAAGGTGGGGTACACTCCAGATAAGACGCCAGCTCATTGCAGGGCCACATGTAAAACAAACACAAATGCAAACATTATGGTATATTTAATATATTTTAACCTAATATATGGGTGGGGAGTGGTACGGTGGTACGGTGGTGCAGTGGGCAGCGCTGTCGCCTCACATCAAGACGGTTCTGGGTTTCCGGTCCTTTCTGTGGAGAGTTTCTGATTGATCGTGTCAAATTATGTGGTAGGTGTAAGTGTGTGTGTGAGTAAGTGTTTGTCTTTGGCTCCGTGATGCACCGGCGAGGTGACCGGAGTGTACCCCACACTCTCACTCGTATTACGCTCACTCGTAGCGCTGCCGCCTCACAGCACGAAGATTTCGGATTTGATTTCCTTCTGTAGGGAGTTTGCATGTTCTCCCCGTGGGTTCTCTAAAGGTTCTCTGGCTTCCTCCCACCTCCAAAAAAAACAAACATTTTAGGTTAATTGATCATACCAAATTGTCTATAGTAGTGTGTGTGTGTGTGTGTTCGTTTGTCTTTCATGTGTGCCCCACAAGCCATTGTAGACCAGAAAATGAATGGACGAATATTTCATTTTGTGATTTCTACGATGATAACACAATGATACAATAATAATCCATACGTGCACCAATGTGAAGACTGAGATAAATTCGATAAAAACCGGCAGAAAAACCGATCACAAACTTGTAGGAATGCAGGTTGTGCTCTCATGATAAAATTCGTTGTAAACCAGGCAACTTGTGTGTGTAGGTTCTTACTAATCCAGGTGTTGGTATTAAATCTCAGGATTTAACCAGAAGAGGTGCTAACGTCTCACAGATTAAATCCACAGAAATCCCCATCAGACACAAGTCCTTTTCACACAGTGCTACAACAAACATACTTCTCTTTGCCACCTTTATTTACTTACACTGAACAAACCAACAGCGCCATAACACCACTCTGGTGTGTGAACTTAGCATGCCTTGCATTCCCGGAGCAAAAGAAGCATGATATGTGTCACAGTATCCACTGCAGCATCCAGTGGGATGTTTCTTAAATGCATTAATAAGCATTGATTTGTAAACTTTGTCAATGTCATTTTCCATCCCTGTCCCCATGGAGTTTGAGGAGCTTGGATCTCACAATGTGTTCCCATGTAAAGACAGCTTCAGTAGATTTTTTCTAACCGCTATTTTTTAAAAATATACATGTTAACATATCTAACAGTCTTCAGTCTTCATTTCATTTTGTAATAAAGTCACATTTTGTAATAAACTAACGCATTTTGTAATAAATTTTGCCGCATTATGTAATAACTTATGACATTTTTGACGTTTATTACAAAATGCACCGTTATTACAAAATGCAGCTCAACAGTTCTCCTTACGCACATTCATCTCTGTTCTGACCTCCAAGATGATGGATGATATTACAGGTATAGAGCTGAATTCGTTTTTATGCAACAGCTGTTTTTCATGGTAGAATATATGAACAAAGAAAAGCTATTAAGCTGTTAAACATACACAGATCTGACCCAATCCATCATTTCTATCCTCAGTAGCTTAATGTCTGTTTTTACCACTTTTTCATTCCAACATTTGTCATACAGAGAATTTTTGAACCCATAAACAAGACAAAAAGGGCTTCCAGACATCTCCCACACACAGACACACATGGCTGTCGTGGAGAGAGGCAATTGAGATGCATCCTGAGGAAACACAACATAGAAAACTGTTTAACTGAATTATGGAGAATAGAAATATGGATCATAATGATGAACATATATTAAAAAAAACCCCAAAACCTATGGGTGTCTGAACCTTATCCCTGAACTTGTACAATGCTCACACGCACACCTGACATGCCAGTCTACATGTCAGGTGTAAAGCCAGGCTTTTTATTGTGTGTCAGACACGAGTCTGTTATTTTTGTCAGACAGAAGTCAAGAATGTGATTCACCTGAGGCTGAATGGAGGTCAGCAGTTACAGATTGACAGAGTTTTCTCATCTTACAACATCACTGTAACTCAACTGTACTATTGTAAAACTTAACAAATGCTGTATAATGACACAACTTCAAACTGTTTCCTGCAATGCATATGAGTACACACACACACGCGCACACACACGCACACACGCACGCACACACACACACAGTCATGCCGTTAAGAAGATGACCAACTTTCAGAGATACCTTGAAGTATTCTTTCCTTGGAAATTAAAAAAAAAAAAGGATTTGTAGAAAATGAATATAAAAATATTAAAAACACAACTTCTTACGTAGGTCAAGCTTGTTACGGTTATGGTATAAAAATGATTTTAAACAGATGGTCAAACTCATCTGTTGTTGAAATGCAAGAACTGGTGGGATGACCCAAATAAATTTTCTCCTGTCAATAAACTGCTCGTAATTGTGATTTTATTCCTTTTACTAAATCTTTAAAAACCCAAATGTAACAGCTACTGTTCTGTTCTCACTTGTCATCACACACAGCATTTACCCATCATTCCTCGTCTGTCGCATCAGATGGAAAACATGTGCGGGACTTGAGTGTTTGTAAATGTAATATTGAGGGACTGAGTATTCTCACAGAACGATGGGAATCCGTGATAGTGGATATCCTGAGAAGCCCCATCAGAAACCTGGCAAGACATCTGATGCAAAGTTCAATCATGATGTTCAAGGAGCTGAAGTTCTCATTGTTGTTTTAAGCTGATTCTCTCTGACAGTCCTAGAGGGGCTCTGGGCTGAAGACGTCTTCCTTCAGAAAAGCCTGTGAAATCCATTAGTCAGGACTTCCTTAAGTTGTATTTATCTTGCATTTGTTGCATACAAGTGACAACTGTTAACAATTATGATTGGGCCAAACAAAATATTTGGTTCCCCAAACAATTTGTGGGGGATTTTTGAAAATTTTTTTTACAAGTCCAATGTTTGTTTGTTTTTTGGTTATAATAAAAAAAGTTTGAACCAGTAACAGAGCAAATTATAATATTTTACCTCATATTTTATCTCTCTCTTTTTTGCATGTTGCAGCTTTACTCATTTCCTTTTTACCTACAAATAATCTTAGAAATATCTTGTATAATTTAGTCTTCATTTTAAGTCCAACCAAAGATATCAATTATAATAAAACTCCCCATAAAAATGACTTTCAAAAGGTTCTTTAACCCAGTTGGGTCCATTCTAGTTCAATTTGTCACAAAGAAAACAAAATTCCTGTTGCAGGAGGACAGAGGAATTTGGCCTGGAGGGATAGACTGAGGAAGAGATGAGTTTCGTTTAGATGAGCCCATCCAAACCACGTTAGAGACAATGGAGGAAGAGATACTTTTTATGTTTTAGATGTGTTTCTTTTACTTTTTTTTATCTCATTGTTCTGGACTCCCATGAGATAGTGGAGATCTGGATTTTTCCATGTTTTCATTGCTCCCAATTAAAGGAATTTGTTAGCGGACAGAAAGGTGAAACGGTCAAACAGACGGCAAGTAAAACTAGTTATAGACACAAGACAAATGTTTCACACCAATGTTCACCAAAAGATAGAAGTAAAGAAACAGGAAATTGAATCTCCTGGGTAAGAAAAAGACAGACAGACAGAGAGCAGGGTGAGAGGAGCAGCTGGAGGATTTCAGGTTTCAATCAAACAATAATAAATCATGCACATCTCAAAATAAATCCCAGACTGGAGTGTTTGCACTTCCCTGGGAAGACCCAGGGAAGGGGTGACAAACCGTTCCCTTTTTAGAGAGACTTGCTTCTCATTCATGCAGGTCTACACCTCAAACCTGGAGGAGAAAATGAGCTCCTGATCACAACAAAAATGAACAAATCTATTCTGGGACAAGTTTTCCCAAGATCAGAAGCAGGTTTTGCTCCAGTTAAGGCACAGAGCCTGTCCTGGACATCACTGCTCTGAGATCTGATATCAAGGAAATACAACCTCTTTTATCAACACTTGATTTGACTTATTTTACAATAAGTACAGGGAAAAACTTCACCGTTTAGTTGAATTAAACAAATTTAACAAGACATGGTAAACTTGAATTTAGTTGCAAGAAGAGACAAGCTGAATATGCTCCTTTATTCAGATAAATCCCCCCAAAAATGATTGTTTCTTCTCCGTTACTTGATTAACCCTTCCGCAAAAATAATTCAACTTCTTTTAGATGTTTACTGATGGTGTATAATAGAGAGAAGCAGTGAAGAAAAGGACTGTGACAAAGTTAAAGGAGGTGAAAAGAGTTCTTAGTGTTGCTCCTTCATACATATCCTCTCCAACCAGTATTACAGGTTCTTCCTTGTGTCCCTTCTACCAGGTCTCATGGAAATTAATTTTTTTGCCTAGTCCTGTTGACAAACCAACAGTCAACAAACAGATGCTGGCATGTATAAACAAAAATATACCATAGGCTTTGTATAACCATGAAGCTTGACTTGGAGCCTTAGGTTTGAAAGACTACAGACCTGACTGTCCCTCAGTCAGTCAATGAAGTTCTTTCATTTGTCCTGTGTAATAAACCCAGCACTCACCTTCTAATTACATGGGGTATAATTTAGCACATTTCAAAAGGACAATCTCACCAGACTGGTCTCGCTGTTAAAAGAACTTGTAAAACCTGCTTGGATTTTGAAACACATCTCCATCTATGCTGTTACAGTAACAGTGTTCAGATCTTAGAGCTACTAATTTTTTTTCATCAAATATAAATTACTCTATTATTCATATTATTAGTAATATTTTTGAAACATTCATTTCTTTGGTTATTTACTGTTGAAGCTCATTAAATACATGATGTTTCCCTGAGGCTCTGAGCATCACAGATGTGTACTAAGATTGATATGATATCACACATCTTATGATACAAAGGTTATAATGGAGCACACTTTGATCCACTGTGATAAAACATGGTGCATTGTTTCAAGCGCCTGTATTATTATCTATGTTCTACTTTCTGACTCAGTTTCACCCTTTTGAAAGAGTGAAACGCTTGGAGGCAGATGGCGATGCTTCCATCTAGCTGTCAGAGGTTAAACACATGATAAACCACACAGCCCTGAATCCACATGTAATGTTTTAATTCAAAATTGATACAGCACTTATGCTATACATGTATAATTATGATAAATAATATAAATATTATAATATTGTAAATAGTCTTTCTTACATATTTACTTTTGATGTCAACATTAACGTTAATGAGACCGGTGTCACAGCAGCAAATCATTGAACATTTCTACATTACAGCATATTCCTAATTCGCCTGTCTGAAATCAATGTTAAACCGTTAAAATAGTACAGACAGTTACCTGGCAGTGAAAATATGTAATAAGGTTATACATGTACTCTGAATATTTTTAACTAAAGAATATCCTTCAACAATAATATTTATTAATGAAAGAAAAAGAAACATTTGCCATGGTGGCGACTGGCCTGAAAGGTCTGCCTGCCACAGACATGACTTACCCTGTATTTACTTGGCAAGTGCTATCTTTATCCCATGGCTACGATTGTTACTCATGAATTGCAGCACTTATGGGTGGACTATGAGAGGCAGATAAAATAAGAACTGTCAAAATAAAAGCCCCAAAGGCCAAAATATCCTGTGTTTTAGCCCCTAGTATGAGTCCAGACAGGAAAATATCCTTTGTCTGTGGACTATTCCTTTACCATGATCCAACAATTATTTACATTGCGTCTAATTCCTCTCTGTTTTCATTATTTCACTGATGTTTTACGTTACATTTTTGCACTCATAGCTCATTTGATTTCTTCTCTACTGAACCTCTTCAGCAAAGTCCTAATTTCCTTACATGGAGCTGAAGATTTTATCCTCACAATCAAAACACTGAAATATTTAGGATGGTTAAAACAGCTCAGATTGATCGTGGCAACAGGGCCTCAAGCCAAAGAGTCTTCTCATTCATCCCCCACAATAGCTTGACTTAAAATATATTTCGACTTTGGCTGTTTTCAAGTTACTAAAAAGCCGTGCCTTGTTTTGCGTTTTACCACCAGAGAGCTGAATCACAAAACAGTGACACCGATTGTGCACGGACGATAATGGTGAGACTTTAGAACTACACGCCGAGCTGAGGGTAAATTCTGGCTCTTAATTGTTTTCACTCAACATATAAAATCTTGAGTAAACAAGTGTCCATATTATCACTCTAAACATGATCTTACTGCAAATTACATTCACTTTGGTTTGACTCATTTCTATTCTTTATTCATGAGATCCCACATTCAACCAACACTGTTTTAGTTGCTGTTGTCAGCTGCTCTAAAGGAGGTAAGACAATATAGGTGAGGAGGTAAGACAATAGGGGTGGGCAGCAGAGGAGGAAAGAGTTGAAAAACTTGAAAAATGCTTTGTTTCATGTGGTAGAACAAGCAAAAGTATAGCATTTCAAACACATTTAAAGAAACATAATTAAACATGTATTTGTGTCTATTTTCTGTGTAATGCGAACCATTTTCTCTTTATCTTGGTAACCTTAATACAGTACAGTATCAGCTTAATGTATAGCTACATACTTGATTTAAGGATTCATGATTTTTGCACATCCAAATTCTAACTAGTTGTGGCTAATCATGTATTTTCCTTTTCAGCTAGTGTTTTTGATTTGTTTACCGATTTTATGGAACTAAAATTTTGAAAGATTTATATAATTTTCCTTCCATGCAGACAATAAGTGACGCACCATCAGGTACAGGTATGTTGAATTATTTTAAAGTGAAATAAATTCACAGAGATGGAAACTTATAAGCAGGACAACATTCACCCCCATGGAAACAATATAACAAAACAATTTCAAAAACAACTTGGACCAAAAATCAACCTTTTGAGCTGCGGAATCCAAAACTTTTTTTTTTTTTTTTACAATTTAGCAACAAGCAAGTGCCTCAATAATGCCTGAAAATGAACAAGAAGCTGACATCAATGTTGGCTTCAGAACAACGTCGATAAAACAAGTACGATCAAGTAACGCTGAAAAACAATGTGATGACGTGAGGAAAATGATCTATGTTTCAAATGAATGTTACACGGCAATATTAATGATAGCTTTCAAATATGCAGAAACATGAAAAAACATCTGCCTTTTATCAGGACTGAGTCCTATAAGCCAACCTGGTTTTGGCTGTTTTGTGTACATACATGCATAAACGCAGAGACACAAATGAAAACTTTTTGTAGTTTTCAAACAACAGACACACACATCACACCCTCAGAGGCGGCCGAAACACCTCAGCAAAATAGTTTGACCTAATTCCTACAGTAATTTCAGTTTCCAGTATCCTGCTGGCTGTAATCTGATTGTCTGAGTCTGTTTTCTGTCTGAGTTGGGTTTGAAGAAAGGACGTCAGACTGGAGTTAACAATGTTTGTCTTTCTGTTTCCAACACACAGAAAGACAGACAGGTTTAAAAATGCATACTGACACAACACACACACACACACACACACACACACACACACACACACACACACACACACACACACACACACACACACACACACACACACACACACACACACACACACACACACACACACACACACACACACACAAGAGATTACTCAGAAACAATTATCAATCTGTGAAAAAATTAAGAAGAAGCATATTTAGAGTTTGTGTTTTAGACACTATCAGAGGATCTTCTGTGTGCCCCTGTTTGAACTAGTGCATAAGCGCTCCTTTGTGGGGTGAAACACTTGTGTTAAAGTTAAACAGTGCAGACACAAGCAGGTCACCTCCTCCATCATCACCGCTCCAAGCAGCTGAGCACAAACACAGCCGTGAAGTAAATCACCAACATGACCATCACCAGAAACCCTGCAGTTCAAAAAAAGTCTGTTGACCATTATGTAACGAGTCGTTATCATTCATTTAAAAATTGTGATCTGTAACAGAGGCAAATTTGAGAACTAATAATATCCTTCTTGTTGTCTATGTCTGAATAAGCATTTCACATGACCAAAACAACAAAACATTTTTTTCTAACATTAACCCTAACTCTAACTCTACCAAATCCTAGAATCTGGATTTGGTAGATTCTAGGATCTACTCCTGGATGAAAAACATCCAGGAGTCTAAAAATGTCCCAACTAATTTCTCGCCCGTGGTGACGTAACTACGGGATTGATTGACATATCCCGAGCCCGTCTGCGAGAACCCCCCTTCTCCCTTGATAAGGACGTGTTCGTCCCGAGGTGGAGGTGTTCAGGCTAAGCTAGCAGTGTGTGTCAATGACCTTGCTCAGAACTACACTTTGAAAATTCTCACAAGCTGTTTAGCGAATATCAGAATAAGGAGAATTTAAGAATGAAGAGCTACAAAGAAATCGTAACAAAAAGAGAATATATAAGAGAATAAAATTGTATGTAAAGTTTTTTAATGTCCTAGCTTCTATCGTCCTCCTCCTCTTTACTTCGACGTAGGGTTAGTAGACAGATATAATATGGGGTCGGTTCCCTACAACTAACAGTTCAATGCAATTCACGAGAACAAAACTTGATCTCCAAGTTTCGTCTTACTGCTCCCGGTACGATCCCTGCATCCTGTTAGCTTAGAGATCTCTCATTGTTCACGATGACTTTCGGGATACATGTTTTAATCTCATGCCCATACTCATCCCTTGTCTCCTTCTCTACAAATCCTCCATTATGTTTACCAGTTCGTCTCAGTTCAGCTGTTCTCATGTTTAGAAAATGCGGCCATGGAGTGAAGTTCGGTTGACTGATAAAGTAGCTCCATGATTATCATAGAAAAATTTAATTACAGTATATAATTGTTGATAAGAATGAAAAACATGAGAAAAATAAAAGGAATACGTAGTAATGAAGTTACTGACAGTATAAGCACTGAAGCTGATGCCTAAGTGCGCGAACACACCTGTACATGGCGCACATGCACCACATCAACGGGTGAGTGTAGCAGGTGCTGAGAGAGGGAGCTCATTGACATTTAATGTCCCAACCCATACAAACAGATCATTTCATCAGGGAGATCATTTCATCAATTTTCATCAGAAGACATTAAGGACCAAGTATCAGTTTGGAGCAACACATTTTAATTACAGTGTGGTTGGCAGTTTCTTTAGATTTCTCCACTGAAGCTCTACGCTCTAACCGTAACCCGACCCTTGTGATATGCATAGCATTGAATTCTCGGAAGTGAGTATCCAATCACATTACACGTCCATGTCGGGTCAACGTGAGGCCAGCTATAAGGCCTTACAGTCTCCAAGTTATTTTCTGATTGGTTATCGCATCTATCAACTACGTATATGTACCCGTTCACTCAGTGCTCAGTGCCTGCATTGTTGATTCTGAAGGCCTTGGACAGATTTAATACAACCTGGCAACACGAGGTAGCTGAATTCTGATTGGATAAAACCTCTCTAACCGAAAATGTCATATTATATCCCAGAGTGTTTGTGTGTGTGTGTGTGTATTATACACACACACACACCATGAAACTAATTTCGTGGCTTTGCAATAGTTCAAATTTTATTTCCTAGTTAAGTATTAAGTATATATACTGAAAATTGTGTGTGTGTGTGTGTGCGTGTGTGTGTGTGTGTTTCAACTGTGCACACACACACACACACACACACACACACACACACACACACACACACACACACACACATATATATATATATATATATATATATATATATATATATATTACACATTTGAATGAGCTCAATTGAAAATGTCATGCTGTCAAGTTTTAACTCCACCCACTACCTGTCAATCAAGCGCCCAACCAATGTGCCAGAAGGAATCACATTAACAAGAGCTCCTGACAGCATCGTGGAATTAAATAAACAGCTACCACCACAGAAAATACTTTATTTTCTGTTAAATGTCCATTTACATATAATGCAAACAATGTACGCAAGACAACAATTTTGAGTGTTTTTGGCTGGCGTCTACCCAGAAGTTTGGGCTGCTAGCCGAGTTAGCTCCCGTCTTCACATTTGTCCATGTCTCTCACTTACGGAGCCGTTTTGGCTTCGTCAACGATAGAGGTTTACATTCTTTGATTGTGATGGACCTCAGGTTGTCGTGTGGAGAGCCCTGATGCTTTATTCATCAGGACCGAACTCACAAAGCCGGCGTCTCTCTCTCTCTCTGTGTGTGTGTGTGTGTGTGTGTGTGTGTATATGTACACTGTATAGACATAGATATAGGGAGGAAAATGCATTAAAACATACTTAAATCTTATCATAAATATAATAATTTCTGTAAATAATGTGGCACACTTGGACAGCTGTGTGATTGTTGAGGAAATAAACAAAAAGACTGCCGAAAAATAGCCTGTATTATTCCCAAAACCAGGACGACGGAGCTACGAGACAGGCTCAGTGGGAGCCGGGCAGCTATAGTGGCTCCAGATGGTGAATGTAAAAGTAACATAGGCAATACTCATTGCCTATGAGTAGGCAATGAGTAGGTGAAGCAACATCTAGTAGTGTGTTAGTGTATTTCTGTATTTTGTTCCTCCAGCTATGGTTTCATAAATGATGTTCATAAATGATGTTTATTGTAAATGCACAGCCGGTTTTGTTCTGCGATGTAGTTGTGTGACGTCTATAAAGGTGTGGCCGCGGGTTCTTCTGTGCGAGTGACAATAAAAGGAGTAGGGCTGACGCCTCTGCAGAAGTTCACAAGTGATGGTTTTTTTCCCATCTGAGAGAATTTATAAACGTCTCAGTCCTGAACGCTACATTGGTGGCTTACAGTATTATGGGATGTGCTTACTCAAGTTTGACTCAGTAGAACATCACAGAAGGCCTAGGTGTGAAATGCACAGCCCACCACTGCCACAA